>NC_038252.2:12844820-13213897 GCF_000004515.6 Glycine max | reverse complement strand
AAAACCAAAAAGAGGCAAAATAATAATATAATAATCAAAAAATATCTTTTAGTAAAATAATAAAAAAAAAATCAATCGGACTTTCCTTTCTTTGGGGTTTTCCTTTCTTAATCGAATTGACTAATAACCAAAATGAAACTAAGGCTAAAATCAATTCATAAATCAAGCTTTTTTCATCACCTAAAAAAAACCATTTTCACGGTCCAACGCCTTAAAATGGTCTTTTCCGCTTTTATTGGTTAAATGTAGATTTCTAAAAAGGCCTAAAATCAATACGTAGCTTTATTACCTCTTTTCCAAAAATAATAAGAGATCATTAATGGTCAAATGCCTTAATGTTTTCTCTCCTTTCAAAAGAATCGAAAGATTGTTTAATGGTCCAACGCCTTAAATGACCTTTTCATTCAATAAAAACATATTTTGCAAAAAAGGATAAAAAAAACTTAACCAACGCTTAGTTCTCAAAGAACTACGTAGGTCTGATTTCCTTATCACAATTGAGGAATGCGTAGGAGCAGGGGAAACACCCTAGTCGACCACAAAAAGATAAAAATATAAAAGGCATAAAAGACATAAGAACGTAAAAAAGGGAAAATAACATAAATTGAAGTCATATTTGCACATTTGATTAAAGGTTGCCATCTCTTGTGACGGACGTGTCGGGTGCTAATACCTTCCCCGTGCATAAATACAACTCCCGAACCTTTCACTTAAAGTTCGTAGACCACGTCTTTTCCGGTTTTTCCAACGTTTTCCTCAAATAAACGTTGGTGGTGACTCCACGCGTATTCCTTTCTTGGAAGATGCACCCGCGAGTCACGCGTCGCCCTCCCGCCGAAGGGTAGGTTGTGACAGTTGGCGACTCCGCTGGGGATGATTTTTAGAGAGTTAGGCCATTTAATCTTGTGCAATGTGATCATGAGAGTTAGGCCTTTACCCGGGTTCGCGGGAACATAAGGAGTGGAGGTAAATCTGTGATCATGCTAGGTCTCCGACTTGCTTGATTACAGTGAACCCTCATCTAGAGTTTTTCTCTTTGATAACATATTGTTGCTAGTAGTCCCTACTGCTACAGTATGTTCTTCAAAGGGAATGATACCTCTAGAGACCATCAAGAGAGATATGACCACCTTGGGAATTATCACTAAAAGCCCTTTTAGCTCCCTCCCATATAGGTCCCTTAAATAGGGGCACGGAGCAAACACGATGCGTGCCATTTTTCACACTGCCATGCATAAGTGTCATGTACCCTTTTGCTTATATTTGTTTGTGAATATTGTCGTACTATGTACATCCCCGTGTTGTGGCTTTCGCATATGCATCATGCACGAGTTCTGTCTTGATCCCCTCTCTTTGGCAAACCAACAGAGGGTCCGTGTCACCTTCTTAAAAACATACGTCAGGCACTGTGCTACCCCAAGACGTTGTATCTAAGAAGGAGACAATTTCCCAGGCTCCCGTATTCATAAATTGCATCTGTATCATATGCATTTCTTCATGCATTCATCCATTCCACCCATGATAGATGTCGGAGTTTTGATTTGCACTAGATTTTGTTTCGCTTTAGTAAAACATGGGATCAAGTCAAATGCCTTCACTTAAAAAGAGGTTCTATCAAGTCAAGGTCAAGAGCCTAGGAATCACCAGTCTAAAAGAGTTAGGGCAATTGATGGGGCAACTCCAGCGGCAAGCTTTTCGCAAAGCTTACGGTAAAATCTGGGACCTAGCCATGGTAGAAGTCTCCACATAGGTCATTGCCTCCCTCGCCCGGTATTATGATCAGCCGTTGAGGTGCTTCACCTTTGGGGACTTCCAACTATCACCCATGGTGGAAGAATTTGAAGAGATCTTAGGATGTCCTCTAGGGGGAAGGAGACCATACCTCTTCTCAGGGTTCTATCCCTCATTAGCTAGAATTTTTAAGATAGTCCAAATCTCGGTGCAAGAATTAGACCACAGAAAACAAGTCAAAAATGGGGTGGTTGGAATACCGAGAAAATGTTTGGAGGCAAAAGCAAGAATCTTGGTAGGTAGAGGCGAATGGACCCGTTCATAGACATTCTCGCACTGTTGATCTTCGGAGGAGTCCTCTTTCCAAATGTTGATGGGTTGGTGGATCTAGCAGCGATCGACGCTTTTCTCGCCTATCATGACCACAAGGAAAGCCCAGTTGTCGCTATGCTAGCCGACCTATATGACACCTTCGATCGAAGACGTGAGAAGAGCAGTACGAGGATTGTTTGTTGTACTCCAGCTCTTTATGTATGGTTGGTTTCGCACCTTTTTCGCCAAGAGTTGAGGCATGCTTGCCCGCTAGAAAGCCACCGTTCATGCACAGAGAAAGGAGGGGCAAATTGGGACTGACTCTTAGCAAACAAAGAAGGAGCGTCTGTCAACTGGTTCCCTCGATGGAAAGAAGGAAGAACCAGGGTTCTTATTTCGTGCGGAGGATTCCCTAATGTTCCCTTGATGGGGACAAGGGGTTGCATCAGTTACAATCCCGTTCTTGCTATAAGGCAACTTGGCTACCCTATGAGAGTGGCACCACTAGAAGAAGAGCTCGCGCATGTCATTTCACGAGGTTTTAATAAGACCTGCGTGGAGACACTTCAGAAGGTCCGCAAGGCATGGGAGGTGGTGCAAAAGAAGGACAAAGAACTCAAGGGCAATAACAATGGGCCCATCGGTGGCTACCGTAAGTGGTTGAAAGCCCACGTGCAAGGTTTGGATTGGTTCCCGAGTTTGAGGACCGCTAAAAGGGAGGAAGTTGAGGCACCGGAGGAAGACGAAGAGGTGCAGGCCCTTAGGGCAGAACTCGAGCAAGCCCAAACAGTCAAAGAAAGGTTCAAATTAGCAGCTCTGAAAATCCGAAAGGAGAATACAGAACTGAGAGATATAAATATAGCAACCACCAAAGCCTTGGAACAAGAGACCAAGAGGGCTCATAGGGAAGAGCACAGCCGAAACAAGTTCCGAGGGGCTCTGTGGGGCAGCAACAACAAGCTTAAGCTCTGGTGAGAGAAAAGGGACCAATCACGAGTAGACAGTTTGATCTTGAAAGATGAGTTGAAGGTTTGCTCAAGGTCCAAAAGAAACCTGTCTCAATGGTATGCGAGACAGAGACCAACATGTTAGCTATCGTCAGCAAATATCAAGAAGAGCTAAATCTAGCCACAGCCCACGAGCATAAAGTGGCGGACGAGTATGCCCGAGTGTACGCAAAAAAGGAGGCTAGAGGAAGGGTGATCGACTCGTTACATCAAGAGGCAACAATGTGGATGGACCAATTTTCTCTTACCTTGAACGGGAGTCAAGAACTTCCCCGATTGCTAGCCAAGGCCAAAGCGATGGCGGACACCTACTCCGCCCCCGAGGAGATCCACGGACTTCTCGGCTATTGTCAGCATATGATAGATTTAATGGCCCATATAATTAGAAACCGCTAGGAAGCTTGTATTGTCACTCAGATCTTGACTATTTATAACTTTCTGAATAAAATGAGTTTATCCCATATTTTTACTCCAAAGTCAATGCGAATCAAATCACTCCCGCATTTTATCTCTAGCATGCATTCATATCATGCATTGCATAAACATTTCTTCATGGCATCATAATGAACATATTGTTCCTGCATTTGTCCGTTATCATATGTCGGCATCACATTTTGCATGAATCATTGTATCATCATGCATATGCGTTCAACATACTTTTTGTTCTACAAACTGCATACCTTTTGTTTTCATGTTTGCTCATGCATGATCCTTGCGTTTTCCTCTGGGAAAAAAAAAGTGTGAAAATTCACCCTACATTCTTGGTTGCATGTGTTAGGTACCATGAGCCAACCATGTTGGGATCATAAACTCGTTTCACTTAAAAACAAAATGATTGAACATGGTACCTAACGCATGGTTAACTAAGAAAAGATGTTTCTTCGGGCATCTCAATTTCATAATTACATTTGCCATGCATAGCATACGTATTCCCGAGTCTTTCATCTCTATGAAATATTGTTGAAGTATTGGCGATCAGAATTGCCATTCCTTGGATTATAGGGTTGAACCAAGCTCATGCTTTTACGAAAAGGTTCATCAAGTCAAGTTGAAGCATGGAAGTAACCATCTTGCAAAAATTGGGGCAAAAGATGGATCGAGTTACATCGCTGCTTCGTCTACTGCCAAACACATTTAGGACTGTTGATGTCCTTGTTACTTCCAGTCTCACCTTGACAAAGATGTCATGGACCATGTTGAAAATCTAAATTGATTCAACCCCATGTCCTGCGTAAAAATTCGCAATACTTCAACTGTGCATCATTCGCATACATCCATCCTTTTCATTGGTTGCATTGCTCATTGCATTCTTTCCTTGAAAAAAAATGAACTTAATCATTATTATCAAAAAGAAAAAAACACGCTTTACGGCGCCCTTACTGAACCTGTGCTAGAGCTAGAGTAATGGGTGAAGTAGAGGAGGTGCAAGAGCAAATGAAGGCCGACACGGAGGCCTTGAAAGAGAAAATGGCCACAATGATGGAGGCCATGATGAGCATAAAGGAGATAATGGAGGTCAGTGCGGCTTACCGAACTCGTGCTAGAGCTAGAGTAATGGGTGAAGTAGAGGAGGTGCAAGAGCAGATGAAGGCTGACATGGAGGCCATGAAAGAGAAAATGGCCACAATGGTGGAGGCCATGATGAGCATGAAGAAGATAATGGAAGCCAATACGGTTGCAGTTGCCGCTACCAGCGCTGTTGCTAAGGTGAACCCGATGCCCCCATCTGATCTCAACCAAATGAATCATCCAACCTCAGATATGGTGGGCAAAGATTAGGGAAGTACGGACAGCCCCATGATGTGCAAATTCAAAACAAGCACGCCTTCTCGCCATATGGCTCGCCTCCCAAGGAGGATGTCAATAACTTCGCTCCCATACTCATTGAAAGCCAACAACCTCAATCTGATCATGCACATGTCTCTCAACCCATGGGGGAGACACATGGAATGCCCTACCACAATCTAGCCGACTTCGAGCCTTGCCTCGGATATGCCACTGAAGGGTAAGCAGTTGGTGGTATACCCCTGCAAAACACTTTGGAGGGCCCTCAGTATCACCCACAACCACACCCCTTGTGGCGTCCCCAAAATAATGACTGGTTTAATAGTAATGATTTAATTAACAAAACCATGGTAAATTTTTATTTTTTTTTTTCATTTCTTTCTCTTTTCACTAAAACAAGTTTTCGAAGGAAAATCCTCACTACAGAGTCCTGAATGGCCAGTTCACAACTCTGTTCGGAGTCATTTCTTTCTCACTGCTCATAATCTCTAAACTATTTTGCTTTTTCAAAAGAAAGAACGTACCATCCATTACTTTAGGTCGTCACGTGAAAATAAAAGAATAAAATACGGTCGATAAACTCTTTTACAAATAAAGTTACTAACGCTTTCTTTTCAAAGAACAAGATCGATCATAAATGCATTCATCATTTAAAGCTGTCCAAAATATGGGAGTTTTACAAAATATATAGTGTCATCCAGAGCAAAGGTGTCCATAGTGGTGGCTTCAGCCACATGTATACAATCATCAAATGCCTATACATCAGGTCTACCCATACAAAAACAAAAGAGTAAACCTAACAGTTAGTCCTAGATACACCCACCCTCAAAAGTATACAAAACTAATCCAAGGAGCTGTCCACTCCACCGTGCGCTGAAGCGTCCGTGCAGGTTCATCTGGATGCACCAAAGAAGTGGCCGTGAATCGAATGGTGCCCCGAAATCGGCACCTCGTGTTGCCTTCGAGGGTCTCCCAAACTCCCTCTAGGCACTCCATCTCTACTCGATCACGGATTAGCTGCGCCGCCATCACGATCTACAAGAAAGAAAAGAAAGGGGGTAGACTCTTTCACAAGAATCTAACTGTGCTGCACACAATGCATCTCATAACCACTACATGACGTTAAAAGGAGTATCTTGAGGCTTTTCATCTCTGGTAATCGATTACACAACCTTGGTAATCGATTACCAGAGGCTAAACTTGAATTACACAGCCTCAGGACATGAAACATGCAATACTACACTGTGTAATCGATTACACATGCCTGGTAATCGATTACCAGTGACCCATTCCTCTGTGTAATCGATTACACAGGCTGGTAATCGATTACCAGAGGCTCCCTAAGTTTCCTGACTTCGTTTTCAAGCCTGGTAATCGATTACACCCCTTGGTAATCGATTACCAGAGACCATCTTAGCCTCCTGTCCTCAATTTTAAGCCTTGTAATCGATTACCCACCCTTGGTAATCGATTACCAGAGGCCACAATCCACATATTACACAAAATTCACAGCTGGCCAGCCACCACAAGCCTCCTTGCTTTGTGGTCTTGTTTTCCTTTTATCTGTTGACTGCCAGGAGCTCGCCTGTTTAGGTACATCACAGGTTCTCACTGACCGACTATGCCCGGGTTGGGTCGGGATTGGTCAAGCTTGGTTTTGGGCAATAGCACCCCACCTGACGTCCCCAAGGTCTCCTGACCCCCGCGACATATCTCCAGGTACCACTCTGTGGTCAACAATAAAAGCAGGAAGTTTCACCCTTCAACACTTCCTCATCTCAAGCTTGTAGGATTATGGGGTACCCATCACATGTGGTACTAGGTGGCGGTCGGGCGATGGTACACAACAAGTTTTTCCACATCCACAATGCGCGCATAAACCCACCATCCCCTGTTACCCACCTCCAACTGAGCTCACGTACTCCCACGTAGCCCATATCCTCGTTTCTCTCAACACCGGGTCCCCATCAATCCTCCCAAGCTTCCCCAACATCAAAGTAATACAACATTCAAACAGCACAAACTATCACAGCCAAGAAAACAGAGCAAAGGCAGAAAACTCTGCCAAAACACCAACCAAAATCACAACTTTTCTCACTTAAAGACCCCAGTAACAATTCCTTCGTTCCAATTCGTTAACCGTTGGATCGACTCCAAATTTTTACTGGAAGTCTCTAGTACATAAGCCTACATTTTGACCGTTGGGATCTACTAGCAAACATCCAGAACTCATTCTGCACTGCTCTTTCCACAACCAGCAAATGCCTAGTATTTTTCTGCACTTGTGCAAAATCCTGCTGCACAATTTCACAGCAAAAATCTGCACAAAATGCAGATTTCGAAAACCACACTTCCCTTCATCCAATCTTGCCCAAATCAAATCCTACAAGTCCCAAATCATGTATCAATCATGTCTAAACCAAGGTCAAGCTTCAAACCACAGCAACACAAAATCTAGGTGTCCAAAACCCCTTAATTCAATGGGTTTTCTAGGTTTGAAAGGTGAAATTTAGAATGAGGTAAATTTGAAGCAAACTCTCACCTCACACAAGTCCATAACATCAATCTAAACTTGCTCAAACTGAATTTACACCAAAAATTCCACCAAATCAAAATTTGACTCTTCAACACCCAATTTTGCCCTAGAAATGGCTCTTGGTTCACTTTGGTCATTTGTTTTTCTCTCTAGCTCAGCCTAACCTTTCTCACATGTCCTAAATGACATTTCAAGCTAGTATTAACTCACTTTAACCTCCATTTACCACAGAATTCAGACTTAGCCTTCCAACTCTCAAAGTCTCACTCTTTTTCCACTCATAACATCACATTCTCACTTTCTAACCCTAGGTTAGTTCTACCCTTCATCTCTAACAGATTTCCATCAGCAATTTCAGCATATAAACATTACAAACATCATCACAAAAACCCTAAAACAGAATGGGTATGTCTAACTCACCCAAACATGGCAATTTCGACAAGCTTTCAACAAATGTCTTCACAAATAATCATCACACAGCAGAAAACTAACAAAACTACCCCTCATATCTCCCAAAACCCCATACCCACGAAAATCAAGAGGGAAAGAAGTCCACCCAAACCTGAAATTTCGAAGTCCCACTCGTAGCCACGCACTTCACGACTCCAAAAATGCCCTCCTTTCGCGATTTGGAGCAGAAATGAGCACCAAAGGTTGAAGCTTTGTTGGGCAACAATGGTGGATGGGAGAAAAGAAGAAGAAGGCTGCGTGAGAGAGAGAGCTGTCTGAAATTGGGCTGAGTGAAGAGAGAGAGGGTTGCTTTTTTGGGTTTTAATAAAAGGGTTTTCTCTTTTTCTATTATTTTATATAAGCAATGCCACATGTCTCCATTTGAGTGGAGCAAGAAGGGCCCACTTTCTCTTTTTGACTGTGACCCATACTCAGTCACAAAAGTGAGGAAAATCTGACCTTAGAAACGCTAAAATCCTGCCTCGGGTTGCGTGCCATTTCTCTGGTTCCAGTTTCTCGCGTTTCTCTGCGTCCGTCGGGGCCAGTTTTCGAAAGTAAGCAATATATATATCAAAACGCTCAGAATAAAACCCCGAGCGTGGTTCAGAGGTTGGTTTCGTTAAATTCTAAGTCGCACGCAAAACGATGATTTTTAACTAATTAATTAAGAATTAACCCATAACCTCCAAGTTATGGATTTCTCTTCCTTAATTAGTCTAACCCACGTATCTTGCCCCCACTATTCCTACTTCTACCAAGAACATATAGGCATATACACTGAATAATACTTATATATATATAATCATTCGAAGTACATCGTTTCCGTAAACTCCGGGTAGAAATTTCCAGGATGTTACACCCCTTGCATTCCACAGGGGGTAAAAACCCTCATGCTATGGTAGAAACGGGAGAAGTTGGATCATCTAAAGGAAAGGCTCAGGGCCATTGAAGGAGGTGAAGATTATGCCTTTGCTAACCTAGAAGAGTTGTTCCTAGTACCCAATATCATCACCCCTCCCAAGTTCAAGGTGTCGGACTTTGACAAGTACAGGGGGACTACTTGCCCTAAGAACCATCTAAAGATGTGTTGTCGAAAGATGGGGGCATACGCAAAAGATGAGAAACTGCTGATACATTTTTCCCAAGAAAGTCTTACTGGGACAACTGTCATCTGGTATACTAACTTAGGAACCTTCTTGTGTCCATTCTTGGAAGGACCTAATGGTTGCCTTCGTTAAGCCGTGTTAGTACAATTCTGATATGTCTCCGGATAGGATGCAACTACAGAACATGTGCAAAAAGGGGGCAGAGATCTTTCAAAGAATACGCCCAAAGATGGAGAGACTTGGCAACTCAAGTGGCACCTACAATGACGGAGAAAGAGATGATCACAATAATAGTAGACACATTACTAGTGTTTTACTATGAAAAATGGTGGGGTACGCACCTTCAAGCATTGCGGATTTGGTCTCCGTCGGGGAAAGGATCGAAGCGGATCTAAAAAGAGGCAAATTTAATCATCATGCTTGGAAGAATGAGAAAACTGGGGCAAATGAAGAGGGTGAGGATGAGGGAGAAACCCATGTTGTGACTGCCATTCCTATACGGCCAAGTTTCCCACCAACCCAACAATGTCCTTACTTAGCCAATAACAACCCTTCTCCTTACCTACCACCTAGTTATCCACAAAGGCCATCCCTAAATCAACCACAAAACCCACCTTCCACACAACCAATGCTAAACACCACCTTTAGCACGAACCAAAACACCAACCAAGGAAGGAATTTTGCAGCAAAAAGCCTGTAGAATTCACCCCAATTCTGGTGTCCTATGCTAACTTGCTCCATTATCTACTTGATACTACAATGGTAGCCATAACCCCTGCTAGGTTTCCTCAACCTCCATTTTTTCGAGGATACGACTCGGACGCAATGTGTGCTTATCATGGAGGAGCCCTGGGGCATTCCATTGAGCATTGTATGACCCTGAAGCGTAAGGTGCAAAGTCTAATTGATGCGGGCTGGCTAAAATTAGAGGAGAACCGCTTGTGAATCCTAACATTGACAAAACGACACCACACATGAGGCAATTTTGAAAGCTGTTGTTAGATGTCTCTAATGACTCATCAGGATTTTCAAGTTTATGACATTATTATAAACCACAGTTACAATGCTAAAATGGATGAATTTGACATCCTTGTCTCTCTCATCCTCTCACAAACACAACTTTGCTTATTCAACTTCCACTGGAATATGAGTGTAAGCCATTGGTTTGTTTGCTCAAAGCGACCTGCGCTCCTGAGTGTTGACTTCCAAGACCGTTCAATCAGAGATTACTTGTCCTACACGTTGGTGGGGTGCCGTAAACAACGAGTAAAGCATAAAAGTTAAAAAAAATGCATTTGATTGACTGTGTTTTCAAGTAAAAATATAGACATTCATGGGACCTCATTTTATCATTCTAGAAATTTTGTCTTTTTAGAGAGAAGTGAGTTATCAAGAATAGGATTCATTTGACTTAATCCGTCGATTGAAAAATCCTTCAACTATTTCTCGTCCTTAGAAAATTCTTTTTGCAAGAATCAATCGCTTCTTTCTTTCTTCCTTGCTACAAGGATGTGAAAACAAAACAACGATTGGTACCTCAAAGTCCTACACTGGGGCAATGAAAGGCACCATGCATAAACCTCCAGCGAACCTAGGGGCAGATTAGAAGTTCTCACCCAATAGGTTCCCTGCCACAAGGTCATGACAAAAGACAACGATTGGTACCTCAAAGCCTTACACTGGGGCAATAAGGCGCACTGTGCATGGGGGTGTATTTAGTAAACAGGGGGTGCAAATAGCAACTAGGCCCACTTGGGCCTTCCAGGAAGTTCTCCAAAAGGCGGTGCCTTCTGGAAGAAGCAACCTAGCTCGCCTGGGCGAGCTGGGTGGCAAGCTCCTCCCTCATTTTCCTATAAATAGGGGGAGGAGGGAAAAACAAAAATGTTCAACCCTCCTGGTATCTGAGAATCACTTAAAATTAGTGAGAAAAATTGTTTCCATGAAGAAAATCCAAGCCGAGACGCTTCCGTAACGCTTCTAAGACGTTTTCGTGGGTGATTTCTCGAAGATTTTCCGCCGTTCTTCATCGCTCTTCGGTCTTCAACCGGTAAGTTCCCGAAATTGAACTTTTCAATTCATTTAATGTACCCTTAGTGGTCCTCATTTGTTTCGCGTGCTTTTATTTTTATTTCATTTACTTTCCGTATCCCCTTTTGACATGCTTTAGTCATTTAATTAAGTCATTTTCTCGCCTAATCAAAAATAAAATAAATTTCCACCGATCACTCGTATTGTAACATATCTTAATTTCTGTTAAAATGAAATCCGACCGTTCGGTCATGCCGTAACCACGTTTAAAACCAAAAAGAGGCAAAATAATAATATAATAATCAAAAAATATATTTTAGTAAAATAATAAAATAAATCAATCAGACTTTCCTTTCTTTGGGATTTTCCTTTCTTAATCGAATTGACTAATAACCAAAATGAAACTAAGGCTAAAATCAATTCATAAATCAAGCTTTTGTCATCACCTAAAAAAAACCATTTTCAATGTCCAACACCTTAAAATGGTCTTTTCCGCTTTTATTGGTTAAATGTAGATTTCTAAAAAGGCCTAAAATCAATACGTAGCTTTATTACCTCTTTTCCAAAAATAATAAGAGATCATTAATGGTCCAATGCCTTAATGTTTTCTCTCCTTTCAAAAGAATCGAAAGATTATTTAATGGTCCAACGCCTTAAATGACCTTTTCATTCAATAAAAACATATTTTGCAGAAAACGGTAAAAACAACTTAACCAACGCTTAGTTCTCAAAGAACTACGTAGGTCTGATTTCCTTATCACAATTGAGGAATACGTAGGAGCAAGGGAAACACCCTCGTCGACCACAAAAAGATAAAAATATAAAAAGGCATAAAAGACATAAGAACGTAAAAAAGGGAAAATAACATAAATTGAAGTCATATTTGCACATTTGATTAAAGGTTGTCGTCTCTTGCAATGGACGTGTGGGGTGCTAATACCTTCCCCGTGCGTAAATACAACTCCCGAACATTTCACTTAAAGTTCGTAGACCATGTCTTTTCCGGTTTTTTCGAAGTTTTCCTCAAATAAATGTTGGTGGCGACTCCACGCGTATTCCTTTCTTGGAAGACGCACCCGTCGAAGGGTAGGTTGCGACACTAATGAAGACCCCTATGCACATTCGGCAGCGTTCATTGAAATATGCAACACTGTTAAGATTGTTGGTGTGCCAGATGAAGCTATAAGACTCAGCCTATTCTCATTCTCATTGGCATGAGAGGCCAAGAGGTGGCTTCACTCATTTAAGGGTAACAGTCTAAAAACCTGGGAAGAAGTTGTTGAAAAGTTTCTAAAGAAATACTTCCCAGAGTCCAAGACTACGGAAGGGAAAGCAGCAATCTCTTCATTTCACCAGTTCCCTGATGAATCTCTGAGTGAAGCATTGGAGAGGTTCAGAGGTTTATTGAGAAGAACTCCCACCCATGGGTTTTCAGAGCCAATCCAATTGAATACGTTCATAGATGGGCTGAGACCACAAACCAAGCAACTGCTAGATGCTTCTGCAGGGGGAAAAATAAAGCTGAAGACCCTGGAAGAAGCAACTGAGCTAATTGAGAATATGTCAGCCAGTGATCACGCCATTCTGCGCGACAGAACCCATCAACCCACAAAGAAAAGCTTGTTAGAACTATCATCACATGATGCTTTATTGGCACTGAATAAGTTGCTTTCTAAGCAACTTGAGATTTTAACAGAAACACTTGGTAAGTTGCCAACTAAACTGTCTATTGGTCAACCTTCACATTCTTCTGTTTTGCAAGTTACAAGTTGTACCATCTGTGGTGAGGCTCATGAAATAGGCCAATGTATTCCCGTTGAAGAAAACACTCAAGAAATCCATTATATGGGAAATCAACAGCGACAAGGGTATAATCAAGGAGGATTTTCAGGCTTCCAGCAGGGTCCTTATAATCAACAAGGACAGTGGAGGTCACACCCTAGTAATTAGTTCAACAAAGACCAAGGTGGACCTTCAAACATGCCAATCCAACAAGGGCCTAACATCTTTCAAAGGACTACTAAGCTAGAGGAGACTTTGACTCAGTTTATGCAGGTAACAATGTCAAATCATAAAAGCACTGAGTCAGCACTGAGGAACCTTGAGGTCCAGGTGGGACAACTGGCCAAGTAGATAGCTGGCAAGTCATCCAACAAAATCCCAAGGAGGAATGAAAAGATGTGATGACAAAGAGTAAAAGGTTTGTGGAAGCTTAGAATGAGGAGAGTGTTGTGCATAAGAAGAAAGCTGCTGAAAAGAAAGGTACTGAGGGCAAGAGAAAGGATGTGAGAGGTGAAAGCAATCAAGAAAAAGAGAAACAAATAATGGTCAAGAAAAAAGAATTTAATGACCAAGAAAAAGAAAAAGAAAATAAAAAATTAAAAAAGATGAAAAAAATGAAAATGAAGAGAAGAGCAGAAGTGATAAAGCTGTAAACGAAGGTAAGGAAGTACCATATCCTATGGTACCTTACAAGAAAGAGAAGGACCGTCATTTGGCGAGATTTTTGGATATTTTTAGGAAACTAGAAATAACCATGCCCTTCGGAGAAGCTTTACAGCAAATGCCACTCTACTCCAAATTCTTGAAGGATATGTTAACAAGGAAACATAAGTATATTCACTAGGAAAACATCGTAGTGGAAGGAAATTGTAGTGTTGTGATTCAAAAGATCCTTCCACCCAAGCATAAAGACCCTAGGAGTGTAACTATTCCTTGTTCAATTGGAGAAGTCATTGTGGGAAAGGCTCTTATTGACCTGGGAGCCAGCATTAATTTAATGCCACTCTCCATGTGCAAAAGGTTGGGAGAGTTGGAGATCATGCCCACTAGGATGACTTTACAACTTGTTGACCGCTCTATTGCTAGACCATATGGAGTAATTGAAGATGTGTTGGTTAGAGTGAAACATTTTATCTTCCCGAGAGACTTTGTAGTAATGGATATCTATGAAGATACTAACATTCCTATAATATTGGGAAGTCCACTCATGTTAACTGCAAGCTGCATAGTTGATATGGGTAGAAAGAAGCTGGAGATGGGTTTTGAAGATCAGAAAATTGATTTTGATTTGTTTGTTGAAGACAAGCCTGCTCCAGAACAAAATGTTTGCTTACAAGTAATGGAAGTGGGTCAAGAGGTTCTGGAGGTGAGAACCAAAACATGATGTCACCCATTGAGGTAAATGCGTCAAGCTAATGACGTTAAAGAAGCGCTTCCTGGGAGGCAACCCAGTTTTAATTTCTGTTTTCTTTGTTTTTCATGCATTATATCATGTGGAACTTGCTTTATAATCTGTACAATGGAGTATATCAGCTTATCCTTGATTGTTAGATATAAGGGTTTCAAGTTGTTGAGGAAGGGACTGAAAAATGACTTAGAAAATATTTTTTGAAAAACAGTCCTTTCGTTAAGCGCAAGCCTCGCACTAAGCACATCTTTGTTCATGCGCTAAGCCAAGATTCTCACACGTTTAGCGATCAACCCCGGCATCTGAGGCTGATTTGGTCCGCTAAGCTAGCCAAGGCTGAGCTAAGCCAATTTCAGTTCGATCAGAATTCGGCTAAGCGAAGGTCTAACCGCTAAGCATAGTGCAATGTTTGGCTAAGCGCGACTAGTTGTCGCCAAGCTCATTTCTTTGCAGGCAGAACTAGGGTTCCTAGAGCTAAGCGCCAATCATGGCAGCTAAGCTAAATTCCTTACGGAAATGTAAGCGCTAAGCGATCCCTTATCAGCTGAGCGGTCTCTCCTCTGTACTTAAAATGCATCATTTTAGCTTAGCCGGTAAAGAGCCCGGCTTAGCGAGAGTTGCAGGTTTTTTTATCTGCATAACTCGCTAAGCGGTTTTATCCGAGCACTAAGCCAAGCCTTTTGTTTGTGCAAAAAAAAAAATTTTAAAAAAAAAATCTGATTTTGAATTTGAAATGTCGGCTAAGCACACGGATCCGCTAAGTGAGCCTCTCTGAGAAACCAAACGTCTCTCTGGCTTACTTAGCGCGGAGGTCCGTTAAGCGAGAGTGTCGAAAATTGCTTAAGTGATTGTAACGGAAGTTACACTCACAATTGCCATATTTCACCAACTTCTTCTCTGCATTCTCTTTCTCCAAAATTTTGCACATTTAGCATCTATGCTTTCTTTGTGCATTATCAACTTCTAATCACAAAGCATCAACGATACAAGTAAGTTCCTTACTTCTTTTTCTCTTTTTCTTGTCTGAACTTTAGGGTAGAAAACCTTACATTTAGCTTTAGATTTTTAGGGTTTTAATGCTTTTTCAGAAATAGTTTAAGGTTAGTGATGCAATCCTACCCCGTAAGGGCATTGGATAGAAGACTCCAAGAAGATTGGGCCAGAGATGCAAGAGAAGGCCCTAGGGTTCTCATGAGCCTTAGGGTAGATTTTGGGCCCATGGGCTAAGTATGAGCCCACTTATCTTAGTACATATTAGATTAAGGTTTCATTATTTTTGGGCCTTGTATTTAGGGCTCCATAATGTAGGTAAGGTACCCTAGAAATGTAGGATTTTTCAGCCCTTGTATTTTAGGGCACCTAGACTAGTTTTTGTATTAGGGGTAGTTTTGTAATTTCACATGTATTAAGTGAATATTTGATGTGTGTGTTGGAAAATAAATTTAATTGAATTGGGAGAAGCCCAATCCAGTTAAATTTTAGAGGGAGAGGTGAGCATTTGCTTGCTACACCCCATTGCCACATCATATAGTCACACTTTGTGCATGTGCTTCGTGCTTTACATGCCTCATGCCACCTAAGCATACTTAGTGGAGAATCTTGGACTTGATCTTGAATTAGTGGGCTGAACCATAGCTAAAATTCACTAATCATAATTAGTGAAATTTTGGCTCCAAAGTTTGGCTCCCCAAATTTAATTTCAAATTCAAGTGAAATTTGAATAGAAATTCAAATTTCCCTCCAATTTTGTGTGACACTTAGGCTATAAATAGAGGCCTTGTGTGTGCATTTTTTTGAACTTTGATCATTTGAATATGAAACTTCAGATTTCAGAGCTCTTTTAGAGCACCAAATTTCATGCTCTTCTCTTCCTCTCCCTTCATTCATCTCCTTCTTCCTCTAAGCTCTTATCCATGGCCTCCTATGGTGGTGAGCTTCTTCTAGACTCATCTTCTCCTTGAAGTGGCGTCTCCTCAATCTCTTCCTTCTCCATTCTGCTGCCATTCATCTTCCAAGAATCAAAGGAATCCATTGATGAAGAAGATCCTAGGCCTACAAGCTCCAATGGAGCTTACATTAGTTAGGACTTTATATACGTTTGTACTATATTCATTATTCTGGAAAATGCAATGAACTCGCTAAGCAAGCATGCTGCGCTAAGCGAGTTCATCAGTATTCATTGAATATACACATTCTCGGAAGAACTCGCTAAGTGCACCTACCGTGCTAAGCGAGTTCATCTTTTGAGGATGAACACTCATCCTCTTGCTAAGAAGCCTGTGGCTAAGCGAGGCTGAATCGCTAAGCCCAGGTAACTTAGTCAAATTTTTTGTTGATAGCCGCGCACTAAGCCAAGCTTCCCTGAGCTAAGTGCATTTCATTGTGGCAAAACCCATACTTAGTTTATTTTCTAAACTGTATGGTGTCGCTAAGCGCAACCTCTGAGGAGCTTAGCGCAAATCCTTGCGGCAGACCTTAGGCTTAGCGGGTACTTGCCAGGTAAGCTAATTATGTAGAAACTAAAATTATGCAACGTCCACTAAGCGGCTTCATGTGTCGCTAAGCGGTAGTATGTTTTTTGTGAAGGCCAGCTAAGCGGACCATGTCTCGCTAAGCCGCCAGTGCCTTTTTCAGTTTTTGAATTTGATCAACTTATGTCCTGTTTAGTTGTTTGGTTCCTTTATTTGAAAATGGCATCAAGAAAGAGAGCTAGAACCGACAACATCCCTTCATCATCCATCCCAGCTCCTCAGTCAACATCCATAGAACCAAATGTCCAACACCCGCAAACCTTAGTTCCTATGCTACAGAGCCTATTCAGAGGATAGCTTATTAGCATGCACAGCCTGCGAGAGTTGGCTTAGAATAGGCCAATTGTACCTCTGGAGTATTTTCTTGAGAAAGTAGCCTTGCCTAAAGCTCAACTTCCATTTGTGAGAACCAATGAGGCTACTCCTTCGAAGCCCACGCCGGGACAGGTTGAACCAATACCAGCCAAGCCACGAACTCCAGTGGTGAATCCACCTCTTTCTCCTGAGCTTGAAGTAGTTCCCCCATCTCCACCTCTGATTATCATCTATGATGCATCATCAAATGAAGCTGTTGCCCCTCTTGATTCACCAGCTAAAGAAGCATCTGACCCCCCTGCTTCCCCAGTTGGAGGAATTGCTGATCTTTCTGATTCGTCATCTGGAGAAGTTGTTGCTCTCACTGATTCCCTAGTTTAGACACTGTTGACATTGTTGATTCCTGATTGCTGATCTTTCTGATTCGTCATCTGGAGAAGTTGTTGCTCTCACTGATTTCTTTTATGTTTATATACACTGCTAGTTAGAATTGTTAGTCAGTAGACAAATTGATTGAGAAAGAAAAGCTTGAACCAAAACCGGTGAGAGTGTGAACTTAAACTGTGAGTGAATGACTAGCTGTGAGTACTAATCTTTGCATCAATCTCTGAATTTTAGAATGAAATGCATAAATGAGGACATGATGAAGGCCATGATTATGCATACACAAGCCTTTTGACCAAAAAGCTTACCTTGAATGATAACTGTACCATTTGCACCCTTTTTGAGCTGAATGATTTTGTCAATAATTGAACCCTGAACCTGAATGATTATCTCCAGATACCTTGTTTAGATTCTAGGAGAGCATATGGTTCAAGGAAAATTTACCCCAAATTTGGGGGAGTGGAACTGATTGGGATGCAAAGAAAAAGATAAAGCATCAGCACACTCAACAAATAAGTTGAGTGTTAAAAAAAAAGCAATAAAAGAAAATGTGTGCTAGTGTAATAAGGTCAAAAGCAAATGAAAGTGAAAAGCTAGTGAGCAAGCTAATTGTATTAAAAAGATCACTTAGATAAGTCTAGGATTTGTGCTCTCTTAGAATCTAATCCTTTGCATCCTAGAAAAACCAATGATTTTTTGTAGCCAAACCTCACTACAAGCCTGGGAAAGTCCTTCTGATTCTATTTATACATTTTTGACTTTATGGCATGAGATGAAGTACAAAGATTAGAGCTTTTGCTAGTTGTTATTAATGAATAGCTTAAAAACTTAAGCGTGAGTGAAACAGTGGCTGTGAGAGTGTGGTTTAAGCTACTTTCCTTGATATCTCTCCTATGCCTAACTTCATCTAATTGTTCAAGTTACATTTTATTCTTCTCTTTGGATAACTGCATGCCTTGTAAAAGACAAGTGATAAGGGCATTTTGCTTCATTCTTTTGTCATGCAATCAGTAACTTTTGTTGCATACACCTTTATACATAGTAACTGCATGTTATTGTCACTTGGGGACCAGTGAACTGTTCTTTATTTGCTTCAGGACAAGCAAAACTGTAAATTTGGGGGAGTTGTTAGTCGGTGAATATGACTAACTTTTGTGTATTAAACTTGTGTAAATTGTATCAAACTCCTCCAATTTATGGTTATTTTGTAGTGTTGTAATTACTTTTTGTTAAAGATGGGTAATAAATACTTAGTACTTCCATTTTGTGTGTTTAATAATCATTTTTCTCTCAATTTTAGGTTAATTAGGCAAGTTTTGAAGTGCTGATTTTCACCCTCGCTAAGCCAATCTGTTGGCTTAGCGAGCCATCCGCTGAGCGCAACAATCCTCGGCTAAGCGCGAGGATGAATCTGGAAGAAGGATGAGTTATGCATGTTTGCTGAGCAAAGGGTCATCCTGCTAAGCGCACCGCTTCAGTCCATTCGCTGAGCGAGAAAAGCCGCGCTAAGCCGAAATTCACTAATGCGCGCTAAGCGGTTCAGAATTGCGCTAAGTGCACGAGCCCAAACAAAGCCACCTATTTAAGCCTGAAATCAGATTTTTGAGGGGAGTTTGGCCTTTTCTTGAAGCTTTTGCATAATTGGAGAGTTCTAGAGAGAGAAAGGTCCAAGTTCCAGAAAGTTTGAGAGAATTTGTTGTGTGAAGATCTGCAGAGACCAGAGCTGGAAGAAGAAGCTGTCCTGAGAGCTTGAGATGAGTTTATGAGCAATTGTGAGGTTCTAGAGGTGGAGGAGACATTCCCACTACTTGTATTTCTGCAATCTGTCATTCTCTTCTCTTTGATGTAAAGGAAGCTTCCCAGTTATGGAAAGCTAAATCCTTTGTTGGATCTTCCTTGTAAGTAGTTGATGTAAATATCTTTTTATCTATTTAATGATGTTTTGTGTGTTCACTGTGCTATCAGAACTTCATTCTACCATGCTTTCGCCTTGATCACGTAGATGCATGTGTTTTTAGGATCTTTCAACAGTGGAAACTGGTCTGATTCTTAGAACTTGATAAGACAGGGCCAGTTTGTCATATTTTCACAAGGAATCAGGGTACAATAACCTAGTTGTTGTATGTTTGTCTTAATGTCATTCTGGCCAAGTTTAGTCCAACAAGAGGAATCTGCAGACGAGGCTTGATCAGGATTAGGCTAGGCTATCATGAGGAATCAGGGTTTAGCATTTCAGGAGACACCATAGAACGCATGAGCATTGTTAAGTAGAGAATATCCTTCTAACATCAGGTACCTATTAGGAAGACCAATGTGTCATCTACTTGTTTTTACGCATCTTTTCTCACGTGATTTTCCCTTTTAATAGTTTGTTTACACACCTGTTCATAGTAAACACATCTCTTTTCACACTTGACATCTATTCACTGAAATAGCTTTACCAAGTAACACAAGTTCCCCGAGAGTTCGATACTCGGTTCTTACCGTTTTATACTACTTGCGCGATCCGGTGCACTTGCCACAAGCGAACAACTCACTTCAAAGTTCAACTTCTCTCCCTAATCTCCTTCAACTCCCGTGCCCCCCCCCCCCCCCCCCCCTCTCTTTCTCTTCCTCCATTGAAGCTTCCTCTCTAAACTTCTTATCCAAGGCACTCTCTTGGTGGTGATGCTTCTCCTTTCATGGCTTATTCTCTAGTGGATGGCGCCTCCTCTCACCTCTTTTCCATTATCTTGCGCTGCAACTCCATGGCTGAAAATCACCATTGAAGGACCTTATTGAAGCCCAAAGATCCAGCCTCCATAGAAGCTTCTCAAGCAAGCTTCCATCAACCAGTGTGGAAGATCAAAGAATATCAACCTCTTCTTCCATATGCAAGTTTTGTTTGTCATCTTATTTTAGGTCTTTCCAAATATAGTATTGATGTCCTCAACCCGCTCAAAAACCTATTGCCCAGTTAAGGGTATCAGGCCCAATTTCATGTTCCTGACTTCCATTAAAAGCTTTTTTCAATCATTGGTAAGGGTGATAAGGTTTGAGAAAATGTTAATGTCAAGTATACAATATTTATCTTTGATGTTTCACTTGTACATAGCTTGTGACTTCTTCACGGATAAGGCACGCATGATGGCCCTTAACACTATATCCACTCAAATTCCCATATGTTGGAAAGTCATTAATAGTACAAAATACCATTGCACACAACTTGAATGTTTCATTTTGATTCCTATCAAACACATCAACCCCTTCATCCCATAACTTTCTCAACTCTTCAATCAAGGGACTAATATAAACATCAATGTCATTTCTTGGTTGTCTTGGCCTCGATATCATCATAGACAACATCATGTATTTTCACTTCATGCACAACCAAGGAGGCGGGTTGTAAATTACTAACAAAATAGGCCATGAACTGTGTATGGTGCTTAAATTGCCAAAGGGATTCATTCGATTAGTGGCAAGTCCAAGCCTATGATTTCTTGCCTCTTTCTCAAAATCTGGATACAAACGATTAATTTTCTTCTATTGGGGAGAATCAGCCGAATGGCAAAGTATTCCATCAAAGTTTCTCCCATTTGCGGGCCATGTAAGGTCTTTTATGTCATCTCTACCAGTAAACAAATGCTTAAACCTTGGAATGATAGGTAGATACCATAACATCATCGTTGGGGGGCCTTTCTCTGTGATTTCATCACTACTAAACTCGTCATCATCCTTCACTTTGTATCGTGATACCCCACATCTGAGGCTTTTATGCATTTCTTCAAAATCATGTCTGCACAATATAAATCATTAGGGCATGCATGAATTTTTTTATACTCCACACCCGTCTGATTAAGCTCCATTGGAGCTTGTAGGCCTAGGATCTTCTTCATCAATGGATTCCTTTGCTTCTTGGAAGATGAATGTCAGCGGAATGGAGAAGGAAGAGAGAGAGGAGATGCCACTTCAAGGAGAAGATGACTCTAGAAGAAGCTCACCACCATAGGAGGCCATGGATAAGAGCTTGGAGGAAGCAGGAGATGAATAAAGGGAGAGGAAGAGAAGAGCACAAAATTTCATGCTCTAAAAGTGCTCTGAAATCTGAAGTTTAATTTTCAAATGATCAAAGTTTAAAAAATGCACACACATGACCTCTATTTATAGCCTAAGCGTCACACAAAATTGGAGGGAAATTTGAATTTCTATTCAAATTTCACTTGAATTTGAAATTGAATTTGTGGAGCCAAATTTTGGAGCCAAAATTTCACTAATTATGATTAGTGAATTTTAGCTATGGTTCAGCCCACTAATCCAAGATCAAGTCCAAGATTCTCCATTAAGTGTGCTTAGGTGTCATGAGGCATGTAAAGCATGAAGGACATGCACAAAGTGTGACTATATCATGTGGCAATGGGGTGTAGCAAGCAAATGCTCACCTCCCTCTAAAATTTAATTGGATTGGGCTTCTCCTGATTAAATTAAATTTATTTCTCAACATCCACATCAAATATTCACTTAATGCATGTGAAATTACAAAACTACCCCTAATACAGAAACTAGTCTAGGTGCCCTAAAATACAAGGGCTGAAAAATCCTACATTTATAGGGTACCCTACCGACATTATGGAGCCCTAAATACAAGGCCCCAAAATAATGAAATCCTAATCTAATATGTACAAAGATAAGTGGGCTCATACTTAGCCCATGGGACCAAAATTTACCCTAAGTCTCATGAGAACCTTAGGGTCTTCTCTTGCATCTCTGGCCCAATCTTCTTCGAGTCTTTTATCCAATGCCCTTGGGGGGTAGGATTGCATCATTCCCTCCCCCTTAAAAAGGATTTGACCTCAAATCCATAGTTTCTTGAAACTCAGGGATTCTTTCCTCAACAACTATAAAAAGAATAAAAGCATATGTATTAGTGATGTCGGGTATGTTAGAGTAAGGTAAGGACTGAAAACCTCTTTCCTAACCATCTTCCCATGATAGAACATAGTTCCTCACCAACTCAATGAGTGGTGCTACAAATATAGAAAAATATGGGACAAACCTTTTGTAAAAGTTTGTTAAGTCATTGAAGCCCCAAATTTCACTTATACATGGTGGAGTACACCACTCATGAATGACCTTTATTCTCTTAGGGTCCATGGGAAGCCCTTGATCACTATTTAAAAAGTCAAGGAAAGTAATGGAATAAAACATACCTTTTTCTTTATTTTCATGTTGATTATTCCTACAAAAAATTATGACAAACCTAAGGTGTCCCATATGAGCACCTAAGTTTGTATTGAAACAAAAAATAAGAACAAACCTACCTAATGAGTCCCTATGTACACAAATCATGAAGATGTTGAGTGCATGAGTGATTTTACAAAAGACGCTTGCACCACTCAACACATTCATCATACCACCTATCATAGGGATTTGGTGCCTCATAATACTTATTTTGGGCACTGATCGAGGCCGTACCCGAATCAAATAAACATTAAAATGTAGTAACTAGGAAGTGATCCTAGGTCATTTCCCAACGAGCAGTGACAAGCCAAATGTTCATAATATACTTGCAGTAACAGTAACAGTAACAATGGGGGGGGGGGGGTTGTTTGCTTTTGTAAATTTAACAGCGAATATATGTGAATTAGAAAATATCCGAATTTAAACACGTTGCTTCCCCTTGATTCACAAGCAAGTCTCTTATCCTAGGTTACGAGAGTTTATCCTTTATCAGTTTAACCACTTAATCCAACCCTAAATTAAATTACTAAGCGAAATTCAACATAAGGCATTCATTATGTGATTAAGCATCACATACACCAATTACTCATAAACGATCATTAAGCATGAACGTAAATTAAGTGCAGAGACAATTAATCAAGCACTAAGCATGCGTGAATTAAAAGCAACAAATTCAAAGTAATTAGTGAAGAGGAAAAACTAAACAGAATTTAACAGTAATAATAGAACCTCAAAGAGAACTGTGCTTGATCCTCAAGGGAAAACAACGCTGCGGACTTAGCCTTCCATTAATCAAATAGAGAATGAAATTTTATTGATAAAACTAAAAGTCTGAACTGGAATTGAAAAAAACGAAAATAAAAGAGAAAGAGAAGAGAGACTAAAACTAAAAACGAAAAATAGAAGAGAGAGAGGAGAGAGAGAGAGAGTCTCCCACGAGGGAGAGAGGGGGGGCCCCTAAACTAGAACCTTGGTGCTGTTATATAGTTTTTTTCAGCCCCAAAGCTTACAAATATGTTTTAAATCCAAGCCCATAAGTAAAATCAAATCAAATCTAGATAAGATAAGATCTAGATGAAATAATATCTAGATGAGATCAAATCTAAATAATATCTAGATAAGATAAGATCTAATTTTATAGAATAAATTAGTCTGCCCTCTTCAAGTCCAAGCCCAATTCTAGATTCAAGCCCAATGCTAGATTCAAGCCCAATGCTAGATTCAAGCCCAATGCTTCATTAATTCCTGAAATTAGATTAAAAACATCAAATTAGCTGAATGGGCCCAAATAATAAAACTGCCTAATTAATTAACAATTAAGACCAATCAATAATTAAAATGGTGCAAAAAGGGTTTAGAAAATAGAAGAAAATGATGGCACATCAGGCACCAACAAAGCACAAGGATTTAAGCTCTTACGAACCAAACCTTCATCCAATAACTCCTTTACTTGAGGAATAACCTCAAGCTCAAGAGTTATGGCGGTGCTAAGGGATGTTGCCCTTGATAGGAGAAGGTAGAAAGATTGTTTAAGAAGGAGTGCTCTTTTGATATCACATTTTGTTGCAAAATGATTTTCCTTCTTAACAATCTTCTTGGAGGAATCCTTTTCCTCTTTTTCCTTCCCCTTGGCCTTTGAAGACAAGGCCTTACTATCCTTCTTTTTCTTTTGGTTTTCTAGTTTTTCTTCCTCATCCCTCTTATCTTTCATAGTTAGTTTATCTTTAAAAAGTTGGACTAGCTCATCTAGGTCCCTATATGGAAGGAGTTCAACCTTGTCCCTCACTTCCATATTAAGCCCACTAAGGAACCTAGCTATGCTTGTTCTTTCCTCCTCCCTAAGTCCAGATCTTAAAAAGAGTAGTTCCATTTGTTGTCTATATTCTTCAACACTCATACTCCCTTTTCAAAGCCTTTGGAGCTTGTCCATAAGCTCCCTTTCATAGTAGGAGGGAATGTGCCTCTTCCTAAGGGCACTCTTAAGATCATTCCAATACTCTACTGGAGGATCCCCATGAATCTTTCGTTCCCTAACAAGGGAAGTCCACCAATAGAGAGCATACCCTTGAAAGCTAATGGTAGCCAATGGAACTTTTCTCTCTACGCTAATATGATGGCAAGCAAAGAGTTGTTCAACCTTCATTTCCCAATCTAAGTAGGCCTCAACATTATCTTTTCCATGGAAATATGGAAAGCTAATGTTAACCTCTTGAGGCCTTCTATCCTTTTCCCTTCTTTGGGAGTGATGTTTAGTATGTGAACTATGGCGCCCTCTATAATAGTCGCTAAGTTTTTCACTTAAACTCTTGTAAGAGTCATGACTACTATAGGAGGCATGTTTTTCTCTTTTCATTTCTTTCATTATTTTTCTTCTCTCTTTCATCTTGACTTATTTCTTCCACTCTTTTTTACCTTTTTCTTTTCTCTCTTATTTTTCTTTCCACAACTTAAGGGATCTCAGCTCATCTAATATCTTATACAAGGGGTCCTTAGGAGTAGAACCCTCACCATTAACACTAGATGAAGAATGAAGACTCGTGTTGGTTCCTAAGTTATGGTTCTTTCTTGTTGGGGGTTTGAAAACAAAAGGTAAAAGAAACTATGGTTGAAACTATCCAAAATAAACACTAAAAGAGGTGTGAAAGATAAGGTAAAAACTAATTGGTAAAAGGCAAGCTATCTAGGCGGTTTGACAATGAAGGGTAAAGGAAATAAGCTATGAAAGTAAGCAAGAAATTAAAGTGCAAGAAATGCAAACTAGGCGGATCCTAAGAGTGTTTGGATGACCTCATTTAAGGTTCCCAATAAAACACTCACTATCCTAAGGGAAAATTGCCTAAAATTATTACACACAAATGGAAGTAGGGTGACCTATTTGGAGGCTCCCAACTTACTTCCAATGAAAGGCCTTTTTGTTACAAAATTTGAAAGCAAAGCAAATTGCCAATTACAAAATTACAAAAAAAAAAAAAGTCCTCAATTGTGGTGGCTATTCTCTCTTTAGTGTTTCACTCAATTTGGAGTGCTTCTTAGTCCAATATCTCTTAAGGTGGTTGGCCCCTTGCTTCTTGACTCAAATTCTTCAAGGTATGGCACCAATCCTCCTTTCCAATTCCCTATATGGCAATTCACAAGCAAGGAAACAAAGAGACAAGCAATAACCAAAGAACATAAGAAATGAAATGAAAGCTAAACCAATAGATTTTTAACAAGACAAATTTTCAAGTATTATTCAACAATTAAAGCAATAAAAAGCACACAAAAGCAAGCTAGGACTCAAAGAGAAACCTAGAATGGCTCTAGAGTAGAGTAGAAAAACAATAAATAAAAAAGACTCAAGAAACCTCTAGTTTTGGCACTTGTTTTCACAATAATTTTCAATTGAAATTTCAGAACTAGGATTGGTATAAAATAGGCACCAATTATAGAACAAATTTTGAGCCAAAACAACAAGCACACTTCTCTTTCACTATTTTGTTTCTTGGACACTGATTTTTCAGCCAACTTGTGTGATTTTTCCTATTTTTTCCTTTAATCCAAATCGCTTGGTTCATTTTTCATAATTTTGGTCCAGATGTCTAGAAAATTCAGTAAACATTTCAGCTCAAAACACGTAGTTACCAATTCCCAGTAATTTATACAAGTTCGTATGTTCAAGCTGTCAGCATTAGCGATTTCAACCTAGAAATCAAGAGTAGTGTTTATGTTGCTTAAGGCTTGGGTAGTTACAATTTATCTTTGCTTATGCTCAATTATCTTGAATAAAACAATTCAAGAGAGCTTAAGACTTATTTTGATTCACAAATCCAGCCACAACTCAGCACCACAACTCAACTTCATCATAGGCATCATGTAGGAAACTTAGAAAACAAAAAAAAAAAAAAAAGAGTTCAACAACAAGACTACGTCTAGGAATTGATTTATAACATGTTATGAACTAAATAACATGCATGAATTAGACTCAAAATTCAAAATATACGCTAAGAATGACAATAATACATCAACAAATGTATCTAGAATTAAATAAACAAAATAAAAATTCAACACAAACATAGAACATAATGTGACAATTACTATGACTAAACATGACTCTAAGACAACATGGATTAAGTGATTTACACTTAGATTTTTGTGTTTTTTTTTCTAATCAATATTTTGGAAGAAAATTTAGATCTAAAGGTTCAGCACAAGAATATTATGAATGAAAAATGATAGAACCTAAAATCAACACAAAAACATGATTCAATACTAGATCTACAAAATTTGAACCATAGAAATGCATGAACAAGTCTTGATCTAAGATTTAATCTTTTTTTTTAATCTACCCTAAATAGCACCAAACCACAAGACAATGGAGGATATACATGGAGAATAAGATGAAGAACAAGGAATTAAAGAGAATTCACCAAACAAAAAGATAGAGGAAGCAAAAGAATATCACCTAGATGAAGATGCTCTGATACCACATGATGTAAGCTCCATTGGAGCTTGAAGGCCTAGGATCTTCTTCATCAATGGATTCCTTTGCTTCTTGGAAGATGAATGACAGCAGAATGGAGAAGGAAGAGAGAGAGGAGACGCCACTTCAAGGAGAAGATGAGTCTAGAAGAAGCTCACCATCATAGGAGGCCATGGATAAGAACTTGGAGGAAGAAGGAGATGAATAAAGGGAAAGGAAGAGAAGAGCACAAAATTCCATGCTCTAAAAGAGCTCTGAAATCTGAAGTTTAATTTTCAAATGATCAAAGTTTAAAAAATGCACACACATGACCTCTATTTATAGCCTAAGCGTCACACAAAATTGGAGGGAAATTTGAATTTCTATTCAAATTTCACTTGAATTTGAAATTGAATTTGTGGAGCCAAATTTTGGAGCCAAAATTTCACTAATTATGATTAGTGAATTTTAGCTATGGTTCAGCCTACTAATCCAAGATCAAGTCCAAGATTCTCCACTAAGTGTGCTTAGGTGTCATGAGACATGTAAAGCATGAAGGACATGCAAAAAGTGTGACTATATCATGTGGCAATGGGGTGTAGCAAGCAAATGCTCACCTCCCCCTCTAAAATTTAATTGGATTGGGCTTCTCCCGATTCAATCAAATTTATTTCTCAACACCCACATCAAATATTCACTTAATGCGTGTGAAATTACAAAACTACCCCTAATACAAAAACTAGTCTAGGTGTCCTAAAATACAAGGGCTGAAAAATACTACATTTCTAGGGTATCCTACCTACATTATGGAGCCCTAAATACAAGGCCCAAAAATAATGAAATCCTAATCTAATATGTACAAAGATAAGTGGGCTCATACTTAGCCCATGGGCCCAAAATCTACCCTAAGGCTCATGAGAACCTTAGGGCCTTCTCTTGCATCTCTGACTCAATCTTCTTGGAGTCTTCTATCCAATGCCCTTGGGGGGTAGGATTGCATCACCGTCGGACACAGTATCTTCTTTGCCTTATAGTAACTTTTTGGCAACATGTTTTCTTCAGGAAACATACCCTGTATTACCTTAAGCAATGATGTGAAGCTTTTGTCACTCCACCCATATTTGGCCTTCACATTAATCAGACTTAACACCACTAACAACCATGTCAATGACTTCTTGTACCCCGGATACAAAGGTTTCTTCAAATCACTTTCCAATGTATCATACAAAAGTGCATCTGCTTGATGAAAACACTCTTGTCCAAGATCACTAATCATATCCTTTTATCGATCTCCCATTTCTAATTCAACCGGTTTAATTTGGGACCCTCTTTGCATGTCTGTCAATTCACCATGTCATATCCATGTTGTATAATTCTTCTTAATCCCATCACAGAGAAGATGTTCTTGTATGTCATCTACTACTTGTATAATTCTTCTTAATCTCATTCAAACAGTTAATACAAGGACAAAACTATTTCCCATTCTCATCTGGTCAAGTTCTTTCCAATGAAAATTTCAAGAACTATTCAATTCCATTCTCATACATAGGGCTCATGCGACTGGCATTCATCCAACTTCGATCCATCTTTCCTCTTTTTTGAGTCTCATGCAAGGTTTATTCGATGCATGAAGATCTCACTTTTTTCATTAAAGGTGTGGCCCTATCCCATTCAGGAAGACATGTTTTGGTACTTAATTCATACGCATATGTTAAGTATCTTTTCTTATATTTGAGGAAATTTTGACAGCATTTCACTTTGATCTCCAAGTACACGACATGAAAGTGATGACATCAATTCCACCACAATCAATTATGCACTCGGAGAACAAAGCGAAATGTACTATACTGAAATTTCATCAAATTTAAGAAAAAAGACTTAACCTGTACGTATGAATCTAGTATAAAAAATGACTCTTCCTAAATTATCCAAACGAACAATTCAAGATTCAATACAATGAATAATTCAAAATGTCCGTATTAATCATTGTATTGAATCTCCAACAGGAAACTAAGGTTTGCTCATAATGAACATAACTTATATATAAAACAACAATCATTAATCACATAAACAAGTATTTGGTTGCATTCGTAACAAAAAGAACCTAAAAAGTGCATGAAAGACATTCATAATGAAAAGATGGTCACTAACAATATTAATCAATATGGTGATGACGCTGCAAACAAGAAAAAAGAAAAAGAGCCTACAAATTAAATCATATCAAACAATCTAATTAAGCCAGAGATACACCAATCATTGATTTCCACAGACAATTTTCATGGTTAAGAGAGTCCTCATCGAGTAGCTATAGAGTAAACCAACTACTATAATAACCTTCCAAGTAAAACTTGCAACAGATTAGAATCACATAAACCTATAACAGATTGTAAAAGCAACATATATAAGAAGAATAAAAAAATATTAAAAAAATATCTAGCTATCATGAGAGGCATTAGTATTGTTACAAGGTATGAGAACTGAAAAAATCGCTGCATGGATCAATTAATTATCTACAAAATGATTTGATAAATGTACTCAATCTACGAAGAAACAAGGATATTCTGAAGGGCAGATTGATCACATTTTATTTCACTATTCCATGAAATTCTAGACAAAGTAAGAAACTAAGATGTTTATTTGTTTAGTCTCACACGGAAAGTCATTTGAACTTTGAGTATGCATTCCTAAAGTAATGGTAATCTTCTCCAGTTTCTCTTCTGTTTGCATATACTTATCAATCATGGATAGACAAGTGTTAGGCTATGGCTATTTGACAATGGTGGACTCACCTAGCGGTCTAAGAACTCTTTTTTGGGTACATTAACGATATCCTCTTGGATTATAAAACATTGGTGATAAAAAATTAGTAATGCAAGAAAGAAGAAAGAGATGATGTATCATGTGTTCCGTTACTTTATAATACAATTAGGCAGACAAATTACTCAAAATAAAAGATGGAAAAATAGGATTAAAAAAAAATGCATGGAAAGGATGAAGCTAATAGTTTTTGTGATAGGACCGAATTATGCAGGATGTATTTTACCAATGCTTGTCCACTGTGAAATCAAATTATACTATCATGGCTTAAAATTTGTGCAACATGTAGATTCTAAAAACATTGAAATGGACTTCGCCTACTAAGAAAATGTGTGATTCTAAGTCAGGCAATTATCCAACATGCTGCTCAATAAAGAGTCTCTCACAAATAAATCAAGTTCAGAATCAGCATGTGTTCTTTCCAAAACAGCAGAGATTAACATGCCTAGTCACAAGATGCCTCAAACTCAAAGCAAGACTTCGAGGGTTTCAAGCCAAATATGTGAAACTGGTTCTGCACGAGGAAAGAGCTCAGTTCCTAATCATAAATTCTTGTTAATTATGCTCCTTTTCCTAGATAATGCGTGATCGACTTAATTTACAAAAACCAATTGAAAATTATAGTTCATGATCCCCACAAATATTGGTTTAGAAATCTTAGAATAGTCATGATAGTTGAAATATTAAATGATATCATCAACAATTGAACATATTACGTACCTAGTCCTGTCAATGGGGATTTAAGAACCTAGCTTTGTGTCGGTCAAATAAGATAAATTGGCTTAAAGCTTAAGAGTCAGATTATAATGGGCTCCGTTGTTAATAACATCTGCGAACTAAACACATCCATTAAGTAAAGCAGTCAAAAATTTTCGCACTTATGATTAAACAAATAAATCCTGTACAATGTATAACTGTATATCAATATCATATAAGAATATCTAACTTTGGAAAATTACATGTGCATATGTAACTTTTAGATGAATAAGCTAACTAACTAACAAACTATATGTTAAATAAAGATCATTATGCATTTATATAAACATGCAGTCACTTGTACCAATTTGCATGGCCAATATATAGCTCGATCATGCACCTAACCATTAACCATATGTCTCCACTTAATCACATGGTAGGGATATATTAGCATTAATTTGAAATATAATAGGTCGGGGTGAAGTGGCAAATGCTCAGTGAATAATGATTCAAGAAACCCAAAAAATAAAATATGCTTCGGATTTGTCCACCAATAAGATAAAAGGTCAAAAGGTTGGAGAGGGGTTCATGTAGTGTGGTACCATGTTTTAGAAGCTGGTGACTGTTGTACATGTTCATGGCCATAGGTTTCTCGATTATTAGTTTAGATTTTTAACAGCAGGACTTTTTTTGTAATCACTGAAAAAAGGTGAAAAGCAGATACGTGCTAGAAACCTGGTCCTTTTTTATGATTACTTTTACATGCATTGGGGTGCAATAATAGGTTTTTTGATGTCCACGGTCCCTACAAGAATCAGAATTATTTGAGGAAGCCCACAAATAGACTAATTAATCAAAATCTCCATCTCTGTTATTGGGCTAATAGTTGTGAAATTTAAAGCAGCTAATTATTGTTGACGCCAAGAGCATAAATTCGCCAAGATTTCTAAAAGTTAGTCATGAATTCAAGAGTTGATCAATAAGTTCTATAACGAGTGATCAAGGATAATTGCACCTATTTAACAAGTGTCTTTTTTTAATTGTATTCATTTTTTTTAAGAGCAGCTTCAATGATATCTTCAAATGTGTGAGAAGAATCTGAAATTCGTTATATTACACTAAAAAATTGTGTTCCCCAAACTTTTCACAGTCAAGGAAGGGCTCCCACAAACTCCTTGCGGCCTAAGCTTCTCCCATATGTGCTAGGATAGATCAGTCATGGTATTAGGTCAATTCAGTAATGTGTTTAGACTTGTAGATGAAAGTTGACCCTAAAGAGTGGTTAAGTGAAAATCTAAGTGGAGCCGTAAAATGACTAAGCTAATAGAAAATATGTTACTCAATTGGCTGCATATAGTTTCAGTTCTTAGTTCAACGATTCTTAGTCCCCAAAGCACTAAACTCGAAAGAATGAAGGCAATTTTTTATCAAACATTCTCTCAAGTATCAAACTTGAAAGGTACATGAGATGACTTAGTGAGATGATCCAATTATCATATACAAAAGCTAGCAAGCAAGAAAAAATTAAATTTAAGATTTTGGTGTCGTTTCCTATTCCAAATGTAACACCCCGTTTTTTTTAAATAAATTAAAAAGAGTTTTATTTAAAAATAAATAGATTTTTAGAAAAATAATGAGGTTTTTGTAATTAAATAAATAAGAAGAAATAATTTTATTAATTAAAAGAGTATTTTTCAAGGTAAATAAAATAAATGTATTTTAGAATATAAAAAAAATATTTTATTTATTTATTTGATAAAGAGTAAAATAGAATTCCTTTTTATAAAATAAGAAAATAGAGTAAATAATAAGTTGAGAGTACCCTAATTATAAATAGATACATATTAGGTCAATTTTTATATTTATGATATATCTCTACACTCTCTCTTCCTCTCAAATTCATTTTTCCTTCTTCCTCTCCTAAAACCCTTTTTTTCCCACAAACGCTCAAACTTATCTCGGTAAAATTATGATCCTAGACTCGTTAATCGTTAGATTGTCGTGAAATTTGGACACCACCTTTGGGATTTGTGTACTAATATATGTAGAGAGAGAAATGTGTCTCACATAGAGACAGTGAAATTGAGACTCCAATCACTTTTCCTTCTCTCTAACGCTTGGAAATCCTAACAGAGCAACCAAAAGAAAAGCTTGAGGAATCTTGGAGAACCTCTAAAGATGTTGATATTGATGTTGGACTACACACATAAGCCCGCTTAGAGGTAAGGGATGAGTTTATCACAATTAGGGTTAGAATGAACATGTGTAGGGATTCTTAGAGGATCAAATTGAGATTTATTTTGGAATGTTTATTGTATTGTAAATTTTCCTTTATAACTATAATTACGAGATTTTTGTGTTTGACGGACCAATTGATATCCTGATGCAAAATTATTGTGAAATTGATATGTTCTTGTATTGAGTGTGAACCCTAGAAATTAGGGCCTTTTCTAATTAGCTTGAAGTGATGAAATTAAGTAAGGATGGATTTACCGTAAGAGGGAGTGAGATATTGATTTTGTATTTTCCCCTTTTCTTGCATTTAAACTTTTTTTATAGTTTAAAATTAATATTATAATTGAAATTGACCAAAGATTCCTAATAGATTATGCGGTGTATTCGTGGATAATATATATGAATTCATGTATACTTATTTTTACATTTATATATACATATATATATGTGTTTTAAAAATATTTGAGATTAACTTATGTTAATAATATCATATTATACTTGTTAGTTTGGAAAGGTATTTTCAATGGCACCTTTAGTTACTATTTAAATACTTACTTGTGATAAAAAAAATTATATAATTGAGTTCAGTAGATTTGTTTTCTACTTTTTATATAATTGAATATTTGTTTTCTACTTTTTATATAATTGAATTGTTTACTCTTATGCGTTGTTTCGTATGTGTGTAAGGAAAGTGTAGGATTCCAAGTTAGAAACCTGAAGTGTTAAATTGTAGCATAATGTGTTAAATGTGTTTGAAAACAAGTGTGTGGTCGTGGGTATTGTATAATTCATGAGCAGTGTCTGTGTGCAAAAGTTGTTTCAGGGGTTGGACTTGAATCAGGAAGATGAGGTCCTAATGGATTCTTCGGAGTTTAGGCCTTGGGGGTAAATACACTCGGTTTGAGTGCTCCTTTAAGCCCGTGTTGATCCCATATGGTTGGAGCATTCTTGCAAAACAAAGTGATCCTGACTGGTCATCTTATAATTTTACTTAGTGAGAGTGACTTGACATACCCATTGTGTGGCGTGTCTTATTATGTACTCCTAAGCATCCTAGTGTTGTTTTTCACTGATATGTACTCCTAAGCAGATGACTAAGTGGATGACTTTAAAGAACCTCGTACTAGAGGACGTTGGGACACAATGCTCTGATAGGATGTAACATTGGGGCATGAGTTTCTGTTTCAATTGCATGATGTTCTGAACATGTTTTTTTACTTTATTTTTTTCCGCTACTTAACTTATTTCCTTTTGTAAACTTGGACAACCTTGTTTTGAGATGGAGATGTTTTTAATAAGTTTTATTTGGTAACAGTGAAGCGATTGTGACCCTTTTATCCACGTGGATTTGTTTACGTGGATATGTTTACGTGATTTGAAAAAAAAATGATTTAATTAAATTCCATATTTTATATGTTTTTCTTATTTATATGTATGTTAGGGTTGAGGGTGTCACACCAAACACATTGGGCACTAGTTAATCAAAGTATAACAACCAAAAAACCTAATGGCGAATAACATAAAGAAGAACAAATAGCCACAATAACAATGTAACAGAGCTAGTAAAGCCCTGATATCATACTTGAGTTACAACAGTGTGTGAACGAGTTCGGAAAAGCTTGGTAATACAAGCACTATTGATAATTTGTACAAAGATACTACTAGAAAATAGGCTTTTGACATTGGTTATTAAGGACTTTCAACATCGATTATGAACCAATGTTGAAACTAACGACATTAAAAGTATCAACGTTAACATCGGTTATGAAAACCAATGTTAAACTAAACTACACATCGGTTTTCATAAAAACTAATGTCGTATCATTAGAAATAAAAAAATGTAAAATATGTAAAAACCAACATCGATTCTAAGAAAACCCGATGTTGTGGTTCACTAACATTTGTTTTTCGTAAAACGGATGTTGCTCACCAATGAGCAACATCAGTATTACGAAAAACTGATGTTGTTGAGCAAAAATCAACATCGATTTTTTGTAAAATTGATTTTGTTTTTTGCTATTTTTTTAATATCCTGTTTGTTTGTTTTTTAATTACCCAAACCTACAAATTGAAAAACAGAACTAGTCCAGACAGTTTTCAGACAATTTTTATCAGGATGTTCAAATTTTGTTCATAATAATTGAATGATTACTATCAATTAAAAGAAATATTTAAAGTAATGAAAACAATAATGTCAATACATAAAATCATTTGTAACCTAATCTAAATTAGCATAACTCTACAATTGTAAAATTACTTAAACACCTAGTATTTCATTTTTAACTTTTAGATAATATCTTGTCCACTGAATGCGAATTTCCTTCATTGTCTCTAGATCCAATGGTCTTGGATCAGTAAAATACATGATATAAGAAAACATAAGTTAATAAGTATAAATAACAATTATCACAAATTGAATTAGTTTTGAAGTACACAATTATCATTTTCCAATTATCTTTGAAACCCCTAGGACTATCATTGACATCCAATGCATTACGTAGTACCCGCACTCAGTGCTTCCTTTTTTCTTATTACACTAAATTGAATCGGATATTCAAAATTAACTGAAAATTAGTGTACATAGTAATAAAATGTAATTTTTAAGGTATCAAACATTGTTTAAATGACTTACTTTAACTTCAATCCATCTAGCAGCAGCCTTTGATTTATTTCTTTGACTATCATTAAATCCCTTCAAAGCACTGATTAAGAGAAACATGCATGCGTATTTTACAATTAAAAATATTGATGTCAAATACAAATGATAAAGTAAATGTATTTCAAAATATAACTTATTAATAATTCCTTTCAAGTAGATGTTGGGCCTATTGTGCAAGGAACAAAACCAAATGACAACATTATCCTTAGGACATATAATAACCATTTGTCAATGTACACTGCATTGGAGAACATTAAGTTATTATAGTGCATACATTATTTAAATTGATTTGTTCAGTTTTACTTACCCATTCAAGTAGGCTCCTTGGTAGACATTTGTTTGTGAATTCTGCATCAATTTCTTAATATAATCTTTTGATTCAAATTGTAATTTTATTGATCTCTGTATGGACTGTAGCTCAAGGAATTCATACACATATGCATTCCCCGCTCGCATACTTGTCTCAGTCATATGCCTACTGTTGTTAAAATAAAGTAAATTATGCATGAATTTCAAACAATTAGTTAGCTAATATACAATAATGTAAAATGACTTTTAGAATCCACATATGTATAATAGAGATACTGAGACATTGACCACCATGTGCTATTTCAGAAAGATCTTCATGCTTTATGTATAAGGGAAAGTTATCATTATACACCCCAAACACGGTAGCATCCCACGACACCTGCAAAGGCTTGAGGAAAAGTTGCGCAATAGTCAATATCATCAGGTATAAGGGATCGACATCAGGATCCGGCCTATCTACAGGTTTTGAAGGTCCCTCAAGTCCCTGTTCATCCTACACAGTTAATAAACATAAGTAAATGAAAGTCAATACTTTATTTGTAAAAGGGGAATGCGAGCATCAACATCTCAAACTTCCTTAACATCGACCTTCACTTGATCATTTCCCAAAGGGGAATTATGGACGGTCGTCGACCCCTCATAAACTCTTCCAAGGGCAACCATGCGGGGAGAGTTCTCATCAACATACAACTCACTCGTGTCTGATGCACCAGTGTTTGGGTCCTGCTTCGAGGGATTGACACAACTTTCCTTTTTGCTGACATCGACTGAAGAAGGACCAACCTCATGCTCAGGAGGTAATACGGGTCCCTGTGATTGCATCTACAATTGCATATGGGACTACATTTGGGACTGTATCTGGCCAAAGGACAACATTAGTTGTTGAGTCACTTTTTCAGTGATCGACTGCTCTAGCTGGTCCCTAATTTTTTGTGTTAGTTGCTCTAGGTCTTTAAGATCCATGGACTTAGATGTGCGGGAGCTTCTTCAAACTGGTTCAAAGTATTATTTGATCATCATACTGGTTCAGCAACACTGACACAACCAAGGTGCTCTTGTCGCCCAATGGATGCAGTCAGTACATCCTACCTCCATGGGCGACAATGTAATGCCCTGAAAATTCACTAACTGTAAATCAATGTTTAATGTATTTCCTATGTTATTTGATTATTTCATTTATTTGGATGAGTTGAGGTGTTGTGTGAACTAGCCATGTGTTACTTTCTTGATGTGGATGTTGAGTTATGTGGAGTTTTATTGACTTAGGTTGAAATTGAGATTTTCTTGATGTTTTAACCGTTGAATCGCTTTCAAATTTGCATTGTACATTCCTAACCTACTTCCCCACAATTTGACCATTGGTATTTGTAAACTATCATTGTTTGACATCTTTCTTAGCGCAAGAAGTGCACTAAGCCTAATTTCAACCCAAGGAGGAATTGCGCTCAACGCAAAATGTTGTACTCAACACGAAATGTCATGCTCAGTGAAAATCCCAACCCGAGAGGAATTGCGCTCAATGCAAAAAGTCGTACTTGGCGCTAAAAGTGGATTCTCGCTTAGTGAGATCTACTAATTATAAATACGTTCTTCAGTGTGAAAAGCACAATTTTTTACTCTTTTTCTATCCAAACGTCCACCTAAGCCCTAACACCTCTTCATCCACCACCCACAACCACCACGAGCCATAGTTGCTTGTTGCTGAACCACCACACCGAGAGGAACATTTTAATCAGAGGGAAATCACTACTAGAAAAAGAGCATTTAACATCAGTTATTTTGGACATTTAACATAAGTTTTAAACCGATGTTGAAACTACCGACGTTAAAAGTATTAATGTTAACATCGATTATGAAAATCGATGTTAAAATACACTATACAACATCAATTTTTAAGAAAACCATTGTTGTATCATAAGAAATAAACAAAAAAATGTAAAATATGCAAAAACCAACATCAGTTTAGCTAAAAACCAATGTTGTAATGCACTCACATCATTGGTTTTTAGAAAAACCCGATGTGGTGCAAAAAACAACATCGATTTTTAGATTGTGTATTTTGAAACACTTTCTACATCAGTTATGAAAAAACTGATGTTGAAAGTCATACACAACATTGATTTTTTCAAAAAATCGATGTTGAATGTGTTTACGATATCGGTTATCACCATAACCGATGTTGTTTTTTGTAATTTTTAAAAAATATTTATTTGTTTTTACAATGAACCAACCAAAACTAATTTACAAAAAATATATTAATTTTATTCTAATATAAATCATATATCCAACTAAATAAATGTAAACACTAAATTTAAACTTGATCAACTTCTTATGACTAAATTATCTATGAAATCAGATCCTATGACAAACAATAAATTGATAAAATTCAAAACTAACCTTATATGCTTTATTTTCTGCCTCAAGTTCACCTTTATTATATTGTACTAAATAATTGATAAAGTTTATTTATTATATTATACTAAATAATTTTATTAGTTAAAAATTTATACCTATGCTAGATGAAATGTAGACTCAAAATTTGTGAAATGAATTTTAGTGAAACTAAAGAATGGCTAAGAAATAAAATTATTTCTTCTGTAATCTATGACTAGAAAGTAGCATGATATTTCAATAATTATGTATCCATAACAAGGAAAACAATGCAATTCAAAAACCAAGCTAATCATCAACACATGAGATGCCAACAGAGATTGAAAAGTGATTTTATCCTTGTATTTATTCTCTTTTTCCCAACATTAAAATAATTTTCTCAGCCATGATTAATCTACTTTTTCCCAATCATGCATATGCAAAATGGAAGCAAAAGGTCCAACAAAAATGATTATACCTAATGCTAAAGTCAATGCTAAATATACCATGTATGACAAGTTTCAATAAATATTTTTACCTTAAAGGTCTACCCTCCAAAACAAATCCATGTACATTTTGAATACAACAAACAGCTTCCTCTTCCTTTGAATAAGTTATATATATTTGGGGGGGAAAACTTTGATTAGGAACTGTAGTGTTTATATTAATATATTAATATTAATGTATCATATAAAGATAATCATTTGTGCTAATGTAGCAGCAGGAAATAAATGGAGAAAGGGGGAAGATACACTCATTCTCAGATTTTTTAAATATGTACAGAATGGCTTTTTCATGTTTTCCTTCTTTTTTTATCAAAGGAAAAGATTGGGTTAAATTATTTTTTGTTAGTTATTTGCTTCCTTCCTTCTAGTGTGAAGAGAAATGTCCCAAAATCCAAAGCTATCCAATTCAAATCAATGACAACAAGATTAAACAGTATAAATTCCTTTTAGGCCAAATAATTAACAGAAACCCATAATACCATCACGGAAACCATAAAGTTGAAGAGAATATACTTACACACTGCAAGTATCATTCGGAAGAGTGTTGAATGACACCAGATGTTGTTCGAGACATTGACACTTTTTAAGACCTTCCAATACTGAGCAAAATACTCTCTTCACTTAAGGAGCTATATAAATGGTGATTAAAAATAAAAAAATTTCTTTAAGGAAAATAGTTACGCTCAATCCAAAAGACAAATGCTATTTGACAGAGTTACGGGAATAAACATTCAAAGGATAAAAAAAGGGAAATTTTATACAAACCAAAGAACAAGTAGAATCAAACCTCATAATTGCCTTGAAGAAAATTAATTAAAATTTTAACAAACAGCATAAACATAGAATCAAACCTCATAACCGCATATGCAAAGCTTCAACTGCTGATCTGTCAAATTCATCTCTTCAACACAAAGAGGACAAGTTTTTTCTCCTTCATCAGTCACCATTGCCTTGAAGAACAGGATAAACCACAAAACACCCTCGTGTCAAATAAACCTAAACAAAATAAACAACTAGCATCAGAAACTTAACCCTGAAAGAAAAGTGAAGCACTTATCCAGGATACTCAATAAAACTATTATGACCCAAGATACATATGTGCGAAAAAAAAGGAACCAAACCATAGTTGTACGAGTGAAAATTATGATATAACCCTCAATACAGCTAGTTATCATACACCCCTAGTCACAACAAGTTCACAGTCTCTTACAATTGTAAAGCATTCACCTAAGGAATATTGTGACCGGTGAAAAAAATGCATCGGAGAATATGTGAATTCCAATGTTAAAAATAAGAATAATAATCATAATCATTAGATCATCCACTTATGTGAAAAATAAGAATAATAATAATCATAATCCCCAAAATCTGGCCCAACATTCTTTTGTTCCTATTAACCATCCACTTTGGTGATAATGGAAAGGGTTGCTATCATTCTGGACCATTGCAGCAGTCCCATTGACAACTTCATTAGCCAAATCCTTTGTCTTCCCATCTTGTCTTGCATGAACATGTTCCGGAAAGTCCCCATCATCCATCTTCATTCCCAAACACAGATTAAGTTTAAAAAAACATGCTTCTACATTTCCCTTTGTGGGACATGGCATCATTAGTTTTGTTGTGAGCTAACAAATACTAAATTTGAATTTTGAAAAAACAAAGCAAACAACCAAGACATTATTATTAATAATTATAATACCTTAACAACAACAAATGAAACCTTTACCACGTTGACCAGTGAAACAAGATTTGCAACTTCAGTGCTATCAAATAAATCGTCACACGTATGAAAAAGGTAGTGTAACAAAAATCATACCTTTAAAATATAAAAAACTCTTCTACAATTGCCCTAAGTGATTGAGCCAGTCACAAAATAAAGAGAATAGTGGAAAACAAAGTTAAAATGAAACTAAAAGGCTTTGGAATCTGCATTTAAAACAAGCTTGCAACAATGGTATTGAAAGAGTCGCAAAAAACAAGGTTGGAGAAAAATACTTGGGTACGGTGCCAAGGTGTCACGGTGGCAAGGTGTCATAGTCGCCCGCTGTCACAAAGGCGGCAGATGTTGAGATAGAGTCGCAAACACGAACCTTAGACGGAGAAGAAGAAAGCATGAGAAAAATAAGGCTCACGTTCTAATATTTTTAAATGTAGATTCAACATCAGTTTTCAATACAAAACCAATGTTAACCAAGCGATGTAAACGTTAACATTGGTTTTTTTGGAAAAAAACCGATGTTAACTCATCAAATGTTAACATTGGTTTTGAAGAAAACCAATGTTAACGAGCTTACGTTAACATCAATTTTCTTCAAAACCAATGTTAACTAATGCACATTATTTACAATTATGCCACCGCGTTTATGTTAACATCAGTTTTACCAACCGATGTTAACCTGACGATGTTAAATCTATATTTTCTATTAGTGAATCCTTAGAATCCACCTCAAGGATTCGATGGAGAATAATCCCTCAATCCTTTCTTTCATAGGTTCTCTGAGGTAATTTTGACTTCTAATAACCCGATGTTGAATTTCAAATATTAACATCAGTTTTCCAAGAAACCAATGTTAACAATATGTCTTTATTTACGGAAATGTCACGACGAGTAGCTTAACATCAGTTTTTCTTGTAACCGATGTCAAACTAGCGATGTTAAAGTTATATTTTGTAGTAGTGAGAGTTCAATAGTAGCTCTCAATCTCGTGCCATGCCACTAGCACCAATGAAAACATCATAAGTATGATCCACCATGATGTACAAAGAGTTCTCCCCACTCTGCAAAACACAGAAAAATGAAAACCCTCCTAATCTCAAGAACCCAAACCCTCCCAATCTTGAAACACCTAAACAAATACACAAATAAAACAAAAACCTAGCCCTCCCAATCTCAATCCCGTAATAAGAACATGATAGTGTAAACTTGTTTTTGCAAAACATACGAAGATGCGAGGAGACCAAACATGCGAAGAAGAAGAAAGAAGTGGCGGTGCAAGGGAGCTCAAGTGGTGACGATGATGACACAGGTTCAGGGAAATAACGATTCTCCTAAAATCGACATTAAAGGGTTGATGTTAAATCTATATTTTCTAGTAGTGATTTTTTAAATTATATAATAAAAAAAACATGAACTTTGAATTCCACTACCGAGAACTGAAGATGTGAGTTACAAAATAATTGATAGATTAAGATATTAATATTTGCAAGTATCTACACATTTAAAAATTTTGACAAATATTATTGACAAATATATGTATATATTTACTAAAAATAAACATTTGAGAAACATTTTAACTTTAAAAGTTTAAAAAAAGTTAATCAATGTAATTAAAAAAACTATATAAATCTTTATAGACTCTTATCTCTTTAAATTCTCTAAACTGATTGAAGAACTTAAGTATTTAGAACCTACAAAAGTAAAAGTTACTGACTTGTAGAAGTAAAAATACTGACACGCAGTAATTAGTAATTTTTTAATTAAGTCCATAAACTATTTGTCATTAGTAATTTTTTAAGGGTAAATAGTCATTTTTGCCCCTCAATGTGTAATTCGCTAACAAATGTGTCCCTGAAAGATGAAAATACAAAATTTAGTCCCTAAAAGTGTAAAAAGTGCGAAAGATATGTCCTGCCGTTAACTTTCATTCGTCACTGTTAATAAAATAGTCTACGTGGCACGGAGGGACAAATTTATCACTGAAATGATTGCCAACATGGATTGTCAGCATAGGGGCATATTTGTCATAATATTTTTTTGACTTTTTATCTTCCCACTCGATTAACAAATGCGTCCCTGAAAGATGAAAATGCAAAATTTAATCCTTGAAAGTATAAAAAGTGCGACAAATATATCCAGACGTTAATAATAGATTGTGACTAATTATTATTATTATTATTATTATTATTATTAGTTTATAATTTATTGCTCCTATTCGTTTAGTACTTATGTAATATATTTTTTAAATTTTCTTTTAATATATATATTTTTATTATTTTGATTTCCTTATCAAACCTTAATCTTTGCTGTTAAAAATAATTTATCTTATATCTTATAATTTTATCAAATTTCTACTAAATTTCTCACTTTTAATCTTTAAAATTATTCCATATCACAATTCCAACTTAAGTGCCCTCGTATTTAAATTTAAAATAATATGTTGAGAGTTTTGAGTAGAAAAAACACAATCATCCGTGGGACCAAATTTATTTATTTATTTTAAAAAAAGAATTTAATCAACTATTTTTTTAAAAAAAATCTCACAAAATTTAAACTAGATAAAACTAAAGTGAAATTATAAGTTTTTTTCCTTAATCAATAATATATATATATATATATATATATATATATATATATATATATATATATATATATATATATATATATATATATATATATACCTCAAATATGAAAGAGTCCATTGGATAAACCTTATGCACTTCCATTTGAGACGCACTTTTTATAAATAATATGAATGAAATGAAAACAGTTACTAACAAATAAAAAACCCAAATAAATTTAAATAAAAAATACAATAATGTTCAAACTAATACAGAGGTTTATTCTTTGTCTTTGGGACGTAGAGTTGTATCTCTCGCTAATTTAGGGACTGCAACGACCTTACATTCCATTTGACATACTGTGGCAGAATACGTAATAAAGATTAATAATTAGTTGAAGAAATAAAAATTTTCAAGAAATAAAAGGTTTTCATTTTTTTAAATGGTAACTCAATTTTTTTTATATCATAAAACTAAAGAATTTTATTTTATTTTGGAAAATAAGTAGTTATATAAATTAATTAAAAACTAATTAACAATTTGATAGATGGATAAATAGATAGATAATCAAAGTATAAAAGTTCAAATCTTAAGTTGTATTTTACTATTTTTTTAATCCCTTTTTTATAGCTTCTCTCCTATACAATTCATTATTAACGCCCAGATATATTTATCTCACTTTTTATACTTTCGGGGACTAAATTTTGCATTTTCATCTTTTAAAAACGTATTTGTCAATGGAGTGGGAAGACGACACTACTAGAAAAGCGGGATTCTACATCGGTTTACGACCGTCGTTGTAGGAGACGTCGTAAAAAGGGGAAGTCTTTTCTACAACGGTCGAGAACGATCGTCTTAGAATGTTGAACATTCTACATCGGCCATATGAGAACCAATGCTGAACATTCTACATCGATTCTAAGACGACCGATGTAGAATGCTAACCATTCTAAGACGGTTATCATTCTACATCGATCGTCTTAGAACTGATGTAGAATACCTTTTTTATTTTTTTAGTTTGAGCTACTTTTATTTTTTTTTTACAGAACCTTGCTCCTTCTCAGTCTCACTGCCCTTCCTGTAAATGCCATATTTTTGTTTAGTTAACATAGACGGGCTACTTCAAAGTTCAAACAATCAAAGCAAGTCCAATATACAATATAGTCTTCTTAAATTGTAGACTTTTGTTTAGTTAACAAATACAAAAAATTGAGATTGGCAGAAGCATGAACTTTATTTATTATCATAGAATTGTCCACAAGTTTAGTTCATAATGAATAAACTGCATATATAAAACAAAACAGTGGAATATCATCACATTTACTACTGAACAAACAATAGAAATGGAAAAATGTCAAGAAGGTACCTGCCAATGTACAGCTTTTTAATAATGTAAGCACTAAGTAGACCTGTCTACAAGGTGATGAAGATACATTAGACCAAAGCCACAAGTCATTAGAAGCAACATTCACATTTTTAGGAGATTTCCCAACAGCAAATGATGGCTCCACATAATCAGCATCATCAGTCTTACCATCACATGCTTCAGAGATGTTATTAGGAATGTCTACATCGTTGTCTAATAAGAGTGCATTACAAAGTTACTAAAAGTAGTCCAGGTAGGAAGACATCAAGGGAGACATCTTAGAATGTATTTTCTAAAAAATAAAAAAACATTATTTTCACAAGAAAAGGCCACATTCTTGGACAGACTAAAGCTGTAGAAATGGGTAGTTGAGGAGCATAAAAATATTTCTCCTGGCATTCAAAATAGTATAAAAACCCAAATTGAGTTATATACAGATTTGGGCTTTCCTTGAACTCAATAAACACTTAAAGCACCGCCATAAATCATATTTTTTTGTTAATCATGTTTCATAATAGAAAGATAAAAGTTGTCAGAAAATAGAAAAATAAAAACTAATTAACTTAAATAATGTAAACCCGTACATACTAATTAAGAAAATAGAAAAAAAAAGTAATCTAAAATTAATGTAAACCGGTACGTACTAATTATGCCCACCACCAAAAGTTTCCAAGGCACTTGCAAATGCAATATCTATGAAACAATTAATGTATACGCGTATGCTAAGAAACAATTAACTTATCACCATTTGTCAAATCTCTTTTTTATTTTATTTTTTTTTTCAAAAAAAGAAGAGAAGCCTTAAGATTTTGAAATGTGTACATAAGGGACCAAGCTACAACTAATGTGTTAAAAATAAAAATAGTTATCAAACTATTTGACAGTAAGAAAAAGTTAAAAATAAAAAGAAGTCAATTAATGGGCTGCTTTAACCAGCTGGGTCCATCAACTAAGAAGTAAAATATACAAAAATAAAAAAAAAACATTGGGCCTTGTTTCTAAAATACGTATACTATTTAAAGATTATATTATTATATCAGTTTGACGTTTTTTTATTTTGTCACTTTTTTTGGTGATTTTTACTATGTATATTATATTTTCAGCCAAAAGTTTCACAGGCTATACATAAAAAAAGGTTTTTATAGAATAATTTTTTTTGTCTTTTTTTTCATTGCATGGGCTCAAAGTGGGCTCAAACTAGTGAAACTTAGTTTCAATAGTTAGCTTTTGCAGTAGAGTACTTTGCCTCCGACGCATTCAAACCCCCCTAGTGCCTAATTGGTACCATTCACCTTTAACTTCCTTGATCTACAGTTCTATACTTTATAAAATAAGAAAGGAAGTTTCACTAGTGCCTACAAATTTATGTACCCAAATGTCCATATTACTACTGTTTCCTTCACCAATTTTCATTTGTGCATACAGTAACAAGAAATATGATAGAAGAATACAAGGAGTTAATTATACAATCATGTACATATGCAAAAAGATTTCTACAGAAATATTTGGAACATGCAAGGTAGACCACTCCAGGGTAATCCCAACTTCAATTAAAACCAGGCAATAAATGAAGATCTACTTCACAAAAATATTCTACCAAATAGCACCATCATCTATTCAAAACAAAGAGTGGCTGCAAAAGTGAAAAGCATTCTAAAGAATGCAAAATCATACTTGTGGTGCAACCAACCTTTGAGGAAGAAGTTCTTCATGGCATCTTGCACAGAACTCCCATGATAAGATCTGTGCATAATAACAAGAATTTTAGGAAGTGAATATAAAAAAGATTCAAATAGAAAAAATATTTAACTATAATAAAAATTTTGTAACCTTCAAGTCTTGAGTGAATATGATGTGAAGTTGACCTTCACGAACAACACGAAGTGGCTCATATACACTCTCTTCAAGTCTTGTTTCACGTGGCAAGTCCAGAAACAAAAGTTCATCAATTACTCCACTGCCAAATTTTATTTCATTAAGCCTAGGTAACACTTCATAAGTTGCCTCTGTAAACAAAATGCAGAATGGACATAATATTAGATTATAAGATTTACATTGGAAATTTAAAGAAATAACATGCTAATTATCTAGCTTACAGGTACATCCAATGCAAAAATTGTGCATCTTCCACTATAGCACGACAAGAATCACTCAATTATTTGACTTGCTTATTATTGATCGCATTTAAGCTCAGTTTGTTGAATTTGTTCTGTCTAATTTTCAAGTTTAAAATTAAGAATGTGGTCATTGGTCAGCACTGACTTCATTGGGTACTTAGCAACCAGAAAGTTAAACAAAATGAAATACATATTGGAATTTTACAATGAAACTAAATTCCCATAATAACATATTATAGAATAACAACACAATGGCCACTTTGGTTTGGTTTGATAAAGCAGTTTCTGTTTTCATTTCTTGATTTCAAAAAATGTCATTTTGTTTTCACTTTAGAAATTTGAAAAGGAAATAGTGGAAACAAAAAATCTCCAATTTATAGTTTCTTACACAAATCTTTGGAAACAGGAAACAAAGTGACATTTCTGTAATTATTTATGAGAACAGGAAATGAAGATAAAAAAAAAAGGTTTTCTCAAACCATATAGGACTCAATATTTTAATTTCCAATATACTTACCAAATCCCCTTCCAGATTTAGAACCACATATGTCACACTGTCATGCATCCTGAACAAAGAAATATCAATGCCAATGTATGTACTCATCAAAGATTCAATAGCACTAAGAGATTAAAAAAGCAAACTAGTGTAGACCTAAAATATCAAAGAAAATAAATGCAATAATTTTAGACATAACTCTAGTATATAGGCAATTTTAAGAGTTGTCAACAATTAAATGATAAGCTAATAAAATTAACTAACATTTTGAATGCATAATTAAATATTTAATTATTAGCAAAGATTAAGGCATCCTATTTATGAAGCAAGAAAAACAAGGATAAATGACAAGTGCAAAAACTTACCATAGCTGCTTGGGGGACAACACCAAGTGCATGATGCCCATCATTACTATATAATGACAAGGACCATCATTTCTTTGCACGAGGAGAGTAATATTCAGCCACAAATTTTCTCCAATAGGCAATACTATTATCCTGAGGCAAACAAAACATTCAACAACAGAGTTGTAACTAATCTAGAACATCAGAAATACCCAACACATAAACAAATGTCTAGCTCCGTGATTGGACACTATAATTCCAGTTGCACCACTTTGTACAGCTATCCTTGCTGCCATATTGGAATGAAGGCATTAGTAAAATATTCAAAGAGGGAGAGAACAGATGAAATTGAAAGCAGCTTTGGTTTTTCTTACTGTCCTCAGCAGTCAGCACGCCCTTCACCAGAATTGGCAGTTTGGTGATTGTTTGAAGCCACTTCACATCCTACAAAATGAACAAGGATTATTTAGATGGTGGACTCTATTTAGTGGAATATGTATACATAATAAATGAAGAAACAAAATGTAAACTATGATTTAGTTGAACTTATTACTCGACACTCCTCTGAAGGATGCAGGAATATTAGCTTGCAAGCAAATCATGAATCAAATCAATGAATTGGGAAAATAAAAGTTGTCAACTAATTAGGAATCATCATGAGTATGACTTTTAAAGTAATTATAATACAAGTTAACAACCTTTCAGTTTCACACACGGCAATCTATGATTATATGATAGTGTATAAAATCTTTGTGTTGTCAATGCTTTGTTAAATTGATTTCACTTTAATAAAATCTTTCCTACAACAGGAACATGATAATAACAACAAAGGAAAAATAAAATTCCTTATTTGATTATCTAACATACCTTCCATCTAAGAGTACAATCAATTTGACCGACAACATATGAAGCAAGTCCAGAGTCATCAGCCTGAAAAGATCATGACAAGAATTCAATTAGTGATAAAGAAAAGAAAATTAACCTACGTAAATAATTATGTGATGACTCATCTTACTTTGTCCATCTTTCCAAGGTCTAATCCTTCAAAGTTCTTCAATGTCAAAAATGGTGGCAGTGTGAATTTGTAATAGACATTTTACAACTAATTTTAATTGCAAGGATAAGGCTGAAACTTTAAAGAAAAGCTAATCATATCGATTAAGAAAGTGGTATAACAAGGTTTAAGTGGAGAGTTATGCCTGTTCTTGATATCAGCTTCTTTGCGTCCCAGTCTTAGGGTATCAACAGTAAGGGCAATGGCTTTGAATCTAGCCCTTTCAGCTCTTCTCACAAGTTGAGCAACCACAAACATGCAAATTACTTACATGAAGCCTCTAACAGACTTGCTTGACCATCTAAAGATGCCATGATGAACATCACCCTGGTCTCCCACAACACCTTCCACGAAATAACAATCACCCTTGTGTGAAAGGATTGCTACACATTTGAATCGGAAGTTCTGAACGGGTTCAACTCCAAGTCCAACGCACTGGGTCACAAGCCTGAAGCCACTAATAATTTAATCCTTCAAGTCAACAAACAGTAAAAATTCACAATCACAACAGAGAAAAATGGTTTAGAGTTAGAGAGTTAAACAAATCCGTTGACTGGTCTCCCACAACACCTTCCACGAAATCACAATCACATTTTCCCTTCCGTTTTCTTTCTTTTCTATTCCACTTTCTCTCTCAATTCATTCAATCAATCAATCATCTCTCTAAACCCTCCCCCCATGGAACACGCCTTACAAGCTGTCATCACCTCTATCGGTAGCTTCTTCATGGTCACCCTCCTTCTCACCACTGCCATCCTCCTTTGCTAGCACCATCGCAACTCTACCAAGACCCAAACCCGCTCCTCCCATATCCGAACCCGCCCCACCCCCCACCGTGAAGCCTCCTCATCCCTCTCCATCGTGGACGCCAGTTGGTCCTCCGACCCCAACCTCATCAAGATCTCCTAGGATGAGCTCGCCCGCACCACCGACAACTTCTCCCCTCACCTCATCGTCGGTGATGGCAACTTCGGCCTTGTCTACAAGGCCCACCTCGCCAGTGACGCCACCGTCGCTGTCAAAAAACTCTCCCCTGAAGCCTTCCAAGGCTTCTGCGAGTTCACCGTCAAGATGGAAACCCTAAGTCGCCTCCGCCACCCAAACATCGTCAAAATCCTCAGTTACTAGGCCTCAGGCCCTAAACACCTCCTCGTCTACAAGTTCATCGAAATGGGAAACCTCGACCAGTGGCTCCACGAGCCCGATCTCTCTCTCTCTCTCCCTCCCCCCACTTCCCTGGCCCACACGCGTCAACATCATCCGTGGCGTGGCCCATGGTCTTTCCTACCTCCACGGCCTTGACAAGGAAGAGGAACAGAATGTTGTGGCACTAGAGGAAGTCATCAGACTTTGCGGCAGAGTAGTTGAACTAGAGGGTCTCCACAAAGGTAAGGTTGCGGCCCAACGCCGCTGCGACCTCCGGGATGGAAGCGTAGGGGAGCATTGTCACCAAAACCCTAGGATTGTTGGCGGCGTTGGATGTGATGTGAGAGATAGGAGGGGCCAAGGAAGCGTGTGATTTTTGCGGATGTGGTGGATGATGTGCTAAAAATTAATATTTGTGAGAAATTAAAAAGTAGAATATTAAAAGACGGTCAAAAGGATAAACCCGTCTTTGTAAATTCATATAACTACGACGATCTTTCTCAACACGTCGTTGTAAGCATTCATACTCGTTTTTTAAAACGGTTATTTAATAATCGTTGTTGTATGCAATCATTAAAATTACAGCACTGCCACCGTGTATCCTTCAACAACGTTTCTCAGTAACCGTCGTAGTTACTATGTCGTAAATTGCAATATATGTAATAATGTGAAAAGTCAAAAAAATATTATGACAAATATGTCCTTATGCTGACAATCCACGTTGGCAATCATTTCAATAATGAATTTGTCCCTCCGTGTCATATAGACTATATTATTAATGATGACGGACGAAAGTTAACAGCAAAGTCCCTCCGTGTCACGTATGCTATATTATTAACGGTGACGGGTGAAAGTTAACAACAAAATATATTTGTCTCATTTTTTACACTTTCAAAAACTAAATTTTATATTTTTATCTTTCAGGGATGTATTTGTCAGCAAAATTACACATTTAAAGACAAAAGTGACTATTTATCCATTTTTTAATTAAGTCAATAAACTATTTACCATTTTTAAATAGATCTTAAAGTGTTATTTTAATTTAATTCCTAAACTTCTATTTATTTTGCAATTTTTTAATTGAGTCACTTGACATCGGGAGCCTAATTAAAAGTTTGTTGAAGATTCAGAAACCAAAAAGTAATTAAACCTTTATAATTTAATGAAAATTTATATTTAATAAAAGTAAAACCTCAAATTCCGACTCAAAACAATAGGCTGACTCTATAATCCATTTTCCCATAGTGACACAATAGTATAAGAATAGATACATGTTTGAATGGACAGTACAAACAAGATCATGCAGATGCGTGCATGTTTTAATCGTGTAACTCAACTCACATTAACTTCCTGAGTTTTTTTTAGCAATTTTTTTTAGCAAATTAAATGTGAAACAGAAAATAAAAGCAAAACACGTAAATCATCTGCGCCAGTTTCTCAAGTTTATCAAACCCAGCACAATATATAGGCCGTCCAATACACGAATAAAGATATGAAAATAAAGTTAAATATATTTCTTTTTTAATGAAAGTTCATAATTTTTTTATTTTATCTCTAACAACTTTTTCCTTATTTTTTACCATCAATATCATTTCCCCATGAGGACTAAAAATGTAAAAATAAAAGATAAAGTTTTAACTCTCAAGGCTAATATTAATGATGAAAAAATGAAACTAAAAATAAGAGAAAAAATCATGGGAAAAGTTTGACGGAAAATAAATGAAACTAAGAAAATAAAATTGAAATTTTATGACAACTAAAAACAAAATAATAATAATAATAATAATAATAATAATAATAATAATAATATACAATAGAAGCCAAACCATACTCCAAAACAAGAAAACATCAATTAGAGTAATTGTTAGTTAATGCAGTTAGCTTAGTCAACAAAAAGCTCCTGTTCCTGTAACCAAAATATATACCCTGCCTAAAGACAACATAACATAGACACTTGAATCAAATTCTTCTGCTTCTCTATCTGATAGAGTGCTAGGTTTCAGCTAATAATTATAATTTCCACATCCCATGCGTGATTTCTTACGTCCTTACGTCTAGACGTGTTCACGTCTCAACTATTTCCAAACACGCTAAGTGAGAAAAGGCCTAATTAACACAAAAAAGGGGATGATCACCCAAAGACAGAAGGAATAACTGTGATTTGCCTTAGAGGGTGCGTGGTGTCTGTGCCCCCTGCATGCTGCACAAACTCTGCAGGTGAAAATGTGCTTCCATGGCAAACACAAATAATGCTGACCTCAGATTTTGTGTATCTGTAGAGAAACCCATTAACCGTTCTCCCATTGTCCCCTTTTGTAGACACATAGGGCATTGGAGGGAGCGAATAAGAGGTGTGAGAGAGAGGCTTTGGAGGCTTTCCCATTATTTCAACTTTGGTTAAGTTTTCGTTAGACAAAGGTTTGTTTTCAATTGGCTCGGGTGAATTGGGGTTTGGTTTTGGTCGCGTTTCCTTTGCAATGTGCTTTTTTATCTCTTGGATGGTGGTGTTGCCTTGTTTGGGTCTTATAGGGTGAGATGAAGCGGAAGCACTTTCTTCAGGTTGGGACGTTCCGATGCTTATTTCCTTGGAAGTGTTCAATTGGGCCGGTTCTGCCAAGGAATGAACTGAATGGCTGTGACTGTCTGTGCTACCTCCTTCTGAGAAAAGATAAATTTGGAATATTTGTTAAAAAATATGTCCCGAGGAAGGTGATAATCAAGATTCAAGTTGAGAATTACATATACATAAAAATTTGATTAAAATACACCCACAATTTAAAGTTTTTTACCCTATTATCCTATCATTGATTAGCATACACATCATTTACTCATTGATTAATTACTTTAAAAAGTCATATCTTGACTTTTAATTAATAATGTAAAAAAAATTATCTAATGAAAAATGTTTGGTGGATACCAAACTGATCTACTCAACACCTAGAGACAAAAAGAGAAGAAAAAAAAAGTATGACGTATACGTATAATAGGTGAAGTGAATAGGTGATACAAAGTGTCGATAGAGTATACAGAGGTGTCATTACTTGAATCAAAATTACAAAATCCTTTTTAAGAAATGGCAAATAAGAGAAAAGGCTTCGATAAATATGAAAACCGAAATGTGCCTGATTTGAAAGTAGGACAATATGATGATGGTAATTGGTAAGCAGAATCGACGAATAAAATAGCACGTGATAATGCTTGCTCCACTTTCATATGCTTGGATTCGAATATTTAAGAACATTATAGAACAAACCAAGACACAGGAATGGTGAGCACGTTATAATGTATTCATTAAAAGTTATTTCTTCACGACATTTGCCTTTTAGGATTAATATGAAAAAAATGAACAACTTTATCTCTTTATTTAAATGAATTGATTGACTCAACTTGAATTAATTGGAGTTCAATGTAACTTTTATGCACCGAAGATCTTTGGGAAAAAAAAAATCAAGTAGCCATTATTTGAAAAAGTAATAGTTCAACAAGGAATGGCAGAGAGAGACGCAACATTATTAGGCGATATATGAAACGCTGATACTATTAAAAAATTCAGATAAGGTTGATCTACATTTAACTTAAAGCTGCATGAGACCATAATTCATGAAAAAGTAATAGTTCAACAAGGAATGGCAGAGAGAGACGCAACATTATTAGGCGATATATGAAACGCTGATACTATTAAAAAATTCAGATAAGTTTGATCTACATTTAACTTAAAGCTGCATGAGACCATAATTCATGACCCAGGACAATATACTGTTTAAAATTGAACGACTATTCGATTTAATGTGCTGGGAACCCACATCCTAAAAAATGTCACTCCAAATTCCAAAATCACGCGAGATATAATCAAATTAAATTTCTTCTTTTCTTGATTATGTTCAACCTTTGAAACCATATATGGAAATAAATGAACAAAATAGATATACTTTATAGAACTTTCAAACTGGAATAAGCCAATCAATTTTTTTTTTTATTTCAGATTTTGTACACTAGTATTTTGCATTCAAATAATGGAGTGGTAACAAAAAGAGCTAAAACCTTGAAAAAAAAAGTAAATACCGTAAAATAAATAACAATGAATATTCGGAAGAACGGAAAAGCTAAAAAAACATCGTAAAATTAGCTGATATGAATATATATAATTATATATATAGTAACCATAAATTAAAAAAAAAAAAAATTACCTTCACGAGAAGAGCTTTGATAATCCGAAACCACAGAAGAACTACACCTGGAAGACCCATTAGACTTGGCTTTCCTATCTCCTCCACCGTTAATGCCGTCAACGCCGTCTACTCCACCCACATTCTTTTCCCCTCCGACCCAGCACGGTAACGGAAAGCCGTTATTCAACGGCAAGTACTGCACCGTCGCGAACTGGTGCATGCGATACGGCGTCGTCGTCGCCGCTGTCCACGAGCCACTAACGCCGTTACCGCATTCCGTTTTCTCCCTCTTAAAATCCCGTAATTGCGATTCGGGCTCGGACGGTTCCCTCAAGCGCTCCCTCTTCTTCCTCGCCTCCATTCTCCGAAACGCCTGAATCTCGCGCTTCTCGCGCGGCTCCATCACCACGCGCATTCCATCGCGACTATCCGAATTTGAAACACGCGCTTCGGAATCCGGTGCGGGCTTCTCCACCGTGTATTTCCCGAAACTGCCCCCTATGGACAACGCCAAATCCAGCTCTATCTCTTCGACTTCAACCATCGTTGTTGTTAATGTTAATGTTAACGTTAACGTAGGTAGCTTCGTATCACAGTGGAACGTGATTTATTTGTTTTTCTGATCTCTAAAAAGAACCCACAGAGGGACACGTGGCGCTACCCGAGAAGGCGGGGATGGCGGTTAGCGACACGTAAAAGGGAAGCGTTAACGAAGGTTGCACCGCTAAATCCTTTCTTATCATCGAGGAGCGGAGAATGAAGAATCTGTTTGATCGAAGGTTCGGAGGGAGCCACGTGGCGCCCGATGAGGGGATGGGAGATGAAACACGTGGCGGGTTGTTAGGGGAGGGGAGGGGACACGTGGCGTGAGGGCGAGTGTGGTGGTTTGGGTGTCCCGCGAATCTCGAGGCGCAGGAGAAGAGAGAGAGCGTGGTGCCGCTTTGCGAGGGAGGGACACGTGGCGACTTTTTGAGGGGTTTGAGAAGGCGACACGTGGAAGGTGGCGTTTTTATGGTGATGGTGACTTTACGAGGGTTCTGGGAGGGTGATTGGTGTGTACTTGCGGTGGGACTCGTTTGGGAGAGGGACTCGTGGACGTTTTTAGAGGGAATTTGTTGTTCTTTTCAAGCTATTCCCGTGTTAGTCCTTTAAAATGATATAGTTTAAAAAAAACAGGATGAGAAAAGTAGAAGTAGGATTTGATCTATTTGGTGAAAGGGACACGTGACTATCGTTGGGGGTATCGGGATGATGTGTTTTTTCTTTTTAAAAAAAGATTATAAAGCAATAGAATTTATTTATAAGTTTTAAAATATGTTTAAATTTAAATATTTATTTTTAAATTTAAATATTTATTTTATTACTATTTTCTGCTAGCTATTGTTAAATAACTTTAAAGATTTACGTCGATAAAATCGCTTAATTTAATAGTTAAAAAAGATTATATTGCATTATTGCCAGTCTATTGAAATCTAATATATATAATTTTGAATTAATTATTATAAAAATGAATTATATTAATATAAGAATAGCTTAAAAATTATACAATTAATGTATTTTGAATAAATTATTATTTTATTTTTAAATGTAATAACTTTTACTAAAATATAAATATAATACTTCAAATATATGCAGTTTCGTTAAAATTTACTAGCAAAAATTTAAGGTATTCAGTTTTTATACCATCTTATTCTTATTGGTTTAAAAGAATTTATTAAATTTATCAATAATTAATTTCTACTAGAAAATTTTGTTTATCATTTTTTGACGAGATCTTCTCTCTTAATTATATATATTTTTTTCTATTCACAAATGTTGAAATCGAAAATTTGGTTAAGAAATTCAAATTTAATACTACTCATACTAACACGTGTTAGGAAGGAATCTGTGTTTAATTTTTATAAGATATTAATTTTAAGTAAAAATTCCAGGTATATTTTATTGTTTCAAATTTTATAAGAAACTATAAATTTTATATGATTAATAGATAATTAAATTTTAAACATGTTATCAAGGGATTATTTACGTTTTGAATTAAGAACTATAAATTTTCAATATATAATTATTTACAAATAATTAAGAATAAAAGTTAGTTAATAATTGTCACATTAATATTTTAATAAACATATGTATTTTTTAATTTTAATTATTTAAATATGTAATGGTTTATATTTTTATAGTATTTCTTATCTTTTATGACAGTAACAACATTCATTCCTTGATTATAAAAGCAACGTATATATTAAAATACACTCGCGCCAAGTTGAGTAATGTGATGCCGCGGGAGGGTTGGGGAAGGTGGGACCAGGACAGGGGTAGAGAATTTGATTAAGTTTGTAGATTTCAAAGTTGAAAGAATCAATGATGAGTGAAAAAGTAAAGAAAATAATGCGTGGCGTGGGGCATGCATGAAGGTTACGTGGTGGGTGTTTGGGCTATGTGAAGCAATATATATGGCGAAAGGTGGCAGATCAGTGAGGAGGATATGGCTAGCTGTGACACAGCGCCAGAGTGATTCTAGCTGTCATTCCCGCTTGTGGAGGGAACGTATTTTCAATTCTTACTTTAAGTGCATGATGCTGATGGATGGAGGTTGATTTTGAGGGCAGTCATCGTTACGTTATGAATGATTTTAGCCGTTTTTATTATAAGATTTAATTTAATTTTTAATAAAGTTAACTATTTTGTTAGTTTTCAAACTTATTTCATTTTCACCTTTTAATTATAGGGTCTTCTGCATCAGTTTTGAGACACATGTTACATCGATTTTTCTAGATAGAGTGATAGGCCACTTTCTACATTGAATTATTTTCTTAATTGATATAGAATTTTATCACTTTTATATTGGTTTTTTTCTTAATTAACTGGTTTTAAATATATATAATCTTACATATTTTTAGTTTTGCGTTTCTCTCAATCATTTCAGTTTTAAGTTCTTACACATCGTATATTATAAATTTAAAATTATGATCAATTAAATTATTAATTACAATATCAACAAGATACACAGATTTTTAACATGAAAAATCATTATTAGAAAATACACTTTTAACATCAGTTATTTACGTAATTTTACATTGGTTTTAAAATTGATGTTGAAAGTACCGATGTTGAATGTATTATTGTTAACATCAGTTTTGAAAAACTGATATTAACATAAAAACAATAACATCGATTTTCTAAATACCCGATGTTATATACAAAGAACTACAACAAAATAAGTGTATGCATGATGAACGTTGACATCGATTTTCTATAAAAATCGATGTTAATGTAATATATTAACATCGATTTTTTAGTAAAACCGATGTTAATAGAATATATTAACATCGGTTAAACTAATGTTAATATATTCCATGGGCTCTTGGACCATGAGCGCTTTCTCTTTAGAGGGCAATTCCTCCGGGTGAGGGGAAGCGAACACCCAACCACTGCGGGTTACGCCACTGAGGCCGGTGATGTTGGTTACCTTAGCTGATAGGGAGCCAACTTCGGTTGCAACTCTTTCACTGGATGCGGGAGGGGTATACTTCCACGGCCTTATTACTTTGATATGCAAATGGTGTTGACTTGGGTGCCGTTCGGGGGTATATGGGTGTGGAGCCGGTCCCCTTCCTAGTAAAACATATCATTAGGGCCTTGGGGGTTAGAGGAACCTTCTTCTCTTTTGACTGCATGCAAATTTGTGGTTCTTCCCTCCCTCCTATGGACACTTCAAGCTGCCCGCAATCCATGAGCCACTGAAGCAATTCTTCCACCACGGGACAGGTTTCCATGTCATGCGACTCCCCAAGGTGAAACAAACATTCATCCCTTTCGTCTCCACCTCGGGAGACCATGCACGCCGCTTGCAGTGATTGATAGATGAAGCGTCTAGAAGTAACCACCTCTCCAAACCTTTTTGCCCGCGATGGCCCGTCCTCTTCAACGGCGTTCACGCTAGCCCCTCCATGACTAGCTAGCGGGTTGGTTTTAACATTTGGGCCTTCCTCCTGAAACGCTAGCCAGCCGGCACTAATCAGGTACTGCACTTTATACTTGAACGGGATGCAAGAGTCAATATTGTGTCCGGGAGCTCCACTATGGTACACACACTTGGCACCCGGGTCGTACCACTTGGGGTAGAGTGGCTGGAAGACCTTCCCGGGTATGACCACCACCAAATGATTCTCCAATAATGAAAGCCATAACTCGGAGTATGCCATGGGAATAAGGGAGAAGTTATCTTTCGGGGGCGGGTGTTGTGCATATTTATAGCTTGCGCCAGGGGCTGTATTATTAATTGACCGGGGAGCGGCTGGAGTTGTGCGTTGGGCCGATGCTCTTTCTGCTGCGGGTGGTCCTTTTACTTGAGTCGGGAGAGAATTCTCGGCTCGGATTAAAAAATTTGGGGGATTGGGCTGGTATAAGCTTTGGATATTTTGGGGTGGTTTCATCCACGTCGGGGCGGTGGTGACTGCGTGGGCGTCTCCTTCTCTTTTCCTCGCGCTCACTACTGGGGATCTTCTGTTGTTGTTGGAAGCATATTCGAACTTGCCTTTCCGTAATCCAGATTCAATCCTTTCTCCGGCGAAGACGAGATCCGCAAAGTTAGCTGGCATGTAGCCTATCAGCTTTTCATAGTAGAACGTGGGTAACGTATATACCATAATTGTGATCATCTCCCTTTCCGTCATGGGCGGTACGACTTGGGCTGCGAGATCTCTCCATCTTTGGGCATATTCCTTAATGGACTCATGCTCTTGCTTAGTCATACTCTGAAGCTGGTTCCGATTGGGAGCCATGTCCGTATTGTACTGGTACTGCCTAATGAAGGCAGTTGCCAAGTCCTTCCATGATCGGATCTGGGAAGCTTCCAGATTGGTATACCATGCTACAGCTGCTCCGGCCAAGCTGTCTTGAAAGAAATGGACCAACAATTTCTCGTCCGCAGAATACACCCCCATCTTTCGGCAATACATCCGAAGATGCCCCTTCGGACATGTCGTCCCTTTGTACTTATCAAAGTCCGGTACTTTGAACTTGGGAGGAATGACGATATTGGGCACGATACATAAATCCGCTAAATCCGAGAATGGGTAATTGCCAAGGCCCTCGACTGCTTTTAACCTCTCTTCGAGCGTCTCAATCTTTCCCTTATCTTTCGCGAAGGGAACAGATTCTTTTACGGGTGTGGGTGAGGTTGGGATATGGCGGACTATGTTCGGTTGGGGTAGTTCATGTGGGGACGGATCTTTGAGGTGGAGCAAGGGGCCGAGATGGGTATCTCCTTCCTCATCATCTTGCCCGGGATAGTCGTCATAAGGCGGGAGTTGCCCCTCAAAAGTAGGGGCTTGGCTTAAATCTTCCGGAGTGGCACGAGGAGTGAAGTCCGGAGGCAAGCCATAAGGATAAGCTTGCGGACTATACCTTCGACCAAACACGGCCGTGTTTCTGTCTCGGCCCGGATTTAAAGCGGGTTGCAGCACCGACTCCGCTTCCCTAACCGTACTGGAGGCGGTTTCTGTGGCTTTGTCCTCTATGGTTTTCTGGAGTTTTAACATGACCTCCGAGATGGAAGCCATTTGATCTTTTAAGGCCGATAGATCGGCCTTCATCTGTTCCTGCACGCCCTCTTCATTATCCATTTTTCTGGATCAAGTGTTATAGGGGTGCCTTGGTGTTTTCTTAGTTATGATGAATTTCCTAAAGAAATAAACAAAGGTGAGTATGCCACCAAAACATGAATATGCAAATGAATGATCGGTGCACTTGGATCCACCCAAAGGTTTTTAGGTAACGTAATGAGTCCAGAACTTCTCATTTTATAAAAAGAACAAAGCTTTCATCTAGCCAAGATTATACAAAGGTGTTATAAGAGAACCTAACGATTTCTAATTATGTGGACCATCAAATCTATCATGTGTTGACAGTAATTGATTAGCCCATGAATCTCCTCGGGGGCCGTACACACTTCGGCCATGACTTTCGCTTTAGCTAGTAGACGCGGGAGGTCTTGACTTCCATTCAAGGTCAAGGCGAACCTATCCATCCACATAGTCGCTTCTTGATGCAATGCATCAATCACCCTCCCTCTTGCTTCTTTTTCGGCGTACACTTGTGCAAAATCCTCCACTAGCTTTTGTTCATGGGCCACAGACAGGTTCAACTCTTCCTTGTATTGCCCTATGATAGTTAGCATGCTTTGCTCCGTGGCTTCCAAGTGTTGAGCCAAACTTCTTTTGGACCTCGCGCAAGCAACTAACTCTTCTTTTAAGATCATGCCATGCACCCGTGGCCAATCTCTCTCCTCTCTTCGGAGCTTGAGCTCATTGTTGCTACCCCACAATGCTCCTTGGAATTTCTCTCGACCATATTCCTCCTTGCGGGCCCTTTTGGTTTCTTGTTCAAGGGCTTTTGCAGTGGCCGCGTTCTCCTCTTGTAACTCGGTGCACTCCTTCCGGATGTGTGTAGCAGCTGACTTGAACTTCTCCTTAACGAGTCTTGCCTTCCCTAACTCTAATTTTAGAGCTCGGACTTCTTCATCTTCCTCTGGAGCTTCGAAGTCCTCCTCATCGGTAACTTTCAACTTGGAGAGCCAATCTAACCCCCGCGTGTGAATTCTTAGCCATCCATGATAACCTCCGATGACGCCATTACGGATGCCCCTAAGCTCCTTGTCTTTCCTCAACGGACTTCTCCACACCTTGTGGACTCTTTGTATCGCCTTGAGACTTTGTGCGCCTAGATTCCTCACAAGGAAAGGCGAGAGACTTTCTTCGGTTGGCGCTCCCCTCATGGGGTACCCTAGTTGTCTTATGGCGAGTGCAGGATTATAATTAATACACCCCCTAGTCCCTATCAATGGAATATTAGGGTAGTCCCCACACGAGAAAAGAACTCCTTCCTTGCCTTCCTTCCAACGAGGAAACCAATTGATCGCGCTGCCCCCTATCCCAGCCAAATGTTGGTCCCAATCGACTTTTCCTTTTTCGGCGCATGAGCGATAGCTTTGAAGCGGACACGGGTGTCTCGTGTCTTGTTGGAATAGGTGTGAAATCAACCACACACAGAGAACGGGTAAACAACAGACAATCCGTGCACTGTTTTTCTCACACCTCCGGTCAAAGGTGTCAAACAAATCTGCCAAGATAGCCACCACTGGACTTTCCTTGCTATGGTGATATGCGAGGAAAGCATCAATGGCGGCTAAGTCTACCAAACCGTCGACGTTCGGGAAGAGGACAACCCCAAAAATCAGCAAAGCTAAAATATCTGCAAACGGGCCCCACTTCTCTTGGCTCGCCATATCCCTTGCCTTACCTTCCAAGTATTTCCGAGGCAGGCCCACTACGCCGTTCCGAGTTTGCTTCGTGCGATCCAACTCTTTTGCTGAATCACCAACCACAGCTGCAATCTTGCTCAAGGAAGGAAGAAAGCCGGAGAAAAGATACGGTTTTCTCCCCCCAAGAGGGCATCCTAATATTTCCTCAAACTCTTCAATAGTTGGTACCATTTGGAAGTCCCCAAACGTGAAACACCTCAACGGCTGGTCATAGTATTGGGCGAGGGATATGACAGCTTCCGTAAATACCTCCGCTGCGGCCAAATCTAGAATCTTCCCGTACACTTTGCGGAAGGCTTGCCTTTGGAGAGGTCCCATCAATCGTCCTAATTCTTTGAGGCTAGTGACATCTAGACTTTTAACCTTGACTTGATAAAACCTTTTGCCGTTTTGATTTGTCCCCATCATTTACCTAAAAAAGGGGTGGATCAAGACTCCGACATGAATGATGCGATGCGTATGCATGAAACGGAAAGAAAACAAGAAAAAGGGGTAATTCATACATACGAGACTGTAGAGACCCAATTTTAATGCTACGTTTTGGACATGATGGCGCCTCAACGTAGCATTAAAAAGGTTACGTATTACTTTAAAGAAACCAAACATCACTAGCAAAAACTATAAACCAAAAATGCATGAGAAAGAATGGCACAGGAGCGTGTTTGCTCTTTTCCCCAATTTGGGAACCTATAGGACAATATCTAGGGGTCTCTAATAACTACTTCCCAACAATTTATAACTCACACGGCCATTATCTAGAGGTATCATCACTCAAGATAATAATATTGTGGCGGTATGGAATACCAGCGACAACACATTATAAAGAGAGAAAGCTCTAGACGAGGTTTCACTATTATCAAGCAAGTCGGAGACCTAGCATGATGATAGATTCACCTCCACTCCTTAAATTCCCATGAACCCGGGTATAGGGCCCTTTTTTACTCAAACCCGTGGGTGCTTAGAATGCAGTGTAAAGAATGCGAAATAGACAACAGTTATTTATATTTTACACAGTTCAACAAAATCACACACAAGGTTTCACAAATCCACAATTCCTTAAAATAGGCCTAACTCACAAAAATAGTCCCCAGTGGAGTCGCCAACTGTCGCAACATGCCCTTTCGCGGGCGAGTGAGGGCGAGGCTCACGGGTGCGCTTTCCAAAGGAGGAAAGATGCGTTGAGTCGCCACCAACGTTTATTTGTGGAAAACGTCGGGAAAACCGAAGGAAACCGGTCAAAATGAAAATTCTAAGTTTGGGAGTTGTATTTACGCTTGAGGAAGGTATTAGCACCTCTTACGTTTGTCTCGAAGGACAACAACCTATTTTTTAGAATTGTGGAAATTGTGTTACCTTAACTTTATTTCTTTTTATTTTTTGAGGTCGACAAAAGCGGGGCTTTTGCTCCTACGTACCCTCCTTTGGAGAGGAAATCAGACCTACATAGTTCTTTCTTAAGTGTGAATCAAGAGATTCTTTTTACTTGAAAGGTGATCATTTTAAGGCTTTGGACCTTAAAAATGATCCATTTTACTTGGTAAGAAACTGAAATGATAAATTTTCAAAACCCTATTTTTTGTGGACGAGCTTGACTAGGCGAGTTAATTTTCGCCTTAGTCTCACTTTAGTTTATTAGTCAATTCAATTAAGAATGAGAAATCCCAAAGAGAAAACGTCCGATTGATTTTTCGCTTTATTTTACTAAAAGGTATTTTTTGATTATTATATTATTATTTTACCTCTTTTTTTTATTTCCAACGTGGTTATGGCACGACCGAACGGTCGGAATTCATTTTAACAGAAATTAACGAATACTACAATTCAAATGATCGGTGGAAATTTATTTTATTTTTAGATTAGGCGAGAAATGACTTAAATAAATGGCTTAAGCATGTCAAAAGGGGGTATAAAAAGCGAATGAAAACGAGAATAAAAATACATGAAACAAAATGTGGACCACCACGGGTACATAGAATGAATTGAAAAACTCGGTTTGAAGTACTTACCCGTTGAAGACTGAAGAAAACGAAGAACGAACGATGAATATTTGAAGAACGATCGAGAATCTTCGCGTAATTACTCACGGAAACGTTACGGAAATGTTACGGAAGCGCCTCGGCTTGGATTTTCTTCACGGAAACAATTTTCCTCAGCAAATTTAAGAAAATACGAAATACCAAGAAGGCTAAACCCTTTTCTTCTTCACTCCTCCCCCTATTTATAGCAAAATAGGGGAGGAGCTTGCCGCCCAGCTCGCCCAGGCGAGCAAGGTTGCTTCCTCCAGAAGCAACAACCTTCTGGAGGAAGGATCTGAAGGCCCAAGTGGGCCAGATTGCTATTTGTCCCCCCTTTTTTTACTAAATGCACCCCCCTTCTATTTTTTTGGTAATTCTTTTTTCGTAACATTACGAAACTTTATGAATTTCGTAACGATACTTATTTTCCTTCCGCAAGGTTACGAATCCTTACGGAATATATATTTACTCTTTTTTAGCTTTCGAAGGAGTTACGGAAACTCACGGATTACGCAAAAACACCTCTTTTCGATTTCCGCCACATCACAGAATTTCACGGATTGCGCTAGCCTGCTTCCTTTTGATTTCTGACACGTCTCAGGACTTCATTTATTGTGCAACAAAGGACGCCAAGTATCTCAAAGCGGCTAACCAAAGGTTGCATGTCAACAAGTAATAATCCCCGGACGAAATTAGGGTATGACACCAGACAATTAGGTGTTCCTTGGGCACAATGACCACCATCTGCCAGTGTCCGCTGCAACGGGGATGAATATGGGTTAGTATATTAGTAAACATTAATTAAATTCAGTTATTTTGTGTGACTTACCCATTCAGGTAGGCTCCAAGATAGACATCGCGTTCTGAACTCTGCATCCAACTCTTTATCACTACTAGAAAAATGGCTTTTTAAGACACGTGATTTACGACGGTTATTTGAGGAACCGCTTTAGAAAGGTGGGCGGTGGCATTTTTGTAATTATTGTGTAACAAATTGCATTTTACGACGCACTTTCTAAGGCGGTTATTGAAAACCGCCTTAGAATGTTATGTTTTAAAAAATTTATGCCGGTTTTTATAAAAAAATCGTCGTAATTCTTAAAATAAAAAAGCCAAACTGCTTGCAATTGCTCCTTCTTCGTTCGAACCTGTACCTTTCTGCTACCTTTCTCCTTGCTATGAACCCTAGCCTAGACCTTTCTGCTTTCTCCTTCGTTTGAACCCTGGCGTGTTTGTTCACCTTGCACCTTGCTCCTTCGTTTCTCCTTGCTTTCAACCCTAGACCTTTCACCTTGCTCCTTTCTTTGACATTGACCTCACCTCTTCGACTTCATCGCTCCAACTTCTCGGCTCGAAGTTTTGTGAAGACAGAGATTGGTTAGTGAGTTACTAACTTTGTTAGGTTAAGCTTATTTTAACCTTGTTTTAGGTTAACTGGTTCGTGTACTGTTGAAGAAAGGTCGCGGGTTCCATGTAATTTCTTTTAATGGTGATGTTTGGTAATTGTGGTTGCAGGGAAGACACGTGCATGTCATTGATGACTTGTTGATGAAGAAGCTGATGCATTTTTGAGTGGGCTGCAAACGGGTCAGTGGCTATTTCTTATTGAAGCTGTGGTTGATGTTCGTATGGTGTTTTATTAGTAAACTATATTTATATTGATATATTGATTATGTTTTTTTAAATTTGATATTTTGTTGATATGTTCAACTTTGTTCATATACAGTTGAATCTTAATTTGTTGGTCTTGAATCCCTTCCAGAAGTTAGTGTAGAATCCTAATTTTAGTGAAATTTAAATTAAAATGGTTGATTGAAGTCATCAACTTCATTCCATTTGTTCAATTTCGCTCCCTTGTTCGTGCATTGCTCAACACTGATGCATTTCCACACACAAGACAAACAAAGCAGTACATCCATTTAAGCAAAAGAAATGAATTAAATTCAAATCTACTGAAACTTAGAATGGAAAAATAGAATAGTTGTTGCTCACTATAGCATGCTAATGCTCCTCCCAACAAAAGCATCCCAATAGCAGAAAGATATAAATATACCTGCATGATAATTTTGGTCACCAAACCATGATTTTTAAAATCATTTTCAAAAGACTAAGAAAACAAGCATCATTCATTAACAATTATCTTCATATTTTAAAAACAGAGTCTCAACATCATAACTAAGGCCCTCAACTTAGACTATAGTACCCTGTAAGTTAATTTCACTGACAATACTAAAAGTACAAACCATGGTTTGCCATATTAGCATTTACTCCATCTAGTGTACAGTATAAAACCATCCAAATAATATAAAATTTCATTTCATCCAGGAAAAATATGCCAAAGCTCTTCACACTACTAATTTATGAGGGTGTCACATTATTTTCTGTCTGAAACTGGTTTTAGGTATATAGCTTTTGTACCATATTCTTCGGAAGTTGTCTAATAGAAGGTGTAATGGGAAAGAATTGGAATCCCATGTTAATGATGCTATTGTAATATTTTTCACGTTTATCTACATTAATATATGGGCTACTATAGCATAGTTGGCTTGTATTTGTATGAGTAATGTGGACTGTGGAAGCTCTCCTAGTTGAAAACATAATAGTGATCATAACAAGTGGTTGTAGCATTAAGGTCTAGGTGACATTCAGCAATAAGAACTGAATGTGAAAATAAGAATTGGTCTGAAAAGAATTCAAGTACCTGATTTTATAGTTCAGGCAAATCATCTCCAATATAAATAATGAAACTGGAAGTTTGGAACAAGTGCATTTCAGTTCAGAAAATACCCTTGTCACAGTTCTTTGATTCTGAGACTGATAATTCCAAGTTGATTGCTTCTAATCAATTTCTCTTGCTTGATGTGGAGCTTATATCTAGTATTGGAATTTTATATGCTGGTAAACTGAATTTGAAGAAAATAAGGAAAATAGGATGAAGGGGGGGGGGGGGGGGGGCTAATACTTACATAGGAGATCTGAAAACTTAGTGTGTATAGCAAGCTTCTATTCAACCACTGCCACTGCTGTGGGCTTACTTTGCTTGATTTTTGAATTTCCTGTATTACTAGATATGGATGTAGAACTTTCTTTGCTCGTTAGTGTTAATTAATAGATGGAAATGTAGATATTCCTGTTTACTGTCTATATTCTTGGTAGTCATAGTAGCAATTTCATTAATGAATCTTGGAAACTAATTTTATTACATAGCTTCTATTTGTTTTTGTGTTTCTATTGGAATTTTATTTGTTCCTTGTTTCAAATTTGTCTATTTTATTACATAGCTTCAAGATTTCTATGTCATACTTAAAAAAAAAAAACAAGAGTAAGTTACATGGAGTACACATCCATTTTACAAGGGTTTTTCTTACAGATATGTTGGGATATTGGGTAGCTTAGCTTCATTGATTCTTGGATCTCTGTTTTCATATTTTTTTTTTTACTTATAAAGGAGGATTTCTTATCCTCCTAACTTTGTAATCATCTTCTATATTTACAGAGATATTTGAGCCAATTAAGTCCGTAGAAGAATTCAATTTTGGTTGGGCCTAGGCCACTTTCTTTTACCAAGGAAAAATATATTGAATTAGGTGACAAGGGTTCTTTATATGTTTAGAATTCTATATCAAATCAAAATGAAATAGAAGCTTTTTTATACTATAAGAGTAAGCTTATGTTTTCAAATTAAAAATAATAAATTAATAGCCATTTACAGATTTACTCCTTATTTAAAAATAGTGATAATGGTTAAGGTAAAAAGAATTTCAACTATTATGCCACCAAGAAAGACAAAGAGTGGCTCATGGCATCAAAGATTATAAATAACAACAAAAACCAAAGCCTTTTTCCACTAAATGAGATTGGCTACATGAATCAAATGGTAAGTGATTCAAAGTCTTTGGCATACCAATCTACCATAAAAAATTCGGCCTCACATTCAATGGCCACTACTTTCTTTTTCATTAACTGTTTCAGTAGTTTGTAAGCTTTCAATATTGCTGACTAATGTACCCTTCTCATTGAGTAAAGTCATTTCTCTGTCTTTCAGTCTTTCTATATCTATCTTCATTGACTCATTAGCTATCACCAATCCATTGATCATAATATCTGTTTCTCTCATTGTATCTTGTGCTTCTTCAAATTTAGCAAGAATAAAAGATGCCTCTTGAGCTTTCTGAGCTTGAATGATCTTTGCCTCTCCAACTTCAAGTTCAAGTGACTGCAAAGAAAAAAGCATTGTCTTAACATTATTCAGTCAGCAAGTGTCTATCAACATGTCTTAACACTATTGTTATAAATGAACCGGGCCTAATTCAACCCCCAAAAGTATTCTAGCCATATTCCTAGAAGCATTGTCTTAACACTATTCAGTCAACAAGTGTCTATCAACATCAATGGGGAATGGGGAAAGTTAATGACAATAAAAAAAACAAGTAAATGCACAATCAACACTAAGAATGACATAAAGCAAACACAAATTTCTTATTTTAGAGAATGGAATAGAGGAAAAATGAAAACAGAGGTTCAACGCTGTACCTCTTTCCTTTGGTACCAATGGGAGTTGGCTTCTTTCAGAGGTTTCTCCAGGCCTCTAAGTTTGTGACTGAGTACATCAATCTTGACTTTAGATTTCTCCTCAAAGTGATACATAGCTTCTTGTAGGAAAAGTATGTGATTTGTGAGGCACTCTATGCTTTGCCGACTCTTCTTTTCAGACACTGACATCTCTTTTTTTTCTTCATGTAATCTGGCCATCTCATATTGCACTTCTTTTAAGCTTTCAAGAGCACATTCGATTTCTTTTCTCAAAAGCCTAATAGTAGCATCTCTTTCAAGCACATTCTTGCCAACTTTTCTTGATTTTAGGTCTTTCGTATCATTTCCACTTTTGACCAACTGTAAGTCAGTCAGGTCAACTATATGTTCTTCAACAGAAAGCGGATTTGAATAAAAATAGTCAAATGCTCCTTCAGTTGTGTCACAGTAGATGTTTTTTCACTCAATTGTGAGGTCAATAGGAGAATTTCTTTTTCATTTTCAGCACAGTCCTTCTTGCAAGATTTAGTAATGACTAACGCTGCACTTCTTAAGGACTTCAGCATACACTCCATATCACTTCTTTTATTTCTTGCATCTTCCAAACATCTTCTAAGTTCATCAATTAATAATTCATTCTCAGAAATTTTTCTAACTATCATGCCAACTTGTTCAAAAATCCTAATCCTTTTCTGTGGAAATGAATTCCTTATATTCCCAAGTTCTTCAGAGGCATCAACTATTGCCTCACATCCATCAAGAAGAACCTCTTCAATCTCAGAGGTTAACAGTTCCCATTCTTCTGCCAGTGATGTCAGTTCTATATCTTTTTGGCCAAGCTCCTCCTTTAAACTTCTATTATCATCAATAGTAGTAAGCATTTTTTTCTGCAAGTCCTTCAATTCAGTTTCCAGATGCAGCATACTCTCTTTCATTTATGTTTCCTTCAAATGACTATCATTTACTTGATGCTGGAGCTGGGCAAGTTCTTCTTGCATACAGACAATTACCTCAACAGTTTCAGCCTCTGCCTGCCGACGGATTTCATCCCTCTCTTCCTCATTGGATATCTGGAATGCATGATCACTTTGGTACGACATGTTCAGTTGCTTTGCTTTTTCAAGACAATCATGCATCCTTCTGAGTTTTACCTGTAAGGGGGACTTGTTTTCAAACTCTGGATTATTTGAAAGCAAATTATCTCTGAACTCTTTAGATGCAAGTTGGTTCTTCAAGGTCATGATTTCATGCTCTTGTTTCCCCATAAGCTCCATAAAAAGGCTGTTATTGTTCCTCATCTCTTCTATCTCTTTGATAGATAATATTTGCTGCAATGACAGATTTTGCCTCTCCAAGCTCGTCCTTTGCATCTTCTAATTGTTTGCTTCTCTGCTCAAGCTTGTCTTTTGCCATCATAAAATCCTGATTTAAGCATGTTTTTTGCTGTTCCAATATGCCACGGAAAGACCTCTCTTCCTTCAGAATGACATTTATTATATGTAAATCCAACTGCAGATTTAAAATATCATCTGTGTGTTGTGACAGATGAGTTTCATGCTTAACCCCCATCCTTGGAACTGCCCAAGCTTCAATAAATGGTCCTTTGGTAGAAACCTGAAAACATTAACGGAAAAAAATAAATATTATTTCACATGACACAGAATTATCATACATAATAAGGGGTAAAGAAACAATAAATTTGAAGATAAAGACCATAATGTGTATGAAATAAGGTCCAACTCCAAAAGAATTCACATGATTGAGTTCATCATAAGCCTTTCCACACAAACATTCACATGCTCCTCCTCCTATTTATTTGTACAATATAGTAAAGGACAAAATGTACAGATGTTAAACCAGAATAACAAGACTACCTTTGTACTATTTGTGCTGCTTAACATTGAGTGAAGAGAGTCTACTTCCCTGTATAAATATGCGATAAAAACATTAGAATTTTTACAGCCAAAATTTGGAGCTCCAATCTGCTTGCATACAACCAAATGGACTTCAAAAGGAGTACAAAAATAATACCTATTGAGTTTTGCATTCTCCTCTAAGCAATAATTTAAATTGCGCCTACATTCCTGTAACTCATCAAGGGTGTTTCTTAGTTGCAATCCATGAACAGAAGCACTCACACATCACTATTTTGAGAGGGGAAAAAAAGGTTAAAATATATAAGTCGTACGAATTTGTTAAATAAGAGTATTTTTTTAACTAATTTTTAAATAAGTATAAGTCGTAGGAATTTTTATAATTTTTATAACTTTTGAATATAAAATAATAATAAAAATTTACTATTTCATTTTTTTATAATAGTAAAGTCGTAAAAAAATAAATAATTTTATTTTTTTAATTATTAAAGTTGTGATTAATATTTTTATTTTTAAAATAATTTTTAACAATTTTAAATAATTTTATATTTAATGATTATTTTTTCAATTATTTTAAAATTAAAAGTAATTATAATTAGTATTTTTTTTATAATTTATGACTTTAAACTCGTTGAAATAATAATTATAATTAAAATGATTAATTCTTTTATAATCCATCGACTTTTATTTCTTATTCCTAACCATTAATTATTTTTTAATTAATATTTTCTTAATCAATAATAATTAGATAAAATGGACAAAGAATTAATTTTAATTATTTAGGTTCCTTTTCGTTTCTAAATTTAACAAATAATAATTTACAAAAAATATTAAATAAAACCAGTTGTATCATATACTTATCTTCAAAAACAGAGTAGTAGAAACACAATAATATCAGATATAAAAATATAAAAGAAAAGAAACAATGTTCATTATTTATGTAAATACATTTTTTTATATTGATTGATTAACATATTAAAAATATGTATGTTAAAAGAAAAAAGAGAGAGAAAAATAAACTTATACAACAAATTTAACATACACGATGCATGATAGAAAAATAGAGTAGTAGAATCAAAACATAAAATTATAATTAAAATAAATTTAAAATCATTCAAAATTAATCACGACTTTGAAGTGGTGAAAATTTTACAGCTTTATATAAATATTAAAAGAAAAACTAAAATCATTGGATTTTTTACCATTTTACTATAAAAAAACATCAGTTTTTTTATGACTTCATACCTAAAAGTCATAAAAATTCCTACTCTGGGAATTAATTCAAAAATAATTGCATTTAATAAATTTCAAATGAAATTATTAGCTTTTCGTCAAAATCCCCCTCTTTATCCTGTCCTGGTTTGGTTGAAATAGTGACCTGTTAATTAGTCGCCATGCTTTTTCTGGTAGAGATGTTAATACCATCCTATCTTCATAAGCTACCCTTACATTAATTCACATAGTACTATAGTATGGTATGGTGGACATACTTATTTGTTCCCTTCTCAAAGCACCCGCAAGAGTTGTATCCAATGAATGCAACTGAGACACAAATGATTTTGAATATATAAATATTTGAAGGAAAAAAACTATATGGTCACTTCATGGAGATGCTAACAATTATATAAGTTGCTTTTAGGAGACTAGTGGTAGATTATGTTAGTTTAGCCACAAGCAGACCCGTGCACAAGAATTCACCATCATGGGATATTGGGAGGGCCAAATTTACATTGCATCGCTATAAGAGAGGTTTTCTTCCACAGCTAAAACTTGGAACAAATCAAATATTAATAATACATGAATCAATATTAATAATAATTGGTAAGTTGAATGCAAATACCTACTGAGGACAACAAAGAAGATGATGAGAGCAAACAAGAAATTAAAGAATAAAAATTGTGCTTGTAAGTGTTGATGGAAGTGATTGTCAATTCTGAAACGATAATACTTGACTTTTGAGGGGGGGGGGGGGGGGGGGGGTTGGGAAGTATCAATTAGATAACACATTCATAATTACCGGTTTTGCTGGAACCTTTGACCACACTTTGTTAGATTTTGTTATGTCACCATGAATTAAGCTATTGTCCCCAACTTCCGTTTGATGCTTAATTACTGAGCTCCAAAATGTCACTTGAAAATGGTTAATCACCACAAATACAAATACATCCTAAATTGTAATGTTTCCTAAAAAAACTTGAATTAGTTTGATTAGTTTCACTGTAAAGTTAAGTAACTTTTGTGCACTAGAAATTTCTTTAGCAGACAAAAGTTAAGATGCTAAATCATTTGCCTAAAAATTTGTAGACAGAACAATTGGACAATCAAATTTAAAAATATAGCCATATCAATCATTATTTGAATGTCTTATCAAAAGAAGTGGTTCACAATGATGAAATATTCAATATGACCTGCTAAGATTAGATAAGATTTAGCATATATAGAGAAAGCAGGTACATAGTCTCCAATTATGATAAAGTACAAAAGAAAACATATATAACTGGACACATAATTAAAATAATCATTTTGTAAGCCAGGACAGGGATTGAAAAGAAAAAATAACACAATTTCAAGTGAAACTCTTTGAAAAATCAAAACACAATACAAAGTTATAACTTAACTCGATTTGAAATGAAAATGAACCCTATTAACTAAAATGTAGGCTTGTAATTAAAAGTGTAAACAGAAAATGTTTTCTCAAAACAAATAGCCTCTTAATTCTTTGTTGAATTTACACAGTTCCATATATGTGCAATCTTAAATTCTACAGTATAAATTTTCTGCTTTTTTATACAAAACGCAAGCCATGGAATCAAACCGTTTAAATCAATTTTCACTAGGGACAGAAGTCATAGAATCTAAAGGAAAAATACTTAACATTTGCTCACTTTGTCTTCCATCTCATTTCCACCTTATTTTTCTTCCCATCTCTCTTTTCCTAATTCACATATATTATTTTCCTTTTCTCTTCTTTCCATTCATACACCCAAAAAATGGGGTGTACACTTATCATTAATCGAATCTAATTAAAAGGATGCTATGACTCTGCTAGGGTGGCAGTAAAACTTTGATTTTCTGACCTAGGTAGGGAACAATTACAGTGTGTACAGTAATACCAAGACAAAAATCATTAGATGCTGAGTAGCAACCTGTAACCCACAATAACAATAGAATCTTCTATATATGAATGAAATGTTTTTCAATTAATGAATCATGGGGGAAATATGTAGCAAACTACTATAAATCAATAATCCATACGGCATATGATTATGGTTCTGATTATTGCATAATAACAAATACTTACAATAACCCATCACCATATATTCATTATTTCTTTTTCCACAAAAGGCTTTACTTTTTTATTTTCAGAATCACAAACCAAATTGAAAGACAAAAAGTAAGAGTGTCAAAGGAAATCCATTGACCACACATTTATAAACAAGTACAGTGGATACCAGACTTGAAAATATTGTGAAGTAGATGCATTTTAAAGACCTGGACTTATAAATATCTCTGATTCAATTTGACAACCAAAAATCGTTTTCAAATTAATATAACCGAAAAGTAAATCTTATTCATATTTATACATGTGAAAACCATATCAGGTAATTACACACACACAAAGAAAACTATATTTTATTGTTGATGGTTCAGTGGGCTAAAACTGTTAGCCACATGAAACTTCTGACGAATACAGAAATTCAAAGGTAACATTAAAATTTTGTCCTCATTTTAGTCATATATAGAAAATTATGGAACATATTCTTCAGATCATAGAATATAAATACAATTGAAGCTAAAGAATTCTAGGGAAAAATAATAAAATTGCAAGCATATCCGCCACGTACTCCTAATACATCCACCAATTCTAAGTTGTCTTTTCGCCAATGGGGGTGCATATATTGTCTCCATCAAAAGAAAGCCAAAAATAAATGTGAAAAAGGATAGGTGGTACAAATTTTACAGATAAAACTCCAGAAAAATAAATTATAAGGCTAATAAATAAACATATAGAAATTAGAAACTTTGAATCCCTATTTGAAACTAAAAACTACAAAATCTTTGTGGCATTATAAAGATGACGGCTTCTGACAATTATAATAATTACAAAAGTCCATACAAACCAACATATAATGCCACAAATATAGAACTAAGATATTTTTTTTTAAAAAAATTGCATTAAAATTTTGTTTTGAAAACCTTAACAACACTAATTGAGGAAATAAATGGGCTCCCTGGCTTATTAATCTCTACTATCCAATAAAATTCGATTGAAAAGGGAAAATAATAGAATTGTTAACCTTCACAACTGTAGGAAGGACCATTGCCATAAGAAGCCACTGTTGAGGTTGATTAACATCGTTTGATTTTATGTAGTAGTATAACAGGAGTATGAGAAGTGAATTTCCATTAATTAGGCACTGCATGAATACGGTGTTGATTTGTTTTAAGTGGCAACAAAGCCTATGTTTGCCAAAAAAGAGATAGGCAAATACTATGTTTGATTGGTAATTAACTTTTTCAATAACAAATTGATGTTGCCTACAAGAATCACAATATCAAGCATGTTAGTCCCCATCCAATATATGACATCAATAGCAGCTAGAAACAGCTATTTCTAATAGAAAGGGAGAGGAAGCAATCACACAAAAAAAAAAGAGTAGAAACAGTAACCAACATAATGGTGTTTCTTTTCCAACATCTACATACTCATGATTCAGGAAAGCAGCTAGTTATCCACAAAGAAGTAATTAAGAACGGTCAAAACCTAAGCTTATAACTGTATTCAACTTAAGGAAAAATTATGCTGCAGCGTCTGCAGAATATTCTCAACCAAAAATCTTTTTTCCATATTAAAATGAACCACGTAATTCAAAAGAAAAAAATTAACAAGAATCTCCGAAATAATGAAGATTTATCTAGGAGAATCAAAATCTTAGGATGTGAAGGAATCAAAATTATGCTATGCTATCCTCAAACTCTCAAACAATTTTGTAATAGCTCAGACAAACAACGTGCAGTACAGTTTAAGTTGATAGGGTTTATCAGATAAACCAACCAAAATCGGTTAACACACATACCCATCCAAAATTCCAGATATCCAAAAAACAAAGAATCTAGCTTAACCTGAGGTGGGCACAAACACTAGTCAACACTCAACAGGAAACAATACCTCTTACTATGTAAATAAACTGAATTCGCATGTGCACAATTTTTAAAATATAGGGAATGATGAACATGAAATCAGGAAGATAATGTTAGACAGAGAGAGCAAAAGAACGTTTGAGAGAAGAAAAATTGATGAGGACCATACTATATGACATGAATGGTCCCATGCTATGCTATAGTATTGTACACATATTTTTTAAAAATGCCCCTAAATTAATCTGCACTAATAATGACAAAGAAAATGACAAAGACCTAGAGACATTCTGACGTCGTTTGAGGATAGAAAGCTTTTCTTGGCCCAAAAATTTATCATTTTAGTTAAATTAGCAACTCACATAAAACTTATACTACAAGAAATAACTGATACCACCTTCAAAAGTCGAATTTGATGTTGTAAAGCAATTACATCCCCAGTAGAATCTTCGTTCACCACAGCCTACAAGAACAATATATGGAATGTATAGTGATAGGTTGATGAGATTCATTCCTTTGAAAGAAATTCAGACTGATCATAGAATGGCACTCACATTATTTTGAATAAGTTTTGCTCTCTGAGCAAATTTAAGTGTATTCAATGTTTCAGCAGCGCAGCTGAAAAAGTGAAACGGTCAAATTTAAAGAGAGGGTCCAGAGACAAGCTTGCCTAACAACCTCATTGACTCAGATCTTTATAGTTGTACCCAGCACACTTGTTTGACCACTGTGAGAAGTAAATTCTCATGCTGAGAACAGTCAAAACATTTAAGCTGGAACATCTAGAAAATTATAAGCATTTAAGCATGGCCAGGCTATAGATTCCCAATTTAGGGATGTCACCTAACATGAGTGAACTGAAATTACAGTAGTGTGCTGCTTATAGAATTTTGAAGCTGTTAAAGGGGGAAGCATAGCTTACACGAGTATGCTTTTCCCTGTTCTGGTCAAGTTAAGATGTTAGCCAAAACTTAATTTGTTTCAATTTGACAAAATATTTAAATTATCCTTATTTCACTTAAAATAAACCTCTTTACTGGTTGTACTATTTTATAAACCTCAAACATGATGCATTGTTATTTGAGTATGATTGATCCAGCTGATAGTTTCCCCCATTGATGGTACATATTATATGTCGTCATTACAACATTTGTGTTAGTGTTTTCCCTATAACTGCATCCCTGCACTCGTTGTCGTTGACACTGAGCATCTTTCGAGGTATGTCTCTATTTTTAAAAAGTGGTATGATTGTAACATGTCGTTGTTCAAATATCGGTATTGTTTCATGTTACTAGTTAGTTGCATTATGAGTGAACCTTAGTTGCCCGTTCGAGATTCGATACATCGATTAATACGGATAGTTTGAATTAATCGATGTATTGATTCTTGAATTGTTCGTTTGGACAGTTTGGGATGACATATTTTTATAGTTGAATCATACGTAGAGGTAAATTATCTTTTGAATGATTTGAAGAAATTTCGGTATACTGCATTTGACATTGTTCTTCGGGTGCATATTTGATCGCGGTGATTGTTCACACATTCACCGCTTTCATCTTGTGTACTTGAAGACCAATGCGAAATGCTGCCAAAATTTCATCAAATCACTCAAAAGTGAGTTTAGCATGCATCACAGATAACTTATTGATTGTCATGAATAGCAAAGATGAAACATGGATCGAAGTTGGATGAAAGCAAAACGCATCAGTGATGAGTATGAGAACGAGGTGGAACAATTTCTACAGTTTACGCAACTTAATGCTGAAAGTTTGAGGGACAATTATTTTTTCCCATGTGTTAAATGTCTTAATGGTAGACGACAGTCAGTTGATGAAATCCGATCACATCTGATATGTTACGACATCATTCCGAATTACACAAAATGGATATGGCATGGGGAATCGACCGACATTCCAACTGTTTCTCAGTCTCAGGCGGTTCACGAAGACAACAGAGAGCGTATAGAGGAAATGATCCGTGATCTTGGACAAGAGACTTTTGAGCAAGTGCATGCACCTTTGTATGATACAATAGAACGTGATTCCAACACACCATTGTATCAGGGGTGCACATCTTTCACGCGGTTGTCAGCAGTGTTAGCTTTGGTAAACTTGAAGGCAAGATTTGGGTGGAGTGATAAAAGCTTCACTGAATTGCTGGTCTTATTGAAGAACATGCTTCCTGAACAAAACACTTTTCCGAAAAATCACTACGAGGCCAAAAAGATTTTGTGTCCAGTGGGAATGGAGTACAAGAAGATCCATGCATGCCCTAATGATTGCATATTGTATAGAAATGAGTATGCAGAACTACGGCAATGCCCCACGTGTGGGGTATCATGATACAAAGTGCAACATGATGAATTAACTGATGATGCAGGAACCAAAAATTGTCGTCCTGCCAAGGTGTGTTGGTATCTTCCAATAATACCAAGGTTTAAGCGATTGTTTGCTAATACACATGATGCAAAAAACCTTTCATGGCATTCGGATGACCGAAAATCTGATGGATTACTGTGACATCCTGCCGATTCGCCGCAGTGGAAGACAATTGATCGTTTGTATCCAGAGTTTGGGGATGAGCCAAGGAACCTAAGGCTTGCTCTTGCTTCTGATGGAATGAATCCTTATGGTAGCTTAAGCAGCAACCACAGTTCATGGCCTGTTTTACTGATGATTTACAACCTTCCCCCATGGTTGTGCATTTTGCGTAAATACATTATCCTGTGTATGATGATCGCGGGTCCAAGGCAGCCAGGGAATGATATTGATCTGTATCTTACGCCATTAATCGAGGACTTGAAACAATTGTGGGAAAAATGGGTAGATGTGTGGGATGCAAATGTGCAGCAGACATTCAGGTTACGCACAATGGTGTTTTGTACTATTAATGATTTTCCAGCATATGGAAATTTAAGTGGATACAGTGTGAAAGGGTATCATGCATGTCCTATCTGTGAGAAAAACACAAGCTTCATCCAACTCAAGCATGGAAAGAAGACAGTATATACCAGACACCGAAGATTTCTAAAAGCTTTTCACCCTTATCGACGATTGAAAAAAGCTTTTAATGGAAGTCAGGAGAATGAAGGCCCCCCGGAAGCATTAACTGGAAACCAAGTTCATGATCGCGTAAAGGACATTGTAACCGTGTTTGGCAAGTCCCAGAAGAAGACGTCATCTCCCAATAACATGTGGAAGAAACGCTCAATATTCTTTGATCTTCCATACTGGTCTGGTCTATATGTGCGTCACTGTCTAGATGTTATGCATGTGGAGAAAAATGTGTGTGATAGTTTAATTGGTACTCTTCTTAACATTAAAGGGAAGACAAAGGATGGTTTGAAATGTTGTCAAGACTTGGTTGACATGGGAATACGAGAGCAGTTGCATCCCATATCACAAGGTCGGCGAACATATTTACCCCCAGCATGCCACACACTGTCAACAGCAGAGAAGAAAAGTTTTTGTCAATGTCTGCAGAATGTCAAAGTTTCATAAGGATACTATTCAAATATCAAGAGCCTTGTCGCCCTCAATCATCTTAAGTTGGTTGGCTTGAAGTCTCATGATTGCCATGTCTTAATGCAACAATTATTGCCTGTTGCGATTCGCGGCATCTTGCCTGACAAAGTTAGAGTTGCCATAACCCATTTGTGCTTTCTTTTTAATGCCATATGTAGTAAAGTCATTAATCCTCATCAATTGGATGACTTGGAGAATGAGGCTGCCATTGTCATTTGTTAGTTAGAGATGTATTTCCCACCATCATTTTTTGACATCATGGTTCACCTAATTGTTCATCTTGTGAGGGAAATTCGGTTATGTGGTCCGGTTTTTTTGCGGTGGATGTATCCAATTGAACGTTACATGAAAATGTTGAAGGGATATACCAAAAATCAATACCGACCAGAAGCTTCCATTGTAGAAAGGTATGTTGCTGAAGAAGCTATTGAGTTTTGTTCACAGTACATGGAAACAGTTGAAGCTGTGGGGGTACCGAAAATTCGTCATGACCGAACACGAGGAGGTCAAGGGACACGAGGCTTCAATGTTGTTACCATGAGTCGACAAGATGTGTCACAAGCGCATTTGTATATCTTGAATAACACACAGGAGGTCGTTCCATACATACAAACTCACAAACAATATCTGACATCTATTAACCCAAAATTGAACATGATGAAATTGTTGCAAGAGCATAATAGAACTTTCATGAACTGGTTTAAAGAAAAAATTATGAGTGATGACAATGCTTCCAAAACATTAAGATTGTTGGCTATTGGTCCGAATCTAAATGTCCCTACTTGGCAAGGGTATGACATAAACAATTATTCGTTCTATACAAAGTCACAAGATGATAAAAGTAGTGTGCAGAATAGTGGGGTGATTGTGGAGGCTCATTCTGAGCACTTTTCTAGAGCATCTGATAACAACCCAATTGAAGCCTCAATGCCTTATTTCGGTGTTATTGAAGAAATCTGGGAGCTTGATTATAATCAATTTAGAGTGCCAATATTTAAATGTAAATGGGTTAATGGAAATACCGGTGTTCATAGAGATGAAATGGGATTCACTTTAGTAGACCTTAACAAGGTAGGTTACAAGGAGGAACCATTCATTATGGCAGAACAAGCTAGACAAGTGTTTTACATCCAAGATCCAAATAATCGTAGATTATCAGTGGTTCTACAAGGAAGGCCAATTGGTGTTAGGGAACAAATTCATGATGCATCCCTTGACATTTGTGAGACTCCTCGTTTTTGCACAAAAATGCCTTCAATATGTGAACAAGCAGAGGTGGATGACGTACATGCGATTCGTCATGATCATGCTGAAGGTTTATGGGAGAACATTGCTCCTTAACCGCCTTGTATCAATGTAATGTTACAATATTATTTTATTTGTTATTGAGTTATATGTAATGTTCATATTTATTTTGTGTTGCATACATGCTATTTTTAATCCTACCAAATTAATCTAAATTTGTTTCATTTGGACAGCGTCATGGTGACACTGCCAAGGTCCCCTCCGCAGTCAGATGGTAATTCGGAGCCACAACCTAAGAAGACACGACAAAGCACACATCTTAGAAGGCTGACTTTAAGAAGTTTAGATCAGCCTAGACCAATAGTTAATGTGGATCCTGCAACTGGAAGAGCATCAGGCCCAGAGAAGCAAAAGTTCCACAGTTTTTTAGGGGTTGTAGCTCGAGAAAAGATCCCCATTGTCCACAGCAATTGGAAAAATGTGCCAGAAACTCTTAAGGACATGGTATGGGGGGACATTTTGGTAAGTCACGTTAACAGTTTGATGTATTGAGACATTGAGTTTATTTTCAAAAAAAATGTTTACATGCACTAAAATTGACATGATGAATATGTAATGCAGGCTAAATTTGATATCCCAGAAGCTGAAAAGGTCAAGAAAAAAGTAATGTCCACGGTGGGCACTAGATGGAGGCAATTTAAGTCTTCGCTAACCACTAAATTTGTCTATGCTGACACACAAGCCGGACAGGAAGAAAATCCTTTAGTAAAATATGGTATGGATAAACAAACTTGGGATGATTTTGTTGCAAGTCGCAAGACCCCGGATTGGCAGGTAACATGTTTGTTCAATTTAGTTTAAATTTCTTTAGAAATGTACATTTTTAATAATTAAATAAATGCAAATAATATATTGTCAATGACAGGAAATTCGGAAAAAGGCAAAGGAGAGTAAAAACTACAATGACTGCCTCCACATACAATGAGTTTAATTTTTCCTTGTTGAGGCTTTTGCTTTGTAGGCAGAATAGCTGTCCCTAGGCAAACGACTCCAAAATCAGTGAATCACCAAATTTGTTATATCATCCTCTGTAAGCGTTTGAGAAAACTATGATGCTAATTGATTAAAACTGGAGGTGGAATAATTATATTTGTAATCCATGTTTACAGGATCTTGGAAGATAATCAACTTGAGGGACCTCTTCCCCCGAGCCTTGGAGAAATGAGCAACTTGCTGAGATTGTGAGACTATTTGTTTCATTTTTTTAATTTCATTTGATTTACATAATCAATTTAAATCATTAAATTGTCTCCATATTATCTACAATTTCATACTGTTTTCTCCACACATCCCTAACTCCTTTTTTTTTTCACTTTAACTAAATGAATCTACAGACTTCTTTGTGCAAATAATTTCACAGGGATAATACCAGAAACATATGGAAATCTAAAGAATCTCACTCAGTTGTAAGTGATTTAATGTGATGCAATTTTTTTCCGTTAGTCTTTATTTTATGTTTGTTAAATTGTGAAATAACACAACATTTTCTGCATGCAGTAGGATAAATGGGAACACTTTATCTGGGAAAATACCCAATTTTATTGGGAACTGGACCAAACTTGATAGATTGAGTCTAAATTTTGGTTCATCCATGACCTTTTCTCTGTTGAACAATAAAACAAAGTTATATCATGATTAACTTGCATTGTATTATGTAAGAAAACTTTTTGTAGGGATTTGCAGGGCACATCCTTGGACGGCCCAATTCCTTCTGTCATATCTTACTTGACAAATTTGACAGAATTGTGAGCACTTTGTCCTTTTAAGAGTATTCCAAAATTATTACATTTTGTGTGCATTTTACAATCGTAATGGAATGCAATCTCTTATAGTGGAACATCTTCTTTTCATTGATGAAACATTTATATATCAGAAGGATATCTGATTTGAAGGGACCAACTATGACATTTCCTAATCTGAAGAATTTGAAACTTTTGCTAAGACTGTGAGTTGAAACCTTAACTGCTCTTTCGCGAAGAACTATATAATTCATTTAGGCTTCTATCATATTTCTGTTACTCAGGGAATTGAGGAATTGCTTAATAACTGGTCCCATTCCAAACTACATTGGAGAAATAGAAAGTTTGAAAACCATGTAAGTTGCATCAAGAGTATATAACTAGCTATATATTCTTTAGTTTTTTTATCTACCTGTTTACCATTCTCATTATTATCTATTTAATTTTAGTATACAAAAACACATTCTAATTTTAGTTGAATCATGACGCAATTAAGGATTTAGAAGTCACTCTGTAATAATTTGATCATTTTATCATCTCCATTTCTACAGTATGTGTTTATTTTAATTTTGCACCTATATTGTTAGGTAGCACCTCTAAACCCTCCACTTCATTTTGGTACAATATGGTCACTATGTTCTTGTCTGAGTGTGTTGTGAGGCCAACCTTTGTGTCACTAGTTTGAGGGCCTTTGTATTTCATAACCTCGAGAAGATAATTGGTTGAGTTCATGTGCTCATCCAAGTACTTTTCAACACCCAAACTCTCCAAAATCATCTTCCTGATAATCTAATCCAACTCTGATAGCTGCTCAGAGAAGGATTGTATAGTTTTGCTACAAAATTTAAAAGACAAGTTAAGAAAGAGGCAAAAGAAAAAATGGAATAGTTTACAAAAACTGTGTTTTAAATTTTAATAGGTACATGCCTAAAACTTGGGTTTCCATGAGGCCACATGATGTTTGTCATGCTTTCTACATTTTCATAGACATTTGCATCATCAATGCCCATACTTTCAAAAAGTGGGACCATAGGATATTGCCCAACATAACCATGATAAGGCTTCTTAGACACATTGAGTATCTTTGTTTGTAGAGGGAGATCAAAGAGCTCTTGTAGTGCAGCAAATATGGCTTCTTTGAAAGCTTCTTCATCCTTATTAATTATCTCAACTAAACACTCTTTGAAAGCTTCTTCATCCTTAGAGCAGAAAATAAGCAGTGCCAACATGTAACTTGGTTTGTTAACAGCAGAATGAGCAGAAAAATTTAATTCAATTTTACGTAACTCATAATATTTGATTGTATCAAATTTTAGTTATATATGCAATAAATTTTTTTTTAGTAAATTTGAATCTATTTTACTGAGTCTAATTTGACATTGATTTCTTTGAATTTGAACAACTCCTTGAAGCTTGAGAAACAAAAAAAAGTTCACGTATGATTACGATCTCAATTAGTCAATTTTATCATGGTTACTATCGGTTCTCTATGGTAGTCTATACCGTGAGCAGTTCTTATTTTCTACTTTCTAATATGTAATAACTAAGCTAAGAATATATTGCCTTAAGTCTAATTAACTAGTTTCAATCTCTGAACAAAGCAAATCTACAATTTGATTGCCTGCATTCTCTCTAATTCCTCTCTTATCTATTTGTTATCACTTCTAAGAAACCTATAGGAAAAGAGAGCAATTTTAGCGCCTATTAGACACAACCAATTAAATATTCAAGATACATAAAATAAATTGCCAAAGCCTACAAAATCCTTGTAGAAGTTGTTTTAATGTTATTTTAAGTTTCTAATTGGTTGTGTTTAGGAGCATGTGATGATATAAGGGAAAATAAGTTAAGGCATTTTGTTTCCCTACACAAAAAATGGCTAAACTGGTCTATAAAACAAATGAATTAATCTTGTATCAAGTAGCATAAATTTGAGTGCTTAAGTTGCCTCTTGTGTTTCTTTGCGGCACGAGTGAGCTTTATAATTTAAACTTCGTAACTAGGATATACCTTTTTTTTTATTAATGTTGGTCAGAGTGAGTTAAAAAAGTAGACAGGGACTTGGGTGGATCGTTCGCACTCTGCAGGGTGTTGCTGCTAATGGTTTCATTCTGGAAATTGCAATTTGCTATGAAATCTCCCTTAATAGTTACTTCTTTTTGCGCACATCCACTGTGTACTCTGCCAACCTGCATGTAAGAGTTTTGCAAAACAATGACAAATATTATCAATTTAAATATTGTTATATTTATCCATATTTTCTTTAGTTAGAATGTCGTTGTGTTGTGTTAGAGTCCGTGCTTCAAGGCTCTCTCTCTATGCATATGTATGTATATTTATGCTTATATTCTCTCTCTGTAGCTGTCTCTGTATTGTTTGTGTCTCTATCACAATCTCTATTATATAAATATATGTGATGAGTGAAGTGTTTGGCCTTTGGACGCTATTAATTGTGTGTGCGTTTGTTTGTTTGTTTCTAATGATGACAGGTAAAGGGCAGAAACGTGGAATCGAAAGGGCTCCACTCTGTTCCTGTTTCAGGTTCGTGTGATTTTAATTGGGGTACTTGTTTTGTGGTTGTGGGTGTGATTTTTTTCTTTCTATATTATATATAGATAATTTGAAAAGAAGAAGTGATGACTGCTGAAAGGGTACTAGTGGTTTTGTTTCTGCATCGTCCTTTGTGTGTTTTCTTATCAATTTGTTTTTTTGTTATTGTTTTTTTTTCTACTGGTAGGAGCTCCGGTGATTCTTCAATCTGGGATTCCATTGCCTGATAAGAGGACTCTGGAATTGATACTTGACAAGCTTCAGAAGTATGTTTTGTTTCCTGGTTTAAAGTTCTTCTTTGGTTTTGGTGTTTAACTGTTTATGGCGATGAGTAATTGCATTACGGTGCATCCTTTTGGGTACTGTTTTGTTTTCTGACTTGGGACTACTGGGGGTATCGATGATGGCAGGAAAGACACTTATGGTGTGTTTGCAGACCTTGTTGATCCAAAAGAGGTATGTCAAATTATTTTTCCTTTGAGTTGTTAATCTTGCTTTTGGAAGACACCCGAGTTGGAAGTTTAAATTCTGTTTTTGACATGTAGCTTCCTGATTATCACGATGTGATCAAGCATCCCATGGACTTTGCCACTATGAGGAAGAAGTTGGGAAATGAATCTTCTTATACTACCTTAGAACAATTTGAGGTATGCAAACTTGTCTCAGTTGGTCACATTATTGGAGTAATTTTCTTTGTTTGTTTGTGATTTCAATTGTTTTGCAATTTGGTATTGGATTTGGTCCTTGGATGTTGATTGTGCTCTTCTACTGAGATATTACTTGTATGTGTTTGAACTTGATATACTTAGAATGCTCAGATGTGAGAGCTGAGACTCAAATTTAGGCATAGCATACCCTGCTCTGTCTTTTCTTTGATGGATTCAGCAAGGATGATTGTTGTCAATGATTTATCAGACTATCAGGAAAAAAATGTGGGTTGTTAGCGAGTCAGCCACATGTAGTTAGTACTTAGCATGTAAAGAAAACATTTGGAATGATTAATTTCTTGATTGATTTAGCATATTGTCAAGTTTCAACAGGTCTTTTGTTGTATTACTAAATAGGGACCTAAAAAAGAGGATCCTTCTGTGAATTATGGGTTTCATATTTGCAATTATGAACTTGGGATTATATTTACTTTTCAAATCCATTTGAAAAGATACAAACTTTTGGTTCAGGTAACCCTTTAAAACAGTCTTTTCCTTTCCACCCCACAATCTCCTTGCCATTGGTCTCTCCACAGCAGTAGTACCACTTCTGTTGGTCTTGGTTTGAACTTGGAAGTTTCCAATTTTGAACCAATAATGGTGGTGACAATGATGAGTTGGCCTCCATGGCCACCTCTCTCATCTAAGAAATTTGAAGTAGTTTTCATAGTGCGTAGGCTTGAAGGGTCAACAAGTATGGAGAAAGCTGAGGAGGTGAAGTCCAAGGTGGTTGAAATTAAGTGGAAGGAACCACTTTGTTAAATTTATGCTAACAGTCTCCAGTGTGAGTTCCTTGTTAAAATTATAATATCCACTTTGTTTCTTATTTTCTACTATTTATTTATTTCAATTATAATAATATTAGTTCCTTTTTTGGTTGTTACACAACTGGCCATGCATTACGCATATATTGAAATTTCTTCATATATATATATATATATATATATATATATATATATATATATTAAATCTTGGGTTGTCATCATTGGTCTTTTAAGCAGTAACAAGACTACAGTGCCTTTCTTAGTTCTGGAGGTGTTTCATAAATTAAGGTTCTTTGATGGCCATTGGCTATAATTGAACTTTATTTGGGTTGGGGACTAGGATACGCTTGGTAGCTGGTAGAATTAGAACATGAAGGAACCATGGTGAAATGCCCCTTTAGGCATTCCTTGCTTGCACATTTGTCAAGCATGATTTCAGGATTTTGCTTGAAACCAATCCCTACCTCTGAAATGAATCATCGATAAATTACTCCATCCTTAAATTAAAAAAAGTAACAATATAACTCAAAGGAGTAAATATGTACTAATTACATAACATAACATAACCTTGTAAACACATGATATATTTATTTCTCAATGTGATTCATAAAAGTCATTAAAGGCATTTTCCAACTGAAAACTGAAAATATATCAGAAGTGCTGGAAAGAGAGGGTCACCTTAAAGTATACGAAGTCAGCTTCTTCCCTTTATGATACAAAGATATAACAGCACTCGTGAGTTTTAGTGTTTGAAATGGCACTTCCCTTCTCTTTTAATAAGGCACGAGTTTTTAAGACATGAAAAACGGGTGGAAGTTTATCTCATATATATATATATATATATATACACACACTTTCAAATACGTAAGAGACAGAGATTGCAGAAAACTGTGACTGACCCTTTAGAATTTTTATTGCCTTATGAATAGGTTTAGTTTGAATAGAAAAAAAGTAATACAAATAATTAAACACAAATGAAAACAGCAATAACTAATAATGATAGTAATTTATTAAATATTAATTTTTTCTTTAATTAAACATTTATGTTTTTATGTTAATTTTATATATTGTATAATGATCTTGTCACCTCTTATTATAATTTAAATTTTTTACCGTGCATGTGTATCTATATTTATATTTTTAAGATTCCTGTCTCTTGTTGTGTCCTTGTTTATTAGGCAAGCTTTTACTTTTGATTTCTTGGGTGTGAAACTTACCAACACGTAAGGGAAGTAATTCCCTTATAAATGCACCTGGACATGAGAATATGCCCTTAAGATAGCTGGCAGAGGAGGGGTTAGTCTTGACTCAAGCTGTCACTAGAAAATCTTGCAGAACAAAAAAGGAGAAAGACATCCTTTAGAATGGAAATGTGATTTAATAGAATTTTCTTGGCAGGAACTTTTTCTGATCAGTTATTGATCTATCTATCACCTATTTATGGCCAAATGACTTAAATGAGCTTGTAGAACATGAAGTAATTTGATGGGCCATGAAGCACATGAAATGTTTTTATTCACACATGGATGAAACAAAATGGAGCATCTTGTGCTATTCCGTTTTGGTTTCACCCTTTTAGTGGAACTAAAATATATATCATTTTTAACCTCATGTCCTACTCCTAAATGTTCCATTCCATTTTACCAAATGCTATCAATTGTCACTGTGTTTGGAAAGACAATTTTTTATTAGTTGATTTTTTGGTTCTGTTATGAAAAAATATTTATCTTTTAGGATTAATAAAACAATTTGTTATGACAATTCTCTCTTAAAAAATTATTCTGGGATCTGATTCTTGTATTCATTCATGAGCTATTATCTTTCTTGGTTTTGTTTTCTTAGAAAAAGTTCTTGTCCTTCAGTTCAATATTCTTATCTTTCACTTTTAAAAAAAAAAATTATTTTATAGTGTTATTACCAATGCAGTTGCATACTCTTGTATGTTTGACTAGCATTTTACAGTATTTCAACCAAGAATTTTATTTATGCTGAAATTTAATTTAATTTAATTTTTGGAGTAAATAACTAAGATCCAATTCCTCATCTTGCTTTTATATAATAGTTTGAATTTTCTTTACTTTCTTTTGTACTGAATTAGGTATTTAAGCAAGGGCAAAAAACCAGAGCTTCTGTAGCTGGTGTTACATCAATAAACTTGGCTGAATACGTTCCTGCAGCTGTAGATAAAGAGACTGAAATTGTGGTTCATTTGAATGTCCTTGGCACCAATGATATTACTAATCTCTCACTTTTTTTAAGTTCTTTTTTGCTCCTTCCTTTTCTTTTTATGCTTTGAAATTGATTAGAATATTATAATTGAGTTCGATTTTTATGCACTATCAATGTAAGTTATTGTACACTGTCAACCAATAAGAAGTCGTCGCTGGTATAACTTAGTTAATGTAAAAATCAGCAAACTTATCATACATGATGTTTTGTGATTAGATGATAGTGTAAAAACCTTTACACCATTAGTGTATGCACTATTTACTCATTATAATTACTTTTAATGATTCTCTTGTCTAACTGGATTAGATGCACAACCTACTTCCCTGATCCAAAAAGGGAAATTATATGGAACTTCATTTGTGTTTCTTTTCAGTTGTCTCTTAGTTTACTGAAACTGGAGGCCCTTCAAGAATATTTGGATGCAGTGCATAGATCAACTATGTGTGTTCCTTCATCACCCTGTTCTGTTGTTCCTTCATCAACTATGTCTGAGAAGAGTAAAATTCTTTGCTGATTATGTATCAACTGGAAGAGCCAAGAAGGCAAGCTCCAAAGATGAAGGAAGTGATGGTAGGAGCTCCAACAGAAGTGAAGATTTTGAAAATAGGTATACATCGGACGTGGATTCACTGGATAATGATGCTGCAATTAAGTCAGAGGTGAATGAGGAGGATTCTTGTGTGAGACATTCATTGAGTTATGAGACTCTGGCCTTTGGAAACTATGCAGGAGGATCACCATATTCAGGTTCAACTATTAATGGTAAACATGAGTGCTGGATCTACTATAGTAGCCAAAAGTCTGATTATGGGGGTGCACATGTTGAGAATTATAATACATGTGATCAGGTTGAGCATCAGAATTCAAAACACCGAATCCTTTCTTGGAGGAAAAGGAAACTTCACTTTAGATCTTCCAAGGTGAAAGGGGAGCTACTTCTGAAAAAAAACACGGAGAAGAGGGTGGACATGATATTGACTATGATCGCAGGCTGCTGAGCTCTTCAACTTGTAGTTTTTCTTCCATTTTAACTTCTGCCTTTGTATTTTAGAACAACCTTTAAAGCAATTTAAGTAAGTGTACATGGTTCTTGCAGTGGCATAAAATAGAAAATATCACAACTAGTCCATCATTTGTTCCTGAATTTGAGGAGAACAGTTTCACTGTAGGGAGTTGGGAGCAAAAAGAAGTCATTAGCCACGATGGACAGATGAAGCTCCATAAATATATATTTTATGAACATGCCTGAATCATAGACAATGGAAATTGCCATTGCACTTAGCAAGTATGCAGTTGGATTTAGATGCATTTGACTACCTTCCACTTGAAAGACTTGGCCACCCAATTTTGTGTTTTCTTTCAAGAAAATGAGAAATTTACTGCCTCTGCTGCAAAGTGCAAACTATTTTTTCCCCCACCTTTTTTAAGGTTCTATCTCCTTTCTATACCACCATGCATAACTGTTTTAACTGTCTTTTTACTCAGATACTAGGGAAAGCATCGGGTGGAGGAGTTATACCAGTTAGTGCAGTTCTTGCAGACAAAGATGTGATGCTTTGTATACAACCGGGACAGCATGGAAGGTTTCATTTTATTATAAATTTATAATTTATTTTAGTTCGCTCCTTTTGTTTAGCATTTTCTTGTCTGTAGTTGTCAAACTTCTGGATTATGACGGGCATCTGTTTTCATCCTTAAAGCCCTTTATTTGTCAGATCATGTGAAGAGACACAACTCTCCTTTCTGTTGGAACTTGGAATCTTATTGTATATAGTTTGTTTTAGGCTTAAATGCAATTTTGGTCCCTCTATTTTAAAATAGAGATATTTAGTCCCTCTGTTATAAAAAAATTCACAACTTTAGTCCCCTATTTCAAAATAAAAACATTTGGCCGGCCTATTTTATAAAATTTTTAATTTTAGTCAAATTCTCAATTTTGCCTACGTTTTTATTTTATTTTGATGCAATTGAATCCTAGACCTAACATATTCATTCAAGATATCATCAAAAAATTATTTAATTAATTATAATGTAAGAAATAAATGAAACAAAACGTAAATAAAATTGAAGACTGTACCAAAATTGGTAATTTTTTTTTAAAAAAAATATGAGGATCAAAATTGTGAATTTCCTAAAATAAAAGGACCAAATGTCTTTATTTTGAAATATTGGGACTAAAATTGCAGATTTTTTAAAACAGGGGGACCAAATGTCTCTATTAAAATGGAAGGATCAAAATTGCGTATTGAGCAAAATAGGGGGACCAAAACTGCATTTAAGCCTTTGTTTTATTTTGGGTTAGGGATGTTACTTCTGTTCAAGTTGATAGGATCATGGGACAAAATTAGACTACTCCATTTGCAAAAGCTATCTGTGAACAGAACCATTTATATTTCCAAAAGAGAAACAATTGACTGAGATGAGAATATTTACTGCACCGTAAATTCCCATAAGTGATTCTTTGGAGTTTGTAGCTGATGATACTTACAAACATTGGCTTGGTCATTCATATTGTACTTATGTGTGCTCATAAGTTCTAATGGTAGGAAGTATCTGAAAATAAAGATAAATATTATTAGAATATTGGGATTATTATTGTGGTAGGATTCTTATATGTTCCATTGTTGCTGATAAAAAAAAATGTTCCATTGCAAAGTCATTATGGATGTAAGCACCTACGTTCAGGACAGGAACTGTAGCATCATCAGCACATTAAATAGTTAGCTATTTTTATTTCAATGCACTTAAAGAAAATATTTGATCCTTCAAGGATGGTAAAATCATTTCCTATTTGATGGAAGGTCTCCAGGCTGACGAACCTATTCAAGAGCCCTCAGTTTTCTTATTAAACTGAATTCTTCGTTTAAGAACTTTCAATTGCTTTTCTTTTTTTTATAAAAAAATTCCATCCTTTGTGTACTCTGGAAATTTTGCTTTTTGTTTTGCATTCATTTCTTGTTTATGTAATTAGCCAATAATTTCATTTAGTACAATACAATTCAATGTTATTAAAGTATGAAAGCTAAGACTAATAATGTTGAAGCTTTCTTCTTCTCTGTTATTGTTCACAGTACCTTCGGTGGAAATCCAATGGCCAGTGCAGTTGCAATTGCCTCACTAGAAGTGATAAAAAATGAGAGACTCGTTGAGAGGTATCAAATGCATTGCCAAATCTTATATTGCCAATACATACTTATTATAATGCAGACTTAAATAGTTCAATCCAAGTCTTGACAAGTATATTTTATTCATTTCATCAAGCATCATCAGCATCTGAAATAAAAGCTTCAAAACTAAGGCCTGGGTTCTGGTAGTTAATAACTGTATTAAATATAATGTTATTCTTATATTGGGATAAATTTGTTTATTGATGATTGAGAATTTGTCTCCATGCTTCTTGTGCTTTTCAGAGAATTTTACAAATAAATCCCAGTAGCTTAGATCAAATCCTGTTGTGTATTTTTTTTTTGGTGGGGTCATGAAATCCTATCATGTCTAAAATATCGTTTTAGGATGTTTTGTGTTAAGGACTTCTATTCATCATATATCTTGAATATTTGCACTTCCAATAGTACCTATTTTTATTTCAGATCCTATTCCTCACCCTTCTCGAAAAAGTAACCACAACTCTTTAGACTTGGCTTGATATTTGTATTTTCAGTCTGTGTATTGTCTAATTTTGCCCCATTTACTAGTTTCAGACCATGTTTACAAAGCTTCACGAGAACATGGTATTATAATTTTATTTTGAATCACATGAGTTACAACTGTGTCTACGTGCAAAAAAGATTGAATGTTCCTTGAAGATACTAAATAATACAAGTTTTGGAGATCTTGAGGTACTTATTTGCTAACAAAATTTAAATGTAGGGAATTAATAATTCTTTCTAAGCCCTTTAACTTTCTACTCAGTCCCCCCTCCACTCTTCAAAACTTGAGTTACAAAGCTTATGTTCATCAATTTATGTTCTAAAATTTTTTATTTGGCTTTTTACTAGTATTGAGTGTTTTTCCAGCTGTGTTGACTTGAATCGATTCAAACTTTAAATTTCCAAGTTTCAGTAAATGCTTTATTAATTTGGTTCATTTATTTTTTGAGTTAATATTATTCCAATTTTTATTTTCATGCAACTTAAATTTCAATACATGTATAATAATTGATATATCATGAATTTCAAACGATATGTGAATAAGACTTCTGCTATTTGCCTGCAACACTATCTGTTATATGATATACTGGGTTATTGGTTTGTCATTTTGCGTGATATGCCATTGATAACACTTGTATTGCTGGAACCTGTCTTCTTTTGGCATCTCTAGATCAAAGAGATCCCATTGTCTGTCTAGCCTGATTGTGAGGTCCTGTTGTGGTGTTGCTGGCCTTCTTTCTATGTGCTGCTGCTTCTGTTCTTTTCAGAACTGAAATGCACGACACTTTTACCTTGTTTTGCATGGCTCCTTGTCTGGTTGGATTGCCCTCTGAAATTTTTTATCCGAGTGAACTATTATTGATCATAAAAAGAAATGACATCAATGATCTATGGCTTTAGTAGTAACATTAAGATTTATGTCTTTAGTAGTAACAGTTACTTATCAATATGAGGCTTCTGATTGCTTTTTGGGTTTGTCAGGCCGATAAGCTTCTGTCCCCAGAGTTTCAATCTTCTATAGAGCAGCTGATTCATTTTCTTCCTACAACTTGTCAAACCTTGATGTTTTCAACAACATTTCCTGTTACTATAAAGGATTTCAAGGATATGTATCTTCAAAATTTATAGTGGAAATATGAAGAGCTTGACTTGTTGCCTTTGCTTGTTGTATAAAAGTAAAATAGAAATATATTCTTATTTCCTCATTGGTAGTATTTAAGTATGGCTACTGGTTATTCTTTTCATGGAACAGAAATTTTTGAAGCCCGTTGAAGGGATGGGATTTGAGGATCTCTCTAAATATGGGTCATAACACATATTGAAAGATTATTTTAGTGATTATGTGGGGAATTCAGAATTATCCAAAAACCATATTTAAATGTCAAACCAGACACTGCATTCAAAGACGGTTATTACATAATAACCGTCTTTGAATGTTGAACCAGATGTAACAATCAAAGACGGTTATTATGTACTAACCGACTTTGAATGTGGAACCAGATGTAACATTCAAAGACAGTTATTATGTAATAACCGTCTTTGAATTTTGAACCAGACGCGACATTCAAAGATGGTTATTACATAATAACCGTCTTTGAATGTTGAACCAGACATTGCATTCAAAGACGGTTATTACATAATAACCGTCTGTGAATGTTAAACGAGACACTGCATTCAAAGACGGTCTTTGAATGTTGAACCAGACACTGCATTCAAAGACGGTTATTACATAATAACCGTCTTTGAATTGTTTTAACTTTCAAAGACGGTTATTGTAATAACCGTCGTAAAAAATAGTTGCGTTACAACGACGTTATATACAACGATGATTTACAACCGTCATTAAATGCACTTAATAACCGTCGTAAAAAGCCATTTTTCTAGTAGTGTATGTAACTTTCAGTCTCAAGCTGCGATTGCCCAAACCTCTGAATGGACTGTGGCTCGAGGAATCCATAGATATCCGAATTCCCCGCTCGCATGTTGGATCAAGTGGCCTCAGAATAATTAAGAAGGGGGGGGGGGTTGAATTAATTATTCCTAAACCTCTACTAATTAAAAATTTACTCTTCAAAGGCTTTTACTATGTTGTTAAGAGAATAAGGAGTAGAAGAGAAACTTAACCAAAGGTAAAAGTGGAAATTAAAGTGCACAGCGGAAAGTAAAAGAGTAGGAAGAAGGAGACAAACACACAAGAGTTTTTATACTGGTTCGGCAACAACCCGTGCCTACATTCAGTCCCCAAGCGACCTGCGGTCCTTGAGATTTCTTTCAACCTTGTAAAAATCCTTTTACAAGCAAAGATCCACAAGGGATGTACCCTCCCTTGTTCTCTTTGAACCTAGTGGATGTACCCTCCATTAGAACTGATCCACAAGAGATGTACCCTCTCTTGTTCTCAGTCAACAACCCAAGTAGATGTACCCTCTACTTGTACCACAAAAGATGTACCCTCCAATGTGTTAAGACAAAGATCTTACGCAGTTAAACCTTTGATACTTGGTGAATGGGGATACAAAAGAATTCTTAGGCGGTTAGTCCTTTGAACACTTTTGTATAAGGGAAAGGGGAGAATCAAAAGAATTCTCAGACTGTGTCGTTTTGAATTCTTTGACAAGTGAGAAGGGAGACACAAAATAATTCAGGCGGTTAGTCATTTGTTCTTTTGGAAAAGGGAGAAGAGAGACACAAAAAGAATTCAGGCGGTTAGTCCTTGGCGAATTCTTTTTGGCAAAGGGAGAAGAGAGGAAAATAATGAATAGCATAAGTTTTCAAGGTTTAGAAAACCAGAAAACTTTGGAATGCTTTTGGCACAAAGAAGAAGAAGAAGTTCAAAGAGATTCAAGGCTTGTAAAGGATTGTATAAAATTGATTGGATTGATAGAAAGATTGATTGAAAATGCAAAACAAAGCCTTGCTTTTATAGACTCTTCATGTCTGGTCAAGAGAACCATTTAGAAGAGTTATGACTTTTAGAAAAACTTAAAACCAATTTGAAAAAGTCAAAAACCATCTGAAGAGTTACATCTTTTTGATTTATTCAGAAACAATCACTGGTAATCGATTACCAAATCAGTGTAATCGATTACACAAAGCTTTTATGTGAAAGGATGTGACTCTTCACATTTGAATTTTAATTTCAACGTTCAAAGGCATTGGTAATCGATTACCAAAACATTGTAATAGATTACAACTTTTTGAAATCAATTGGAACGTTGTAAATTCATTTGAAAACTTTTTCAAATCCATTTTGCTACTGGTAATCGATTACAATAATCTGGTAATCGATTACCAGAGAGTAAAAACTCTTTGGTAAACATGTTTTGAGAAAAATCCATGTGCTACTCAGTTTTTGAAAAAAACCTTTTCATACTTATCTTGATTTCTTGATTCTTGAATCTTGAGTCTTGAATCTTGATCTTGATTCTTGAAAGCTTGATCCTTGAATCTTGATTCTTGATTCTTGAAATCAACTTTCCTCTTGAATCTTGAAGTGTTCTTGATTCTATCTTGAACATCTTGAACTCATTCTTTGATTGACCTTTGAGCTTTTTGTCATCACCTTTGTCATCATCTTTGTTATCATCAAAACATCTTTGAATCAATCTTGATTCATCATGAAGCTTTGCTTCTACATCGCATACTTGTTTCAGTCAGATGCCTATTTATGTTAAGTCAAAGTTAAATATTTATGAATTGAAAGCAATAACTTAGGTAATTAAAAGTAATCTAAAATGACTTACAGAATCCACAACTGTAACACTGATATGCTGAGACATTGAGCACCGTGTGCGATTTCGGAGAGGTCTTTGTGCTTTATGTAGAGCAGGAAGTCTGGATTAAAGACCCAAAACTTGGTAGCATCCCATGTAACCTGGTAAGGCCTTAAGAAAAGCTTTGGGATAGTCAATGTCATCAGATAAAGCGAATCAGTGACCTCCGGATCTGGCTATTGAGGTGGCTTTGCCGTAGACATAGCTGCCTGTTCATGAAACAAAGTTAAATGGCCTAATTTGAGGAACGATGAATGAATTAATTAAAAAAAAGAAACATATAGTAAGAGTAAAGTACCTGCAGTGATAAAGATTTGACCAGATGTGTTGGCCAAGCAAGGAAGGTGTGAACGATGCCATGAGCTGCCGAGTCACTTTTTCTGTGATCGACTCCTCTAGCTAGTCCCTGATTTGCTCGGTCAACTGCTGCAATTCTTCAGGAGGCAGGGAGGAAGAGCTACGGGACGTCCATGGAGCCGATCCAAAATATTGCTTGATGGTGAAATCGGCTTCAGTAGCACGGACACGTCCAGGGTGCTCTGGACGTCCAATAGCAGCGGTGAGAACATCCTGACGTACATGGGGGACGAAGGATCCCTGTGTCGCCTGCTCCTCAAAGGAATTGATGCAATCCTACCCTGCAAGGGCATTGGATAGAAGACTCCTAGAAGATTGAGCCAGAGATACAAGAGAAGGCCCTAGGATTCTCATGAGCCTTAGGATAGATTTCGGGCCCATGGGCTAAGTATGAGCCCGCTTATCTTTGTACATATTAGATTAAGGTTTCATTATTTTTGGGCCTTGTATTTAGGGCTCCATAATATAGGTAAGGTACCCTAGAAATGTAAGATTTTTCAGCCCTTGTATTTTAGGGCACCTAGACTAGTTTTTTGTATTAGGGGTAGTTTTGTAATTTCACATGCATTAAGTGAATATTTGATGTGTGTGGTTGGAAATAAATTTAATTAAATTGGGAGAAGCCCAATCCAATTAAATTTTAGAGGGGGAGGTGAGTATTTGCTTGCTACACCCCATTGCCACATCATATAGTCACACTTTGTGCATGTCCTTCATGCTTTACATGGCTCATGACACCTAAGCACACTTAGTGGAGAATCTTGGACTTGATCTTGGATTAGTGGGCTGAACCATAGCTAAAATTCACTAATCACAATTAGTGAAATTTTGGCTCCACAAATTCAATTTCAAATTCAAGTAAAATTTGAATAGAAATTCAAATTTCCCTCCAATTTTGTGTGACACTTAGGCTATAAATAGAGGTCATGTGTGTGCATTTTTTGAACTTTGATCATTTGAAAATTAAACTTCAGATTTCAGAGCTCTTTTAGTGCACAAAGTTTCATGCTCTTCTCTTCCTCTCCCTTCATTCATCTCCTTCTTCCTCCAAGCTCTTATCCATGGCCTCCTATGGTGGTGAGTTTCTTTTAGACTCATCTTCTCCTTGAAGTGGCGTCTCCTATCTCTCTTCCTTCTCCATTCCACTGCCATTCATCTTCCAAGAAGCAAAGGAATCCATTGATGAAGAAGATCCTAGGCCTACAAGCTCCAATGGAGCTTACATCATGTGGTATCGAAAACATCTTCATCTAGGTGATGTTTTTTTGCTTCCTCTATCTTTTTGTTCGGTGAATTCTCTTTAATTCCTTGTTCTTTATCTTATTCTCCATGTATATCCTCCATTGTCTTGTCATTTGGTGCTGTTTAGAGTATATTAAAAAAAATTAACCGATTAAATCTTAGATTTACACTTGTTCTAGCATTTCTATGGCTCAAATTTTGTAGATCTACTCTTGAATCTTGTTTTTGTGTTGATTTTAGGTTCTATCAATTTTCATTCATAATATTCTTGTGCTGAACCTTTAGATCTAAATTTTCTTCCAAAATATTGATTAGAAAAAAAACACAAAAATCTAAGTGTAAATCACTTAATCCGTGTTGTCTTAGAGTCATGTTTAGTCATAGTAATTGTCACATTATGCTCTAAGTTTGTGTTGAATTTTTATTTTGTCTATTGAATTCTAGATACATTTGTTCATGTATTATTGTCATTCTTAGCCTATCTTTTGAATTTTGAGTCTAATTAATGCATGTTATTTAGTTCATAACATGTTCTAAATCAATTCCTAGAAGTAGTCTTGTTGTTGAACTATTTTTTGTTTCCTAAGATTCCTACATGATGCCTATGATGAAGTTGAGTTGTGGTGCTGAGTTGTGGCTGGATTTGTGAATCAAATAAGTCTTAAGCTCTCTTGAATTGTGTTATTCAAGAAAATTCAGCATAAGAAAACACAAATTGTAACTATCCAAACCTTAAGCAACATAAACACTACTCTTGATTTCTAGGTTGAAATCATTGGTGCTAGCAGCTTTAACATACGAACTTGTATAAATTACTGGGAATTGGTCACTACGTGTTTTGAGCTGAAATTTTTACTGAATTTTATAGACATCTGGACCCAAATTATAAAAAAAGAACCAAGCGATTTGGATTAAAGTAAAAAATAAGAAAAATCACACAAGTTGGCTGAAAAATCAGTGTCCAGGAAAAAAAAGTGAAAGGGAAGTGTGCTTGTTGTTTTGGCTCAAAATTTGTTCTATAATTGGTGCCTATTTTATACCAATCCTAGTTATGAAATTTCAATTGAAAATTATTGTGAAAACAAGTGCCAAAACTAGAGGTTTCTTGATTCTTTTTTTTTTAGTTTTTTTTACTCTACTCTAGAGCCATTCTAAGTTTCTCTTTGAGTCTTAGCTTGATTTTGTGTGCTTTTCATTGCTTTAATTTTTGAATAATCCTTGAAAATTTGTCTTGTTGAAACTCTATTGGTTTAGCTTTAATTTCATTTTTTTTGGTCTTTGGTTATTGCTTGTCTCTTTGTTTCCTTGCTTGTGAGTTGCCATATAGGGAATTGGAAAGGAGGATTGGTGCCATACCTTGAAGAATTTGAGTCAAGAAGCATGGGGCCAACCACCTTAAGAGCTATTGGACTAAGAAGTACTCCAAATTGAGTGAAACACTAAAGAGAGAATAGCCACCACAATTGAGGAATTTTTTTTTGTAATTTTGTAATTGGCAATTTGCTTTGCTTTCAAATTTTGTAACAAAAAGGCCTTTCATTGGAAGTAAGTTGGGAGCCTCCAAATAGGTCACCCTACTTCCATTTGTGTGTAATAATTTTAGGCAATTTTCCCTTAGGATAGTTAGTATTTTGTTAGGAACCTTAAATGAGGTCATCCAAACACTCTTAGGATCCGCCTAGTTTGCATTTCTTGCACTTTAATTTTTTGCTTACTTTCATAGCTTATTTCCTTTACCCTCCATTGTCAATCCGCCTAGATAGCTTGCCTTTTACCAATTATTTTTTACCTTATCTTTCACACCTCTTTTAGTGTTTATTTTGGCTATTTTCAACCATAGTTTCTTTTACCTTTTGTTTTCAAACCCCCAACAAGAAAGAACCATAACTTAGGAACCAACATGAGTCTTCATTCTTCATCTAGTGTTAATGGTGAGGGTTCTACTCCTAAGGACCCCTTGTATAAGATATTGGATGAGTTGAGATTCCTTAAGTTGTGGAAAGAAAAACAAGAGAGAAAAGAAAAAGGAAAAAAAGAGTGGAAGAAATAAGTCAAGATGAAAAAGAGAAATTAAGGGAAGAAGAAAGAAGGAAAATACTAAAAGAGTTAAGAAAAGAAAAAGATGCCTCCTATAGTAGTCATAACTCTTGCAAGAGCCTAAGTGAAGAACTTCGTGACTATTATGAAGGAAGGCATAGGGCACATCCTAGACCTCACTCCCATTGGAGAGAAAAGGAAAAAAAGCCTCAAGAGGCTAACATTAACCTCCTATACTTCCATGGGAAGGACAATGTAGAGGCTAACTTAGATTGGGAAATAACGGTAGAGCAACAACTTAAAAGGAAGTCTACTTCAAAATCTTATGGCTCTCACTCTTATCCAAAGAAAGACCAAGGTCAAGACATCTTAGGGGTGACACCTTCTAAGCCCAAAGATGATAAGGGGAAGACAGTAGAAAAGCAACCCCTTAAGGCTAGTATGCAAGAGAAGACTAGCTCCATAAAGTGCTTTAAATGTCTTGGAAAAGGGCACATTACTTCTCAATGCCCCACCAAGAAAACCATGATTATGAGGGGCCCAAAATAGGTATTATTAGGCACCAACTCCCTAAAATAGGTGGTATGATGAATGCTTTGAGTGGTGCAAAAATCTTTTGTAAAATCACTGGTGCACCCAACATCTTAATGATTTGTGTACATAGGGACTCATTAGGTAGGTTTGTTCTTATTTTTAGTTTCAATACAAACTTAGGTACTCATATGAGACACCTTAGGTTTGTCATAGTTTTTGGTAGGAATAATCAACATGAAAATACAGAAAAAGGTATGTTTTATTGCATTACTTTTCTTAAGTTTTTAAATAGTGATCAAGGGGTTCCCATGAACCCTAAGAGAATAAAGGTCATTCCTGAGTGGCCCACTCTACCAAGTGGAAGAAAAATTTGGGGCTTCCATAAATTAGCAAACTTTTACAAAAGGTTTGTCCCATATTTTTCTATAGTTGTAGCACCACTCATTGAGTTGGTGAGGAACCATGTTCCTTCATGGGAAGATGCCCAGGAAATGGGTTTTCGGACCTTACCTTACTTCAACATACCAAACACCACTAATTCATATGTTTTTGTTCTTTTTACAGGTGTTGAGGAAAAAAGTCCAGAGTTTCAAGAACCTCGGGATTTGAGGTCAAATCCTTTTCAAGGGGGAGGGAATGATGCAATTCTACCCCGCAAGGGCATTGGATAGAAGACTCCAAGAAGATAGGGCCAAAGATGCAAGAGAAGGCCCTAGGGTTCTCAAGAGCCTTAGGGTAGATTTCGGGCCCATGGACTAAGTATGAGCCCGCTTATCTTTGTACATATTAGATTAAGGCTTCATTATTTTTGGGCCTTGTATTTAGGGTTCCATAATATAGGTAAGGAACCCTAGAAATGTAAGATTTTTCAGCCCTTGTATTTTAGGGCACCTTGACTAGTTTTTTGTATTAGGGGTAGTTTTGTAATTTCACATGCATTAAGTGAATATTTGATATGTGTGGTTGGAAATAAATTTAATTGAATTGGGAGAAGCCCAATACAATTAAATTTTAGAGGGGGAGGTGAGTATTTGCTTGCTACACTCCATTGCCACATCATATAGTCACACTTTGTGCATGTCCTTCATGCTTTACATGTCTCATGACACCTAAGCACACTTAGTGGAGAATCTTGGACTTGATCTTGGATTAGTGGGCTGAACCATAGCTAAAATTCACTAATCACAATTAGTGAAATTTTGGCTCCAAAATTTGGCTCCACAAATTCAATTTCAAATTCAAGTAAAATTTGAATAGAAATTCAAATTTTCCTCCAATTTTGTGTGACCCTTAGGCTATAAATAGAGGCCATCTGTGTGCGTTTTTTGAACTTTGATCATTTGAAAATTAAACTTCAGATTTCATAGCTCTTTTAGAGCACAAAATTTCGTGCTCTTCTCTTCCTCTCCCTCAATTCATCTTCTTATTCCTCCAAGCTCTTATCCATGGCCTCCTATGGTGGTGAGCTTCTTCTAGACTCATCTTTTCCTTGAAGTGGCGTCTCCTCTCTCTCTTCCTTCTCCATTCCACTGCCATTCATCTTCCAAGAAGCAAAGGAATCCATTGCTGAAGAAGATCCTAGGCCTACAAGCTCCAATGGAGCTTACATCAGGAATCCTGCACAAAAAAGACACAGTTGTACATGGTGTCATACCCTAATTTCGTCCGGGGACTATTGCTTGATGGCATACAACCTTTGATTGACCGCTTCGAGGTACTTGGCACCCTTTTTTGCACAATATGTGAAGTCCCGAGACGTGCCGGAAATCAAAAGGAAGCGTGGTTACGCAATCTGTGAAATTCCGTAATGTGACGGAAACCAAAAGGAAGTATTGTTCCGCAATCCGTGAGTTTCCGTAACTTTTTCAAAAGCTAAAAAAGAATAAATACATGATCCGTAAGGTTCCATAACCTTACGGAAAGAAAATAAGTATTGTTACGAAATTCGTAATGTTTCGTAACGTTATAGAAAAAGAATCACCAAAAAAAGTAAAGGGGGTGTATTTAGTAAAAAAAGGGGTGCAAATAGTAACCAGGCCCACTTGGGCCTTCTAGATTCTTTCTCCAGAAGGCGGTTGCTTCTGGAGGAAGCAACTTGGCTCGCCTGAGCGAGCTGGGTGGCATGCTCCTCCCCTATTTTGCTATAAATAGGGGGAGGAGTAAAGAGGAAAGGGGTTCAACCTTCTTGGCACTTCGTATTCACTTAAGATTGCTAAGGAAAATTGTTTCCGTGAAGAAAATCCAAGCCGAGGCGCTTCCGTAACATTTTCGTAACGTTTCCGTGGGTAATTACGTGAAGATTTTCAACCGTTCTTCGACATTCATCGTTCGTTCTTCATTTTTCTTCGGTCTTCAACCGGTAAGTACCCCTAATCGAGCTTTTCAATTCATTCTATGTACCCGTGGTGGTCCCCATTTGTTTTGTGTATTTTTTATTCTCGTTTCATTTACTTTCCGTACCCCCTTTTCACGTGCTTTAGTCATTTATTTAAGCCATTTCTCGCCTAATCAAAAAATAAAATAAATTTCCACTGATCATTTGATTTGTAATATCCGTTAATTTCTGTTAAAATGAAATCCGACCGTTCGGTCATGCCGTAACCACATTGAAAATAAAAAAAGAGGTAAAATAATAATATAATAATCAAAAAATACCTTTTAGTAAAATAAAGCGAAAAAATCAATCAGACGTTTCTCTTTGGGATTTCTCTTTCTTAATTGAATTGACTAATAACTAAAGTGAAACTAAGGCTAAAATCAATTCGCAAAGTCAAGCTCGTCCACAAAAAATCGCTAAAAAGGATTTGAAAGTTCAATATCTCAGTTTTTCTTACCAAGTAAATGGATCATTTTTAAGGTCCAACGGCTTAAAATGATCACCTTCCAAGTAAAAAGAATCGCATGATTCACCCTTAAAAAGAACTACGTAGGTCTGATTTCCTCTTCGATGAAGGGTACGTAGGAGCAAGAGCCCCGCTTTTGTTGACCTCAAAAATAAAAAAGTAAATAAAAGTTAAGGTAACACAAATTCACACAATTCTAAAAAATAGGCTGTTGTCCTTTGAGACAAACGTGAAAGGTGCTAATACCTTCCTCAAACTTAAATACAACTCCCAAACTTGGAATATTCTTTTTGACCGGTTTCCTTCGGTTTTTCCAATTTTTTCCACAAATAAACGTTGGTGGCGACTCCGCGCATCTTTCCTCCTTTGGAAAGCGCACCCGTGAGCCTCGCCTCGCTCGCCCGCAAAAGGGCACTGTTGCGACAGTTGGCGACTCCACTAGGGACTGTTTTTGTGAGTTAGGCCTATTTTAGGAAATTGTGGAATTGTGAAACTTTGTGTGTGCATTTTTGAACTGTGTAAATATAATAAATGCTGTCTTTTCCACATTTTTACACCGCATTCTAAGCACCCACGGGTTTGAGTAAAAAAAAAAGGGGCCCTATACCCGGGTCCATGGGAATTTAAGGAGTGGAGGTGAATCTATGGTCATGCTAGGTCTCCGACTTGCTTGATAATAGTGAAACCTCGTCTAGAGCTTTCTCTCTTTATAATGTGTTTTCGCTGGTATTCCATACTGCCGCAATATTATTATCTTGAGTGATGATACCTCTAGAAAACAGCCATGTGAGATATGGATCATTGGGAGTAGTTATTAGAGACCCCTAGATATTATCCTATAGGTCCCTAAAATAGGGGCACGAAGCGAACACGCTGCGTGCCTTTTAAACACTGTCATGCATATAACCTAAATGTCATGTACGCCTTTGTTGTATGATTATTTGAGGATATTGCCATGCTGTGTAAATCGCCCTGTTGCACATCTACATCATGCCGTCACACATGCGTTGTATGTAGGTCTCGTCTTTTGTCGTGGGAAGTCGGAAGATCCATATCATCTTCTTAACTGCACACATGGGGTACTACGCCCCCAAATGCGCAAGTAAGGAGAGATGATTTTCCGGGCTCTCGTGTCCGTAAATGTATTCATATCATGCATCGCCTAAACATTTCTTCAGCATCATAATGAACATATCGTTTCTGCATTTGTCCGTTATCACATTCCAGCCTCACATTTTGCATGAATCATTGCATCATCATGCATATGCGTTCAACATACTTTTTGTTCTACATGTTTGCTCATGCGTGACCCTTGCGTTTTCCCCTGCAAGACAAAAACAAAAAAGAAAGCGCGAAAATTCCAGCTGCATTCTTAGTTGCATATATTCGGTACCATGAGCCAACCATGTTGGGATCATAAACCCATTTCACTTAAAAACAAAATGATTGAACATGGTACCTAATGCATGGTTAACTAAGAAAGGATGTTTCTTCCGGCATCTCAATCTCATAATTACATTTTCCATGCATAGCATGCGTATTCCCGAGTCTTTCATCCCTATGAAATGTTGATGAAGTATTGGCGATCAAAATTGTCATTCCCTGGGTTATGGGGTTGAACCAAGCTCGTGCTTTTACGAAAAGGTTCATCGAGTCAAGTTGACGTATGGACGTAACCATCTTGCAAAAAATTTGGGGCAAAAGATGGATCGTGTTACATCGCTACTTCGTCTACTGCCAAACACATTTAGGGCTGTCGATGTCCTTGTTACTTCCAGTTTCACCTTGACGAAGATGTCATGGACCATGTTGAAAATCTAAATTTATTCAACCCCATATCCTGTGTAAAAATTCATAATACTTCAACTGTGCATCATTCGCATACATCCATGCTTTTCATTGGTTGCATTGTTCATTGCATTCTTTCCTTAAAAAAAAGAAGAGAACTTAATCATTGTTATAAAAAAGAAAAGAACCCGCTTTACGGCGCCCTTACCGAACCTGTGCTAGAGCTAGAGTAATGGGTAAAGCAGAGGAGGTGCAAGAGAAGGTGAAGGCCGACATGGAGGCCATGAAAGAGAAAATGGCCACAATGATGGAGGCCATGATGAGCATGAAGAAGATAATGGAAGCCAATGCAGTTACAATTGCCGCTACCAGCACTGCTGCTAAGGTGAACCCGATGCCCCCATCTGGCCTCAACCAAATGAATCATCCAACCTTAGATATGGTAGGCAAAGATTTGGGAAGTAGGGACGGCCCCCATGATGTGCAAAATCAAAACAAGCACGCCTTCCCGCCATATGGCCTGCCTCCCAACTATACACCACCCAATGTGGCGTACACTCCCAATGAGGATGTCAATAACTCCACTCCTATACCCATTGAGAGCCCACAACCCCAAAATGATCATGCACATGCCTCTTAAACCGTGGGGGAGACACATGAAATTCCCCACCACAATCTAGCCGACTTCGAGCCTTGCCTCGGATATGCCACTGAAAGGCAAGCAGTTGGTGGTATACCCCTACAGAACCCTTTAGAGGGCCCTCAGTATCATCCCCAGCAACACCTCTTGCATTCCACAACAAGTAAAAACCCTCATGCTATGGCAAAAATGGGAAAGTTGGATCATCTAGAGGAAAGGCTCAAGGCCATTGAAGAGGTGAAGATTATGCCTTTGCTAACCTAGAAGAGTTGTACCTAGTCCCCATTATCATCACCCCTCCCAAGTTCAAGGTGCCGGACTTTGAGAAGTACAAGGGGACTACTTGCCCCAAGAACCATCTAAAGAAGTATTGTCGGAAGATGGGGGCATACGCAAAAGATGAGGAACTGCTGATACATTTCTTCCAAGAAAGTCTTACTGGGGTAGCTGTTACCTGGTACGCTAACTTGGAGCCTTCCCGAGTCCATTCTTGGAAGGACCTAATGGTTGCCTTCATTAGGCAGTATCAGTACAATTTTGATATGGTTCCGGATAGGATGCAACTACAGAACATGTGCAAAAAGGGGCACGGATATTTCAAAGAATACGCCCAAAGGTGGAGAGACCTGGCAGCCCAAGTGGCACCCTCAATGACGGAAAAAAAAATGAGGACAATGATAGTAGACACATTACCAGTATTCTACTATGAAAAGATGGTGGGCTACACACCTTCAAGCTTTGCGGATTTGGTCTTCGCCGGGTAAAGGATCAAAGCGGGTTTGAAAAGAGGCAAATTTAATCATCCTGCTTAGACGAATGAGAAAACTGGGGCAAAGGAAGAGGGTGAGAATGAAGGAGAAACCCATGCTGCGACTGTCGTTCCTAAATAGAAAATCCCCTACCAACCCAACAATGTCATTACTCAGCCAATAACAAACCTTCTCCTTACCCACTGCCCAGTTATCCACAAAGGCAATCCCTAAATCAACCACAAAGTCTGTCTACCGCACTTCCAATGACGAACACCACCTTTAGCACAAACCAAAAACACCAACCAAGAAATGAATTTTGCAGTGAGAAAGCCTGTAGAATTCACCCCAATTCCAGTGTCCTATGCTGACTTTCTCCCATATCTACTTGATAATTCAATGGTAGCCATAACCCTAGCCAAGGTTCATCAACCTCCATTTCTCTGAGAATACAACTCGAACGCAACGTGTGCTTGTCACGGAGAAGCCCCGAGGCATTCCATTGAGCATTGTAGGGCTCTGAAGCGTAAGGTGCAAGGTCTAATTGATGCGGGCTGGCTGAAATTTGAGGAAAATCGCGTGTAAATCCTGACATTGACAAGAGATGCCACACATGGGGCAATTTTGAGATGTCTCTAATGACTCATCAGGATTTTGGAGTTTGTACCATTATTGTAAACCACAATTACAATGTTAAATGAAATGGATAAAGTTGATATCTTTGTCCCTCATCCTCTCACAAACGCATCTTTGCTTATTCAACTTTCACCGGAATGTGGGTGCAAGCCATTGGTCTATTTTCTCAAATGACCTGTGCTCCTGAGTTTGGACTTCCAATACCGTTCAATCAGAGATTACTCGTCTTTCACGTTGGAGGGGATGCCGTAAAACAACGAGTAAAGTTAAAAAAAAATAAGTTTAAAAAAAAAAAAGAGTTAAAAAAAAAAAGCATTTGATTGACTGTGTTTTCAAGACGTTCATGTGTCCTCGTTTTATCATTCCGGAAAGTTTGTCTTTTTAGAGAGAAGTGGGTTATCAAGAATAGGATGTTGGACAAATGGCCTCAGTTACCTTAAGAAAAAGGGGGGTTGAATTAAGATACGAAGACTATTCCCCAATTAAACTTTCACTCTCTCTTTTCGGATTAACAATGCACCCTTAACATGAATTACTCAAAAGACAATTCAAAATAAACTTCTTTAAAGCAAAAGATAAATAGCAATAAATAAAAGAAGTTTAAGGGAAGAGAGGAATGCAAACTTGATTTATACTAGTTCGGCCACTTCCCGCGCCTACGTCCAGTCCTCAAGCAACCCACTTGAGATTTTCCACTCTCTTTGTAAAACTCCTTTTACAAACTCTGAACCACACAGGGAAAACCCTTCCCTTGTGTTCAGGAATCCTCTACAACAAGAGACCCACGGTCTCTTAATCCCTTTTCAGAAATAAGAAGAAGAGAAGAAGAGACCTCTCTTAAAAGAGATAGATTGTACAATGAAGATCAATCAAAATTCCTTATTAAATATGCAAGTGGTTGACCAAGGAATCTTTTTGAGAGGATAAGACATTTCAGTTCCGAAAAACCCTTAATCTTTTGAGAGGATAAAACTTTTTGGGCAATGAAAACTCTCTTTAAATTCGTATTTACAAGTCACATATAAATAGACCTTTGATGGCCATTCATAAACCATTTGAATAGATGTGACTCTTGGAAATTATATTCTGAAAATCCCCTCTGGTAATCAATTACAAGACTTGTGTAATCGATTACAGGTTTTAAAAATTTGAATTAAAACGTTCAATAAACTGCTGGTAATCAATTACCATCCATGTGTAATCAATTACACGTTATAAATTTTGAATTCAAATTTCTAGTGATTGTTATAAACATTTTCAGCTGCTGGTAATCGATTACCAGAGAGCAAATATCAATTTGAAATGATAGAATTCTTTGGTCAAACCTTTTGTTTTTTCAATTTGGAAACTTCTTCCTAAAGATTCTAGAGATCAACTTGATCATATATCTTGATTTTCTTGGATTCTTGTCTTGAATAAAACTTAGAAGCACTTGATCCTTTAGCATCATCAAGACATCAAAACATCTTGCTTCTACATAGGAGTCATTTGACTTAATCCATCAACTGAAAAATCCTTCAACTATTTCTCATCCTTGGAAAATTCTTTTTGCAAGAATCAACTGCATCTTTCATTCTTCCTCACTACGAGGTTGTGAAAACAAGACAACAATTGGTACCTCTAAGCCCTACATTGGGGCAATGAAAGGCACCATGCAAAAACCTCAAGCGAACCTAGGGGCAGATTAGAAGTTCTCACCCAATAGGTTCCCAGCTACAAGGTCATGACGAAAGATAACAATTGGTACCTCAAAGCCTTACACTGGGGCAATGAGGGGCATCGTGCATGAGTCTCAAGTGAACATAGGGGCAGATCAAAAGTTCTCACCTGTCGATGTTTTTAAATTGGAAAAAAGGGGGAGAGACAAACCCTGGAATTTCAATAGATTGTTTAAACGTCAAACGGCTCCATTTCCGTCACTCCAAAATGGTCAAGTGACTAAATCAAATAGAACATACACTCTGAGGGAGTTCCTGGAGAGATTTGCAAAGGATAGGATAAGGTTGCATGAATTATCACCTTTTTCAAAAGGACAATCAATCTGTGTTTTCCAAAAAAATTAAATCAAAATCAAAATCACAAAATAGGGAAAGAATGTCATGAACATTGTACAACTTTCCATTGCATTGCATTGTTTCATATGAGGTCAGCACTACCAAATTTCACGACAAAGGTTTCATGCGTCTGCATCCCTAAAAATCATGTTAACTGCATAGATTTCCTACATCTCGTGTCCAATCTTTTTGGATGTCCGGCCCTCTCGATGAGTCGATCTCTTGCTTTGTCATAAAGGTGGACCCTTGGGTACTAGTACCTATCACCTTTAGAGGACTATATGTCCTCGCCATCAGAGGGCTGCACATCCCCGCCTGCAGAGGGCTGCACGCCCTCGCCTTTAGAGGGCTACGCGTCCTCATTTTCACTGTGCTCCATATCCACACCTTAAGAGAATATAAGGTCCTTTGCCTTTAGATGCTTAACCGAGACTTGCGCTATGTGACATCCTGGAAATTTCTACCCGGAATTTTGTAAGCGATGCATTTTGAATAATTATATATAAGTATTATTCAGTGCATAAGTATATATACTCCTGGTAGAAGTAGGTATATTGGGGGAAAGATACGCGGGTTAGGCTAATTAACGAAGAGAAATCCATAACTGGACAGTTATAGATTAATTCTCAATTAATTAGTCTAAAAATTATCGTTTAGCGTGCAACTTAAAATTTAACAAAACCAACCTCTGAACCATGCTCGGGGTTTCATTCTGAGCGTTTTGATATATATATATATTGCTTACTTTCGAAAACGGGCCCCGACGGGTGAACAGAAACGCGAGGGTCTGGAACCAGAGAAACGACACGCAAACTGAGGCAGGATTTTAGCATTTCAAAAGATCAGATATTTCTCTTCTTGTGGCTGAGTATGGGTCACATCAAGAGAAAAGTGGGCCCCTTTTTGCTCCACACAAAAGGAGACATATGGCATAGCTTTTAGAAAAGAAAAAAAAAGAGAGGAAGCCTTTTTTAAAACACAAAGCCACGTTCTCTCTCTCCTACCTCACTCAGCCAAAAATTCAGAAGCTTTTCCCTCATTCTCACGTTGCTTTTCTTCTCCCCTTCTCATCCACCATTGTTGCGCATCAAAGCTCCAAACTTTGTTCACCATTTCTACTCCAAATCGCAAAAGGAAGCCATTTTCGGAGTCGTGAAGCGCACCTCTACATTGTGGGACGTCAAATTTCAGGTTTGGGTAGACTTCTTTCTCATATGATTTCGTGGGTATTGGGTGTTTGGGAGATATGATGGGTAGTTCTACTAGGTTTGTGCCTTATGGTAGTTATTTGTGAAGGAATTTGTTGAAAGCATGCTAAAATTATCATGTTTGATGTGAGTCAAATTTACCCATTCTGTTTTAGGGTTTTATGATGATGCTTTATGATGGTTGTGTGTTGAAATTGCTGATAGAAAACTGATAGAGATGAAGGGTAGAGTTAACCTAGGGTTAAATGTGAGAATGGTAGTGATATGAGTGGAAAAGTGTGAGGCTTTGAGGGTTTGAAAAGCTAAATTTGGGTTCAGTGTAAATTGGAGGCTAAAGTGAGTTAATCCTAGTTTAAAATGTCATTTAGGACTTATGGGAAAGCTTGGGTTGAGAAAATGAGGAATATGAGTGACCAGAGTAAAAGCAAGAGCCATTGGGGAATACACGACCAAATTTAATGAACTTCTACAGTATTGGCCTCAATACCAAGATGCTCAGAACGAAGAAGACTTATGTGCTCAGTTTGAGAATGGGCTTCGATTGGAGATTCAACAGGCAGTTAGCTACATGTAGATCACGAATTTTAATCAACTGGTGACAAAGTGCAGAATATTTGAGGACAAGATGAAGGAGAGGCAAGCTAGAGGCTTTGGAGGACCATAGAGAAGCCATCCTTTTAGAGGAAACAGTAATAAGAGGATGAAGCCATATTCTAGCAACAAGGGGAAACAACCTATGGCTACGTGTGGCGTCCCCAAAATAATGACTGGTTTATTAGTAATGATTTAAATAACAAAAACCATGGGAAATTTTTTTTTCCTTTCCGTTTCTTTCTCTATTTCCCAATAATTAAGTTCAGAAGGAAAATCATCGCCATGGAGTCCTGAATGGCCAGTTCACAACTCTAAGTCATTTATTTCTGATCACACATAACATCTAAAATATTTTGCTTTTTCAAAGGAAAGGTATGCCAGCCATTACTTTAGGTTGTCACGTGAAAACAATAAAATAAGATACGGTTGGTAAACTCCTTTGCAAATAAAGTTTGCTAATGCTTTCTTTTCAAATAACAAGATTAAACATAAGTGCATTCATCATTTAAAGCTGTCCAAAATATGGGAGTTTTGCAAAATACATAGTGTCATCCAGAGCAAAGGTGTCCACTGTGGTGGCTTCAGCCACATGTATACAATCATCAAATTCCTATACAATAGGTCTACCCATACAAAAACAAAAGAGTAAACCTAACAGTCAGTCCTAGATACACCCACCCTAAAAAAGTATATAAAACTGGTCCAATGAGCTGTCTACTATGATGAAGAGCCTCCACTAATCGCCATCTCTCCAGGGCCACTATCCTCCGTAGAGTCTGCCTCAGATGCTGACATGATGTCCTCGGGAGAATCCACCTCAGGGAGTGGGTCCTCATCACCCTCTATAAAGTCAAGAGCATCCACAGCAGGCTCAGGAGGTAGTTCCTCAGGATCCTCCTCAGGGTCTTCCTCGGATGACGTCACCTCGATCACTTGGTATGGTGTAGGTGTGGGTAGTATCCACTCCACAGTGCGCTGAAGCGTGCGCGCGGGTTCATCTGGATGCACCAATGAAGTAGCCGTGAATCGAATCGTGCCCTGAAATCGGCACCTCGTGTTGCCTTCGAGGGTCTCCCAAGCTCCCTCTAGGCACTCCATCTCCACTCGATCATGGATTAGTTGCGCCGCCATCACGATCTACAAGAAATAAAAGAAAGGGGTAGACTCTTTCACGAGAGATTTAACTGTGGTAGCAACACAATGAGTCCCATAACCACCACATGCAAGTAAAAGGGGTATCTCAAGGCTTTTCATCTCTGGTAATCGATTACACCTCATTGGTAATCGATTACCAGAGGCCAAACTCGAATTACATAGCTTCAGGACGTGAAAACCTGCAAAATGCACTGTGTAATCGATTACACATGACTGGTAATCGATTACCAGTGGCTTGTTCCTCTGTGTAATCGATTACACAGCCTGATAATCGATTACCAGAGGCCCCTTCAACATTCCAGTCCCATTTCTAAGCCTGGTAATCAATTACACCCCTTGGTAATCGATTACCAGAAGCCCTCCTAGCTTCCTGATCTCATTTTCAAGCCTGGTAATCGATTACACTCCCTTGGTAATCGATTACCAGTGGCCATCTTAGCTTCCTGTCTTCACTTTTAAGTCTTGGAATCGATTACCTACCCTTGGTAATCGATTACCAGAGGCCATATCCCAAATCTCACTCAAGACTTATTGCTGGCCAGTCACCACACAAGCCTCCCTGCTTTGTGGTCTTTGTTCTTTTATCGGTTGACTGCCAGGAGCTCGCCTGTTTAGGTATATCACAGGTTCTCACTGACTGACTATGCCCGGGTTGGGTCGGGATTGGTCAAGCTTGGTTTTGGGCAATAGCACCCCACCTGACATCCCCAAGGTCTCCTGACCCCCGCGACATATCTCCAGGTACCACTCTGTGGTCAACGAATAAAAGTAGGAAGTCTCACCCTTCCACACTTCCTCATTTCAAGCTTGTAGGATTATGGGGTACCCATCACACGTGGTACTAGGTGGCGGTTGGGCGATGGTGCAAAACAATTCTCCACATCCACAAATCACATATAAACCCACCATCCCCTGTTTCCAACCTCAACTGAGCTCACGTACTCCCACGTAGCCCTTATCCTCGTTCCTCTCAACGCCGGGTCCCCATCAATCCTCCCAAGCTTCCACAACATCCAAGTAATTCAACATCCAAGCATCATGAACTAACACAGCCAAGAAAAAAGGGCAGAGGCAGAAAACTCTGCCCAAAACACAAACCAACATCACAGCTTTTCACACTCAAATACCCCAGTAATATTCTCTTCGTTCCAATTCGTTAACCATTGGATCGACTCGAAAATTTTACTGGAAGTCTCTAGCACATAAATCTACATTATGACCATTGGGAGCTGCTAGAAAACGTCCAGAACCCAATCTGTACTACTCTTTCCACAGCCAACAAATACACAACACTTTCTGCACAAAGCCAAAATTCTGCTGCACCTATTTGACAGCAAAATTCTGCATAAAGTGCAGATTTTCGAAATCACACTTTCCCTCATCCAATTTTGCCCAAATTGAATCCTACAAGTCCCAAATCATGTATCAATCATGTCTAAACCAAGGACAAGCTTCAGACCAAAGCAATTCAAAATCTAGGTATCCAAAACCCCTCAATTTAGTGGATTTTCAAGGTTTGAGAAGTGAAAATGAGAATGGGGTAAATTTGGAGCAAACTTTCACCTCACACAAGTCTATATCATCAATCTAAACTTGGTCAAACTGGTTTTACGATGAAAATTCTACCGAACCAAAATTTGACTCCTCAACACCCAATTTTACCCTAGAAATGGCTCTTGCCTTCATTTTGGTCATTTGTTTTTCTCTCTTGCACAGCCCAAGCTTTCTCATAAGTCCTAAATGACATTTCAAACTAGGATTAACTCCCTTTAACCTCCAAATACCACTAAATCCAGATTTGGCCTTCCAACTCTCAAAGTCCCACTCTTTTTCCACTCATAACACTACATTCTCACTTTCTAACCCTAGGTTAACCCTACCCTTCATCCCTAGTAGTTTTCCATCCACAATTTCAGCACATAAACATCACAAGCATCATCATAAAAACCCTAAAACTGAATGGGTAAGCTTGACTCACACCAAACATGGCAAGTTCAACACGCTTTCAACAAATCTCTTCACAATTAACTATCACAAAGCATAAACCAAGTAAAACTACCCATCATATCTCCCAAAGCCCCATACCCACGAAAATTTAGGTGAGAAGAAGTTTACCCAAACCTGAGATTTCGAGGTCCCACACGTAGAGATGCGCTTCACGACTCCGAAAATGCCTTCCTTTCGCGATTTGGAGCAGAAATGGTGACCAAAGGTTGGAGCTTTAATGGAGAGGAAGAAGAAAGAAAAAGCAACGTGAGGGAGAGGGAGAAAGCTTCTGAAATTTTCTGTTGAGTGAGGAGAGAGAGAAAACAGCTTTTTGGTTTAAAGAGGCTTTTCTCTTTTCTATTATTTTATTTTAAGCTATGCCACATGTCTCCATTTGAGTGGAGCAAAAGGGACCACTTTTTCTCTTGATGTGACTCATGCTCAGCCACATGAAGAGAAAAATCTGACCTTTTGAAATGCCAAAATCCTATCTTGGTTTGCGTGCCGTTTCTCTGGTTCCAGTCCCTCGCGTTTCTCTGCACCCGTCGGGGCCAGTTTTCGAAAGTAGGCAATATATATATCAAAACGCTTAGAATAAAACCCCGAGTGTGGTGCAGATGTTGGTTTTGTTAAATTTTAAGTTGCACGCAAAACGATGATTTTTAGACTAATTAATGGAGAATTAACCTATTACCATCCAGTTATGGATTTCTCTTCGTTAATTAGCCTAATCCGCGTATCTTTCCCCCAATATACTTACTTCTACCAGGAGTATATATACATACACTGAATAATACTCATATATATATATATATATATATATATATATATATAACCATCCAAAATGCACCGTTTACAAAAATTCCGGGTAGAAATTTCCAGGATGTCACACTACGTCCAACATGAGCGAGTCAAGGGGGACTGGGGTACAGTGCTTTCAGTGTGGAGGACCGCATCTTAGGAGGAATTGCCCACAGCTCCAGCAGACACAGGAGAATCGTTGTTATGTTTGTGGCAAGGTAGGCCATTATGCTCGAGAATGTAGGGTGACTCGGAGACCGACGGTAACTGCCAATTCCAACACCGTCAATCATGGACCTACTAATTCCACAAGGAGCGGTAATGTTAGCAACAATAACCCTAGTGGTGGAAGACCAAAGGTACCCTCCCGGGTATTTGCTATGAGTGGATCAGAAGCTGCTGCCTCCGACGATTTGATATAGGGTAAGTGTTTGATTGCTGATAAACTACTAGATGTGCTCTATGATTCGGGTGCCACGCATTCGTTCATATCTCATGCATGTGTGGAGAGGTTGGGGTTATGTGCGACGGAGTTACCATATGATATGGTGGTGTCTACTCCGACTAACGAGCCTGTAACCATCTCTCGGGTGTGTTTGAAGTGTCCTATAATTGTTGAGGGTTGATCTTTTATGGCGGATTTGATTTGCCTACCTTTAGCTCATCTAGATGTGATCTTGGGGATGGATTGGTTATCTACTAACCATATCTTTCTAGACTGCAAAGAGAAGATGCTAGTATTTGGTGGAAATGTAGTTCCAAATGAACCATTGAAAGAGAATGCGGCCAACGATGGAGCGGGGGATGTTCGAACTTACATGGTGTTGTTCTCCATGAATGTGGAAGAGGTCGCTGAAGTTAGCAGTATAGCAGTTGTGTCAGAATTTCCAAAAGTTTTTCCTGATGACATTTGTGAATTACCACCTGAAAGAGAAGTAGAATTCATTATTGACTTGGTGCCTGGGGCGAATCCAGTGTCGATCGCGCCCTATAGGATGTCTCTAGTAGAACTAGTAGAGGTGAAGGCACAAGTGCAGGATCTTTTAAGTAAACAATTTGTTCGCCCAAGCGTATCACCGTGGGGAGCGCCGGTCTTATTGGTTAAAAAGAAGGATGGAAGTATGAGGATGTGTGTAGACTACCGGCAGCTAAACAAAGTCATTATCAAGAACAAATATCCTTTATCGAGAATAGATGATTTGATTGATCAATTGAGAGGAGCAACGGTATTTTCGAAGATTGATTTGCGATCGGGGTATCATCAAATCCGAGTTAAGAAGGAAGATATCCCAAGGACTGCGTTTCGGACTCGGTATGGGCATTATGAGTATTTAGTCATGCCATTTGGAGTGACTAATGCTCCGGCTATCTTCATGGACTATATGAACCGTATATTCCATGATTACTTAGATCAGTTCCTGTTTGTGTTCATTGATGATATCCTAGTGTATTCAAGGAATAAGGAGGAGCATGAGAAGCACTTGAGAATTGTGTTGCATATCCTGAGGGATAGGGAATTGTTTGCCAAATTGTCGAAATGTGAATTTTGGTTGGAGAAAGTGCAGTTCTTGGGACATGTGATTTCTAAAGATGGGGTTGCGGTGGATCCGATTAAAGTGGAGTCGGTTATGGAGTGGCAACAACCGACAACTCCAACAGAAGTTTGAAGTTTCTTGGGGTTGGCTGGCTATTATAGAAAATTCATTGAGGGATTTTCTAAATTGGCACTGCCCCTAACTAAATTGACTCGTAAGAATGAGAAGTTTGTCTAGAATGAGAAATGTGATCAAAGCTTCCAAGAGTTGAAGAGACGGTTGACAACAGCTCCGGTGTTAATTTTACCCGACCCTAAGAGACCATTTGAAGTGTATTGCCATGCGAGCGGACAAGGCTTGGGGTGTGTGTTAATGCAGGAGGGAAGAGTAGTGGCTTATGCTTCACGCCAATTTCGTCGTCATGAAGTTAACTATCCGACCCATGATTTGGAACTAGCAGCTGTGGTCTTTGCCTTAAAGATTTGGAGGCACTACTTATACGGTACTCATTTTGAAGTTTTCAGTGATCACAAGAGCCTCAAATACTTGTTCGATCAGAAGGAACTCAATATGAGGCAACGAAGATGGATGGAGTTACTCAAGGATTATGATTTTGGTCTTTCCTACCATCCAGGAAAGGCTAATGTAGTAGCCGACGCACTAAGCCGGAAGTCCTTACATGTTGCGACTATGATGAGTTTGGAGCAGAGATTGATAGAGGAATTTCGAGATCTGAATCTAGCAATCGAGATGCGACCCAAGAGCTTATTTGTGGGAGCGCTGCTGATCACCAATGAATTCGTAGATCACATACTCGAGGCTCAAGAGGATGACCCGTTTCTGCAAAGCAAAGTGTTAGATGCAATGGGAGATAAGGATGTGGAGTTTAAAAAGGACACAACCGGGTTAATTAGATTCAAGGGGAGGATATGTGTACCATCTTTAGATGATTTGAAAGTTAAGATCTTGGAAGAAGCACATAAAAGTCGTCTTAGTTTCCATCCAGGAATGGCTAAGATGTACCTAGATTTGAAGAGAAGTTTTTGGTGGCATGGCATGAAGAAAGATGTAGCTGAATATGTAGCAAGATGTTTGACATGTCAAAAGACTAAGGCTGAGCACCAGCGACCATCAGGAGAATTAAAGCCACTGGAAATTCCGGAATGGAAATGGGAGAGCATATCTATGGATTTTGTATCTAGTTTACCCAAGACTAGTCATGGACATGATGCTGTGTGGGTCATAGTAGATTGACTCACCAAATCTGCTCATTTTATTCCGGTGAATATGAAGTATAAAATGGAGAAGTTAGTAGAATTGTATATCAAAGAGGTAATAAGGTTGCACGGAATTCCTTCCAGTATTGTATCAGACAGGGATCCGAGATTTACCTCGCGATTTTGGACAAGTCTACATGAAGCATTGGGGACAAAGATGAAGCTCAGTTCAGCTTATCATCCTCAAACAGATGGTCAGACTGAACGAACCATTCAGACCCTAGAAGATCTCCTCCGGGCGTGTATTATAGAGCAACAAGGCAGTTGGATGGAATGTTTTCCATTGATTGAATTCACTTACAACAATAGCTACCAAGCCAGTATTGGTATGGCTCCTTTTGAAGCTCTATATGGACGGAAGTGCAAAACTCCTCTTTGTTGGTACGATGATGGAGAAGCAGTACTCCTTGGGCCTGAAATGCTACAACAGATTACCGAACAAGTGAAACTGATTCGGGAGAAAATAAAAGCATCTTAGGATAGGCAGAAGAGCTATTATGATAGAAGGAGGAAGCCATTAGATTTTCAGGAAGGAGAACATGTGTTTTTGAAGGTTTCTCCTGTAACCAGATGTCATACCCTAATTTCGTCCGGGGATTATTACTTGATGACATGCAATAAATGAAGTCCCGAGACATCTCAGAAATCAAAAGGAGGTAGGCTTGCGCGATCCGTGAAATTCCGTAATGTGGCGGAAATCGAAAAGAGGTGTTTTTGCGCAATCCGTGAGTTTTCGTAACTTCTTCGAAAGCTAAAAAAGAGTAAATACATAATCCGTAAGGATTCGTAACCTTGCGGAAGGGAAATAAGTATCGTTACGAAATTCGTAAAGTTTCGTAATGTTACGGAAAAAGAATTACCAAAAAACAGAAGGGGGTGCATTTAGTAAAAAGGGGGTGCAAATAGCAACCAGGCCCACTTGGGCCCTCCAGAAGATTCCTCCAGAAGGCTGTTGCTTCTGGAGGAAGCAACCTTGCTCGCTTAGGCGAGCTGGGCGGCAAGCTTCTCCCCTATTTTGCTATAAATAGGGGGAGAAGTGTAGAAGAAAAGGGTTCAGCCTCTTAGGCACTTCTCTCTCTCTCGAAATTGCTTAGGAAAATTGTTTCCGTGAAGAAAATCCAAGCCGAGGCGCTTCCGTAACGTTTCCGTAACGTTTCCGTGAGTAATTACGCGAAGATTCTCGACCGTTCTTCAAGATTCATCGTTCGTTCTTCGTTTTCTTCAGTCTTCAACGGGTAAGTACTTCAAACCAAGCTTTTCAATTCATTCTATGTATCCGTGGTGGTCCACATTTTGTTTCATGTATTTTTATTCTCGTTTTCATTTACTTTTTATACCTCCTTTTGACGTGCTTAAGCCATTTATTTAAGTCATTTCTCGCTTAATCTAAAAATAAAATAAATTTCCACCGATCGTTTGAATTGTATCATCCGTTAATTGTGGTTAAAATGAATTCCGACCGTTCGGTCGTGCCGTGACCACGTTGGAAAGCAAAAAAGAGGTAAAATAATAATATAATAATAAAAAAAATACCTTTTAGTAAAATAAAAGCGTAAGATCAATCGGACGTTTTCTCTTTGGGACTTCTCCCGTGCAAGATTTCACCCGTGCCGCGTAAGATCAATCGGACGTTTTCTCTTTGAGAGGCTATCACGCATCTACTATGCATACCGGGGCAAGATTTCACCTGTGCCACTGCAAAAAGACGAGTGTGGATCATGCGCACCAACATGACCACTTTTACATGGATATGGATGACGTTGCTATTTAGTAACATTTTGCCCGGCGACCACAATGCCAATCTTCCCCTGCAGATGTATCGGTTGGTCTGTGCCGTCATGACATAGGTAAGTATGCACATGGTTCAATTGATTTCTGATGTCATCTATTGTTTGCAGGGATCGCGCCCACAAGACGCCCAGTGGGCCCCCTACTAATCGAGCTTTCATCAAGAAGTACTGCGTTTCCAGGCAGGCGCAGGGCGAAACACCACAGCAGCCTGGGGATGGCCGGCAGCGGGCAACAGACGCACCGCCATCACCTCTAGAGTTCACCTCCGCTCATCCACAAAAAGGTTAGAGCGTTGCTTATGACCCATGGCCGACCAATAGGCGACGAAGTCCAAAGTCAAAGGTAAGGAAAGTACTAGGTCCGTGACCGACAAGTCATCATGCGCCCAGCTCAAGACATTAAAAAAGCGCTACTAGGAGGCAACCTAGTACCTTTTAAATCTCTTCTTGTTTGATCACCTTTGTTTCTCAAGTAATAGTAGGACACACCTAGTTGCTCATGATCCTAGGAATTTAAATAAAACAAGCACAAGCTCGGAAGGTAGTCATACCTCACAAAAAAAATATATGTATATATGTATGTTTAGGTAGAAAGATACCTTGGATATGCATGTATGTAGCAAAAAATACTTCACAAAATATATATATATGTATGTGTAGGTAGAAAGATACCTTGAATATGCATGTATGTAGCAAAAATACTTCACAAAACATATATATGTATGTTTAGGTAGCAAGATACCTTGGATATGCATGTATACAGCAAAAATATTATACGTATGTTTAGGTAGCAAAATACCTCAAAAAAAAAAAAGAGAGCAAAAAGAGAGTGCGCAAGAAAAGAATAAGAAAAAAATAATAAAAAAGTAATAATAAAAAGTTGTCTAGCTAAAAAACAACATGCTTTTGAAAAGAGATGACTTCCAACTTTTCTTTGAAAATTTTTTTTGCTGATCATAACTAGTTTTTGAAAGAATGTGTACACACCTGAAGGGTGAATGCTGTGAAAATTTTCCCGGACGCCCAAAATGGACTCGAATGAATGCACAAATTGATAAAAGAACGTATTTTGGAAACACTGGGTTGACTTAAATAGGGAAAATGAATCCTGAGCCCTAGTGTCACATGACCATAAAAAACTTGATGCTTGAGTGTCCACATAGGTGCATGCATGATCAGTTTTGCATAAAATTTCCTAATCATCATTGTTGCATGTGTATCGTGGAAATAATGTAGGACATTCCCTTTATCCCCGAACCGTTGGCCAAACCCTGACATATATCATGACCAGCCGTTCTACAAGCCTTGACCCAAAATCCCAGCTTACCATAAACCTTGACCCAGGGTGTGAATGTCAATCCTTGCCCTCGGAAGAAAACACAAAGAGAAGGAAAATTCCCAATCCAAGAAAGGGAAAAGACACAAAAAGAAAAGAAAATTCCCAATCCAAGAAAGGGAGAAGACACAAAACAGAAAGAAAATTCCCAATGAAAGAGTGGGAGAAAGCAAAAAAAGAAAAGAAAAAGAAAGAAAAATTCTCGATCAAGGATCGGAAAAAAACAAAAGAAATATGCAGAAAGGTCTTCGGACCAGACAATATCTGAACAATACAGAATTTTCACCAAGTAAACAAAAAAGAAAGGAAACCACGACCCAAAGTGGCCCTCTCCCTTTGATTGCCAACCAAAATCCTGTGCGCTAGCGACTTTCTCGCCACGCACTAAACAAAAACAGAAAAGGAAAAGGCAAAAACACTCAAAGCCAAATTCCCCACCTAAAAACCATTCCCAAAATAAGTCCTATTGATCCATGATCACGCATGTAATCTTTGATTTGATAGGAAATGATTTGCAAAATCAAGTCATGACATATATATGGTTCGGAATTAGGATAAAACACTTACCTGTGTGAGATTGATACACTTTGAGTGATTTTCTCCTATCTTTGTTGGACCCAGTGTTTCCTCTAAATGGTCATTTAGAAATGAAATGCTAACATCCAAAATCTCATTTACGGTTATGAGAAAATTTCATCAGCATACTCTCCTTCCCCGATAGACACATTTTTTTTCATCCAAAAGCATATGTTGCTCTGATCAGTTGGAAGTTTTGTCTCTTTACTAAAGCATGTTCGCATTTTGGTGAAGAAAACACCGAGACTATTTTTAGTCTCACAGTTGTCAAGAACTACGTAGGTCTGAGTTCCTCATCACAAATTGAGGATACGTAGGAGCAAAAGCCCTGCTTTTGTCGACCACCCCACTTTTTGTTACCGTGTCCCAAGAGTCCGGTGGCATGCGGAGCTACATGACCGTGGGATCCCCAAATCCGTATGTTCCATCATTTATCATTTGTATGTTATCTTGTTTCTATGACTTGAGGGACTAATGTTTGTTTTGTTGTTGCGATTGTCATTTGTTTTGTCATATATTTTGTTTGGACTATTGCGTTAGTGCTTGTTTCATTGTTGTCAATAGTCTTTGTTGAAATTCCGGAATTGTGTAGAGTTTTTCATTTAGGAACGTTGTCCTAAAAATAAAATGAACCAAAAATCATGATAAAAAGAAAGAAGCGTTGTGAATAAATGTCTACACTTATATAATGAAAAAGGAAAATGTTTCTCATATATAAATGTAGAAGGAAAATGTGTATAGAAGGATTTTTGCGTGTGTAAATAATGTGTGAAAAGAAATCTTTGTGTGTGTGAGCAACGAGTGTATACAAAGAAACTTTTGTATAAACCATAGGTGTGTGTTGGGAAAAATAAAAAAAATCTTTGAACGTAAATAGGGTTTGTATATAGACCGTGTGACGTAAAGAGAAAGAGTTCCAATGTGTGTACAGAAAAAGTTTGTCATGTATAAGAATATAGATGTACAAATAAAGTTTTTCCTCATAAAGGACCACATGTGTATAATTTTGTGAATGAAAAAAAAAGGAAAAAGAAAGAAAGACCGCGAAGGTCGACATGTTATAGTTAAGAAGTATAAATCATTCGTAAAGAGCAAACGCATCTTCTGGAAACAAGGGACTGATGCTAAGAGTTTATTTTCCGGAATGAACCGAGATAAGGATGGATGAATGCATTGAATTGATGAAAGAACATAATTTGGAAACGTTGGGTCTGCCTGTATAAGTTCCCAACCGTAGTATCACAATGCCATAAACAGGATGCTTGAGTGCCCACCTGGCTGTAGCCATGACTAATTTTGCACGTTGTTTCCAAATCATCATTGTCACGCGTGCCTTATGAAATAATGTGGAAGCTCGGCCCGAAATCGATACCTTGACACCCAAATTTGTCTCGCCCCAGATATCAAGATTGGGGTTCCCACAATAAAAAATCTCATTGAGACATAACCTTAGACCTCTTTGAACCTTGGCCTAAAAAAAGAGAATCCTCATCTTTTTCCCCCGAAGCAAAGGATAGCGAAATCTCCTCAAAGGAGAGCGAATAGAATGCTAAAACCCGATTTTCCAAAGAAAGGGATGGGGAAGGAAAAGTGAAGAGAAAGAGAAGGAAGAAATGGAAAGAAAGAAAAAGAAAAAGAAAAATAAAGAAAAGAACAAAAGAAAGGAAAGAAGGGTTCCCGATCAAGGATCGAAAGGAAGTGAAAAGGGAAAAGAAGAAATTCTCGATTAATGAAAGAAAGAGGACAAAAATTCTTCAAGCCAGATTGCCACTCGAAATCATTCTCGACTGGCAATATCCCACCCCACATGAACAATGAAAAAAGACCGAAACACCCCACTTTCTCTCCAAAAACACTACCCTCGAGAAATTCCTATTGGTCCGTGATCGTACGTCTTATCTTTGACTCAATAGGAAATCGTGTGCAAAATAGAGTCATGGTGCAGTTATGGTTTGGGAATAGGACAAGACACTTGCCTTGTGAGTTTTATACACTATGAGTGATTTATTTTCAGCCTAGCCCGATGTTTCCCCTGCGTGTTCATTTGAAAGCTAGAAGTTGGCATCCTACCCTTCATTCTCGGTTGCAAGGAAGATTACCCTTGGCACAAGTATATTGTTTCTCTAAGATGTGGTGCTCTCGTGAATGATTTATTTTTCTTTGCAAAAAGCATGTTTTCCCTTTTAGGTGAAAAAACTCGGTGGACCGTTCGGTCCCACCAACACCCTTTTTCGGAGCCACATGAATGTTATTACTTAGGGTTGTTCATGTGTTCTCCATTTTCGAGTTTGGAGCTGAGTTTCATGATTGCCTAAGTGAGGACCCTCAAGGCAATCCTCCATTCTCACCCTTTTTCGGAGCCACATGAATGTTATTGCTTAGGGCTCTTCATGTGTCCTCCACTTTCGAGTTTGGAGCTGAGTTTCATGATTGCCTAAGTGAGGACCCTCAAGGCTCCATTCTCACCCTTTTTCGGAGCCACATGAATGTTATTGCTTAGGGCTGTTCATGTGTTCTCCATTTTCGAGTTTGGAGCTGAGTTTCATGATTGCCAAAGTGAGGACCCTCAAGGCAATCCTCCATTCTCACCCTTTTTCGGAGCCACATGAATGTTATTGCTTAGGGATGTTCATGTGTTCTCCATTTTCGAGTTCGGAGCTGAGTTTCATGATTGCCTAAGTGAGGACCCTCAAGGCAATCCTCCATTCTCACCCTTTTTTGGAGCCACATTAATGTTATTGCTTAGGGCTGTTCATGTGTTCTCCATTTTCGAGTTTGGAGCTGAGTTTCATGATTGCCTAAGTGAGGAACCTCAAGGCAATCCTCCATTCTCACCCTTTTTCGGAGCCACATGAATTTTATTGCTTAGGGCTGTTCATGTGTTCTCCATTTTCGAGTTTGGAGCTGAGTTTCATGATTGCCTAAGTGAGGACCCTCAAGGCAATCCTTCATTCTCACCCTTTTTTGGAGCCACATGAATGTTATTGCTTAGGGCTGTTCATGTGTTCTCCATTTTCGAGTTTGTAGCTGAGTTTCATGATTGCCTAAGTGAGGACCCTCAAGGCAATCCTCGATTCTCACCCTTTTTCGGAGCCACATGAATGTTATTTCTTAGGGCTATTGTCATACCCTAATTTCGTCCGGGGACCTTTGCTTGATAACATGCAACTTTTGTTTGGTCCTTGTGAGGTGCTTGGCACCCATCATTAGGCAGTTTGTGAAGTTCCGAGATATGCCAAAAATCAAAAGAAACTATTGATGCACAATCCGTAAGGTTCCGTGACACACCGGAAATCAAAATGGAAGCATTGTTGCACAATTAGTGAGGCTCCGTAACATTCCGTAAGTCAAAAAGGGGATGATTATGTAATCCGCAAGGTTCTGTAACATTACTGAAAGAAAACAAGTATCGTTACGAAATTCGTAAGTTTCCGTAACTTTACGAAAAAAGAATCACCAAAAAAAAGGCAGGGGGGTGTACTTAGTAAAAATGGGGGTGCAAATAGCAACCAGGCCCACTTGTGATGCAATCCTACCCCCCAAGGGCATTGGATAGAAGACTCCAAGAAGATTGGGCCAAAGATGCAAGAGAAGACCCTAGGGTTCTCATGAGCCTTAGGGTAGATTTCTGAGCCCATGGGCCAAGGTTGGGTCCAATTATCTTTGTACATATTAGACTAGGATGTCATTATATTTGGTCCTTGTATTTAGGGCTCCATATTGTAGGTAGGGTATCCTAGAAATATAGGATTTTTCAGCCCTTGTATTTTAGGGCACCTAGACTAGTTTTTGTATTAGGGGTAGTTTTATAATTTCGCATGCACTAAGTGGATATTTGATGTGTGTGGTTGGAAATAAATTTAATTGAATTGGTAAAATCCCAATCCAATTAAATTTTAGAGGGGGAGGTGAGCATTTGCTTACTACACCCCATTGCCACATCATATAGTCACACTTTGTGCATGTCCTTCATGCTTTTCATGCCGCATGACACCTAAGCACACTTAGTGGAGAATCTTGGAATTGATCTTGGATTAGTGGGCTGAACCATAACTAAAATTCACTAATCATAATTAGTGAAATTTTGGCTCCAAAGTTTGGCTCCACAAATTCAATTTCAAATTCAAGTGAAATTTGAATTTCCCTCCAATTTTGTGTGACACTTAGGCTATAAATAGAGGTCATGTGTGTGCATTTTTTTCAACTTTGATCATTTGAATATTAACTTCAGATTTCAGAGCACCTTTTGAGCACAAAATTTTGTACTCTTCTCTCCCTCTCCCTTCATTCATCTCCTTCTTCCTCCAAGCTCTTATCCATGGCCTCCTATGGTGGTGAGCTTCTTCTAGACTCATCTTCTCCTTGAAGTGGCGTCTCCTCTCCCTCTTCCTTCTCCATTCCGCTGCCATTCATCTTCCAAGAAGCAAAGGAATCCATTGATGAAGAAGATCCTAGGCCTACAAGCTCCAATGGAGCTTGCATCAACTTGGGCCCTCCAGAAGATTCCTCTAGAAGGCTGTTGCTTCTGGAGGAAGCAACCCTGCTCGCCTGGGCGAGCTGGGTGGCAAGCTTCTCCCCCAATTTTCTATAAATAGCGGGAGAAGTGAAGTGAAAAAACGTTCAGCCCCTTAGGCACTTCTCTCTCTTTCGAATTTGCTTGGAAAAATTGTTTCCGTGAAGAAAATCCAAGCCGAGGCGCTTCCGAAACGTTTCCGTAACGTTTCCGTGAGGAATTTCACGAAGGTTTCGACCGTTCTTCGACGTTCTTCATTCGTTCTTCGATCTTCAACGGGTAAGTACCTCGAACCAAGCTTTTTCGATTCATTCTATGTACCCGTGGTGGTCCACATTGTGTTTCGTGTATTTTTATTCTCGTTTCGTTTACTTTTTATACCCCTTTTGTCGTGTTGGAACTTCCCTCCGAGGCCATTTCAAGAATTCACCCCACTCCCAATGACGTACGAAGACCTCTTGCCGTCCCTCATCGCCAACCATTTGGCCGTGGTAACTCCCGGAAAGGTCCTCCAACCCCCTTTCCCAAAGTGGTATGACCCTAACGCAACTTGCAAGTACCATGGGGGTGTCCCGGGGCATTCCATTGAAAAATGCTTGGCCCTTAAATACAAGGTCCAACATTTGATAGATGCTGGATGGCTGACTTTCCAAGAGGATCGGCCCAATGTGAGAACCAACCCGCTCGCCAATCATGGAGGGGGAGCGGTTAACGCCGTTGAGTCTGATAGGCCGCACAGGTCTAAACCTTTAAAGGATGTGGCAACCCCTAGGAGGTTTATCTTTGAGGCCCTACAAAAGGGAGGTGTGATTCCCCATAGTGGGCGTAAGGAGGATTCCTGTTTGCTGCATGACATGGAAACGTGTTTGGGAGTAGAGGAATTGTTACAGCGGATGATAGATCAAGGTCGACTGGAAGTTGGCAGTGAAGGAAGAGAAGAGCAGCATATATGCATGCAGTCCACGGATGGGAGCAGTGTTGCGAAGCCCAAACCCTTGATGATATACTTCACCAAGGGCACAGCTTCGCAAAAGCCCGGACACCCCTTAGCAGCTAAACCTGTTCCTTTCCCGTACCAAAATAGCCACGCAGTCCCATGGAGATATACACCTCTGAGGGGGAAGGAAGAAGAAGCCACCGACGTCAGCTCGTTGTCGGCTAAGGTAACAAATATCACGGGACTGAGTGGTGTGACCCGTAGCGGTCGTGTGTTTGCGCCTCCGGACCTACCAGTCCAACCCACGAACGTCAAGGGGATAGGAAAAGTGGTGGAGGAACAAGATGGTGAAGCGCCCCACGCTTCGAATAAAGATGTTCCGGCGAAAGGTCTTCTGGAGAAAAAGGATGGTAAAAAGGAGGTGTCGCTAGAGGAAGCCAGCGAGTTCCTCCGTATAATTCAGCAGAGCGAATTCAAGGTTATCGAACAGCTCAACAAAACTCCGGCCAGGGTCTCGCTGTTGGAGTTACTCATGAGCTCCGAGCCTCATCGGGCTCTGCTAGTAAAAGTTCTGAACGAGGCCCATGTGGCCCAAGAATTCTCGGTAGAAGGTTTCGGAGGGCTGGTCAATAATATCACTGCCAACAACTATCTTGCCTTCACCGAAGAAGAAATCCCCGCCGAGGGAAGAGGGCATAATAAAGCTTTGCACGTATCAGCCAAGTGTATGGACCATGTCGTAGCCAAAGTGCTCATCGATAATGGTTCCAGTTTAAACGTGATGCCTAAGAGCACTTTGGAGAAATTACCATTCAATGCTTCCCACTTAAAGCCGAGTTCAATGGTGGTTCGTGCCTTCGACGGCACCCGCCGAGAGGTTAGGGGAGAGATCGATCTCCCAGTACAGATAGGCCCTCACACCTGTCAAGTCACCTTCCAAATAATGGATATTAACCACCCCTACAGTTGTCTGTTGGGGCGCCCGTGGATCCACTCAGTGGGAGTTGTGCCCTCTACACTCCACCAAAAGTTGAAATTCGTAGTGGAGGGGCATTTGGTCATCGTGTCAGGCGAGGAAGACATCTTGGTGAGCTGCCCATCCTCTATGCCTTATGTGGAGGCCGCAGAGGAGTCATTAGAAACCGCTTTCCATTCTTTCGAGGTGGTAAGCATTTCCTCCGTGGATTCCTTCTCTGGGCAGCCTTGCCTGTCCGATGCAGCAGTAATGATGGCCCGAGTTATGTTGGGGAACGGTTACGAACCCATAATGGGTTTAGGCAAAGACAACGACGGCATAACTAGCCTGATAAATGCAAAAGGAAATCGTGGGAAGTATGGTTTAGGCTATAAGCCCACTCAGGCAGATATAAAGAGAAGCATCGCGGGAAGGAAGAGCGGTGGTCAAAGCTCGCGTTTGAGACAAGGAAGTGAAGGAAGCTCGCCCTGCCACATAAGTAGAAGCTTTATAAGCGCGGGTTTGGGAGACGAAGGTCAAGTGGTCGCGATATACGAAGATGATGTTCCGAGTACATTGGATTTGGTACGACCATGCCCTCCTGATTTCCAGCTGGGAAATTGGCGAGTGGAGGAACGCCCCGGCATTTACGCAACGAGCATAATGTAAACCTTTACGGTTTTAAAAGCTCTATAGTTGGGCCTATGCTTTAGAGTTTTTCTTTTGTTAAGGCTTTGTGTCTTTTGTTTTTGAATTTATAATACAAGGATCTTTCTTCATCTGTTCCTACGTCTCTACCTATTCTCATCCATTTGCATGTTTACTTCTTTATTTCTGAAACGGCAGATCCGATGACGAGTCCCCCGAAGGTACTAATACCTGGGACCCGTCTATCAACTTCGAACAAGAAATGAATCAAACGGAAGATGAAGGAAACGAGGATGTGGGACTTCCCCTAGAATTAGAAAGAATGGTCGCCCATGAGGACCAAGAAATGGGGCCTCATCAAGAAGAAACAGAACTAGTAGACTTGGGAATTGGCAGTGGAAAAAGGGAAGTAAAGATAGGCACAGGTATTACCGCACCTATCCGTGAAGAATTAATAATCCAGCTAAGAGACTACCAAGACATCTTTGCTTGGTCATACCAAGATATGCCCGGTTTGAGTTCTGACATTGTACAGCACCGATTACCTCTAAATCCCGAGTGTTCCCCGGTAAAGCAAAAACTGAGAAGGATGAAGCCCGAAACATCCTTGAAGATAAAAGAAGAAGTGAAGAAGCAATTTGACGTTGGTTTTCTGGCCGTCGCTCGGTATCCAGAATGGGTTGCCAACATCGTACCGGTCCCTAAGAATGATGGGAAACTACGAATGTGTGTGGATTATCGGGACCTGAATCGGGCCAGTCCCAAGGACAATTTTCCTTTACCACACATCGATATCCTCGTAGATAACACGACCAATTTCGCTTTATTTTCCTTCATGGACGAGTTCTCCGGTTACAATCAGATAAAGATGGCGCCAGAGGATATGGAAAAGACTACTTTCATCACCCTGTGGGGGACGTTCTGTTACAAGGTGATGTCCTTTGGACTCAAGAATGCCGGGGCAACTTATCAACGGGCCATGGTAGCTTTGTTCCATGATATGATGCATCAAGAGATCGAGGTCTACGTGGACGACATAATTGCTAAATCTAAATCCGAGGAAGAACACCTTGTCAACCTGCGGAAGTTGTTCGAAAGGCTTAAGAAATATCAATTAAGGTTGAACCCCGCCAAGTGTACCTTTGGGGTCAAATCAGGGAAATTGCTTGGTTTCATTGTAAGCCAGAAAGGGATAGAGGTAGACCCCGAAAAGGTGAAGGCTATCCTTGAGATGCCGGAACCCCGTACAGAGAGGCAAGTCCGAGGTTTCCTGGGACGCTTGAATTATATTGCCAGATTCATATCGCAGCTCACCACCATTTGTGAGTCGTTGTTCAAGCTCTTACGCAAAAACCAAACTGATCGTTGGAATGAGGGTTGCCAAGAGGCTTTTGGAAGGATCAAGAAGTGTCTTATGAATCCCCCTGTGCTTATGCCACCAGTACCTGGAAGGCCTCTCATTTTGTACATGACAATCTTGGACGAGTCAATGGGGTGTATGCTGGGGCAACGTGACGAATCCAGAAAGAAAGAGCGCGTTGTTTACTACCTAAGTAAGAAGTTCACGACCTGTGAAATGAATTACTCCTTGCTCGAAAGAACGTGTTGTGCTTTAGTATGGGCATCCCATCGCCTAAGGCAGTACATGCTGAGCCATACTACCTGGTTGATATCCAAGATGGACCTGGTTAAGTACATCTTTGAAAAGCCAGCTCTCACGGGACGAATCGCCCGGTGGCAAGTCCTGCTATCCGAGTTTGATATAGTTTACGTCACCCAAAAGGCGATAAAAGGAAGCGCCTTAGCAGATTATTTGGCTCAACAGCCTTTTAACGACTATCAGCCCATGCATCCTGAATTCCCGGATGAGGACATCATGGCCTTGTTTGAGGAAAAATTGGACGAAGATCGGGACAAATGGACCGTATGGTTTGACGGAGCGTCAAACATGCTAGGCCATGGCGTTGGGGCAGTATTGGTCTCTCCGGACAATCAATGTGTACCTTTCACAACCAGGCTAGGATTCGATTGCACCAACAACATGGCCGAATATGAAGCATGTGCCCTGGCCGTCCAGGCAGCGATTGACTCCAATGTCAAACTACTCAAGGTGTACGGCGACTCAGCGTTGGTAATCCATCAGCTGAGAGGGGAATGGGAAACTAGAGATCCCAAGCTGATACCCTACAAAGCCTATATCAAGGAATTGGCTTAAACCTTTGATGAGATCTCTTTCCATCATGTTCCCCGCGAGGAAAATCAAATGGCGGATGCGGTTGCTACTTTGGCGTCTATGTTCCAGCTAACGCCGCACGGGGATCTACCCTACATTGAATTTTGGTGTCGTGGCAAACCCGCGCATTGCTGCCAAGTAGAAGAGGAACGGGACGGTAAGCCTTGGTATTTTGACATCAAGCGATATGTTGTAAGCAAAGAATACCCGCCAGAGATTGCCGACAATGATAAGAGGACATTGAGAAGGTTGGCGGCCGGTTTCTTCATGAGCGGAAGCATACTGTATAGGAGAAACCACGACATGACACTCTTGCGGTGTGTGGATGCCAGGGAGGCAAATCACATGATCGAGGAAGTCCATGAGGGCTCGTTTGGAACGCACGCCAACGGGCATGCTATGGCCAGGAAGATCCTAAGAGCAGGTTATTACTGGCTTACCATGGAAAGTGATTGTTGTGTCCATGTAAGGAAATGCCACAAATGTCAAGCATTCGCAGATAATGTCAATGCTCCACCGCATCCTCTGAATGTCATGTTCGCCCCTTGGGCTTTCTCCATGTGGGGAATAGATGTCATCGGGGCCATTGAGCCCAAGGCCTCGAATGGTCATCGCTTCATCCTCGTAGCGATAGATTATTTTACCAAGTGGGTCGAGGCAGCCTCCTACACCAATGTCACGAGGGGTGTGGTGGTCAGGTTCATTAAGAAAGAGATCATCTGCCGATATGGTTTGCCAAGGAAGATTATCACGGACAATGGCACCAACCTGAATAACAAGATGATGGGGGAAATGTGCGAGGAGTTTAAAATCCAGCATCATAATTCCACACCCTACCGGCCAAAGATGAATGGAGCCGTGGAAGCGGCCAATAAGAATATCAAAAAGATTATCCAAAAGATGACCGTGTCATACAGAGATTGGCACGAAATGCTCCCATTCGCGTTATACGATTACCGAACTTCAGTGCGAACGTCAACTGGGGCAATGCCGTTCTCATTGGTATATGGGATGGAGGCTGTGTTACCGTTTGAGGTAGAAGTCCCGTCATTAAGGATCTTGGTAGAATCCGGATTAAAGGAGTCAGAGTGGGCTCAAACGTGCTATGACCAGCTCAACCTCATTGAGGGTAAGCGCTTAACGGCCATGAGTCATGGGCGCTTGTACCAGCAAAGAATGAAGAATGCATTCGACAAGAAGGTACGCTTGTGCAAGTTCCATGAGGGAGACCTTGTGCTAAAGAAAATGTCCCATGCTGTCAAGGACAATCGAGGGAAATGGGCCCCGAACTATGAAGGGCCTTTTGTTGTGAAGAGGGCTTTTTCCGGAGGAGCCCTGGTGCTTACCAACATGGATGGCGAAGAGCTACCTTCACCCGTGAATTCTGATGTCGTCAAGCAATATTATGCTTAGAATCTGGGGCAATTAAGGATGTCGCTGCATGTTCTTTATCTTTATGTGTTTTCTGGATTTCCCCCTGGGATTTCCCGCGCTGATCACAGGACTCTGCCAGTCGTTCGGAGTCCCCGTGGCACCTACCAAGGTGATTTGGACGCCCATCACCCGGGCTTTTATTGAAAAGTGCTGCACCCAGAGGCAGGCTCAGGGGGATGCTCCACAAGCCGCGGGCGCGCCACCACCACCTCATCAGGCTGGCCCGGCTGGGTCATTTGACATGGAGCAGTATTTACGACATTTGGTTCGCCAGCAGGCGGCCAACCACCGGGCACATGTACAGACCCATGATTGTCTGTACCAGCTGAGCCTCAACATGCAGAGCCAGGGCTTCGCTTCTTTTTCATGCCATACTCCAGACCAGTTCAGGGCAGAGGTCGCATGGCCCGGGGATTGGCCTGAGGCCCAAGCAGGAGAGGCACCCCCAGAGGCTCCCGGCGATGGAGAAGAGGCCCACGAGGACGAGGAGATGGCCGATTTGCTTGACTTCTTGGGAGGGAGTGGAGCTACATGACTGGGAGATCCCCAGATTCATGTTTTCTTTCATATTTCTTTTATCATTTTTATGTTGTGTTATTTTTTTACTTGAGAGACTAATGTTTGTTTTTGTTGTTTCGATTGTCATTTGTACAGCGCATACATTTTTGTTTGGATTGTTGCGTTAGTGTTATATCATTACTATCAATGATGTTTGAAATTCTGGAACCGTGTAGAGTTCTTTGTTTAGGAACATCGTCCAAAAAAATGATGATAAAACAAACAAAAAAAAAACAAGAGATAAAAAATAAAAAATAAAAAAAAATAATAAGAAAAGAAGAGAGCAAGTAATGAAACAAGAGAGCAAGTAAGAAAAAAAGAGAGGAAAGAAAAGAAAAATAAGTTGTTTAGCTGAAAAACCGACATGCTTTTGAAAAGGGATGACTTCCAACTTTTCTTTGAAAAAAATTCACTGATCATAAGTAGTTTTTGAAAAAAATGTGTATACACCTGAGGGGTGAATGCTGTGAAAATTTTCCCGGACGCCCAAAATGGACTCGGATGAATGCACAAATTGATAAAAGAACATATTTTGGAAACATTGGGTTGATTTAAAATAGAGGAAATGAATCCTGAGCCCTAGCATCACATGACCATAAAATTTGACACTTGAGTGTCCACATAGGTGCATGCATGACCAGTTTTGCATAAAATTTCCAAATCATCATTTTTGCATTTGTGTCATGGAAATAATGTGGGGCATCCCTTTTATCCTTGAACCAAACCAAACCCTGACATGTATCATGTCTAGCCATTCTACAAGCCTTGAGCCAAAATCCTGACTCACCATAAACCTTGACCCAGGGTGAGAATGTCAATCCTTACCCTCGGAAGAGAAAAAAAGGAAAGAAGGAAAATTTCCAATCAAAGAGAAAGCCAAAAAAGGAAAGAAGGAAAATTTCCAATCAAAGAGAAAGCAAAAAAGAAAAGGAAGGAGATTCCCAATCAAAGAGTGGGAGAAAGCAAAAGAAAAGAAAGAAAATTCCCAATCAAAGAATGGGAGAAAGTAAAAAAAAAAGAAGAAGAAGAAGAAGAAGAAGAAGAAGGAAAGAAAGCTCCTGATCAAGGATCGAAAGAAAAAAGAAGAAATGTGCAGAAAGGTCTTTGGACCGGACAATATTTGAACAATACAGAATTGTCACCAAATGAACAAAAAGAAGGAAGGGAAACCACGACCTAAAGTGGTCTTCTCCCTTTAATTGCCAACCAAAATCTTGTGTGCTAGCGACTTTTTCCCCCCGCACTAAACCAAAACAGAAAAGGAAAAAAGCCAAAAAAGGGCCAAAAAAAAGAAGAGGTCAAAAGCCGAAAATAATTCTTGAGTCCTATTGATCCATGATCACGCATGTAATTTTTGATTTGATAGGAAATAATTTGCAAAGTCAAGTCATGACATATCTATGGTTCGGAATTAGGATGAAACACTTACCTGTGTGAGATTGATACACTTTGAGTGATTTTCTTCTATTTTTGTCGAACCCAGTGTTTCCTCTAAATGGTCATTTAGAAACGAAATGCTAAACATCCAAAATCTCATTTGTGGTTATGAGAAAATTTCATCAGCAGATTCTCCTTCCCCGATAGACACATTGTTTTTTGTCCGAAAAGCATATGTTGATCTGATTAGTTGGAAGTTTTATCTCTTTACTAAAGCACGTTCGCATTTTAGCGAAGAAAACACCGAGACTATTTCTAGTCTCACAAGTTATCCAGAACTACGTAGGTCTGAGTTCCTCATTTGAGGATACGTAGGAGCAAAAGTCTCGCTTTTGTCGACCACACCGCTTTTTGTTACCATGACCCAAGAGCTGGTAGCCCGTGGAGACACCTTACGGTTATCCACACCTCGTCATTCAGTGACCCCAAGTGTGATTGATGAGCAGAGGCCAATGTGGTCATCTGCGCCCTTTCCGGAGAAGTCAGCATCTTCCGGTGGAGACTTTTTCAAGTCTCACAAGTTATCTAGAACTACGTAGGTCTGAGTTCCTCATTGGAGGATACGTAGGAGCAAGAGCCTCGCTTTTGTCGGCCGCCCCACAATCTCTGTCATACTGACCCACACGTCATGTGACATGCGGAGACAAAATATGGTCATTCCGCACACCTTTTGCCATTCAGACATAGTCGTGTCCGATGGCACACAGAGACAAATTATGGTCATTCTGCACCCTTTTGTCATCCAGAGGCGGCGGGCCCGATGACATGCGGAGATAAATTATGGTCATTCCGCACCCCTTTTGCCATTCAGACACAGTCGTGTCCGATGGCACGCAGAGACAAATTATGGTCATTCTGCACCCTTTTGTCATCCAGAGGCGGTGGGCCCGATGACATGCGGAGACAAATTATGGTCATTCCGCACCCTTTTTGCCATTCAGACACAGTCGTGTTCGATGGCACGCAGAGACAAATTATGGTCATTCTGCACCCTTTTGTCATCCAGAGGCGGCGGGCCCGATGACATGCGGAGACAAATTATGGTCATTCCGCACACCTTTTTGCCATTCAAACACAATCGTGTCCGATGGCACGCAGAGACAAATTATGCTCATTTTGCACCCTTTTGTCATCCAGAGGCGGTAGGCCCGATGACATGCGGAGACAAATTATGGTCATTCCGCACACCTTTTTGCCATTCAGACACAGTCGTGTCCGATGGCACGCAAAGACAAATTATGGTCATTCTGCACCCTTTTGTCATCCAGAGGCGGCGGGCCCGATGACATGCGGAAACAAATTATGGTCATTCCGCACACCTTTTGCCATTCAGACACAGTCGTGTCCGATGGCACGCAGAGACAAATTATGGTCATTCTGCACCCTTTTGTCATCCAGAGGCGGCGGGCCCGATGACATGCGGAAACAAATTATGGTCATTCCGCACACCTTTTGCCATTCAGACACAGTCGTGTCCGATGGCACGCAGAGACAAATTATGGTCATTTTGCACCCTTTTGTCATCCAGAGGCGGCGGGCCCGATGACATGCGGAGACAAATTATGGTCATTCCGCACACCTTTTACCATTCAGACACAATCGTGTCCGATGGAACGCGGAGACAAATTATGGTCATTCCGCACACCCCTTTTGCCATTCAGACACAGTCGTGTCCGATGGCACGCAGAGACAAATTATGGTCATTCTGCGCCCTTTTGTCATCCAGAGGCGGCGGGCCCGATGACATGCGGAGACAAATTATGGTCATTCCGCACCCTTTTTGTCATTCAGACACAGTCGTGTCCGATGGCACGCAGAGACAAATTATTTTCATTCTGCACCCTTCGTCAATCGCGGCCGACAAGCCCGTTGACACGCGGAGATTTACATCATCTTCCGCACTTACAAGATCTGTCATACTGACTTTTCAGTCACGCTGACGGGCGGAAATACCCGAGTGGTTATCCGTATAAACATTCTTTTGCTATCTGTAAGACAGAACGCTTGATAGCATGCAGAGACTGACGTCGTCTTTTGCACCTTTTGTTCCCCCGGGAACAACAAGTCATTTGCATGCGGAAATTTTATGGTCACCCGCGACTCTCGTCAACCGAGAGGAATGAAATTAGTGTCTTATCTTTACTTTCCTTTTATCTCCAATAAAAGACAAGTAAAGAGGGGCAATTGTCATACCCTAATTTCATCCGGGGACCTTTGCTTGATAACATGCAACTTTTGTTTGGTCCTTGTGAGGTGCTTGGTACCCATCATTAGGCAGTTTGTGAAGTTCCGGGATATGCCGGAAATCAAAAGAAAGTATTGATGCACAATCCGTAAGGTTCCGTGACACACCGGAAATCAAAATGGAAGCATCGTTGCACAATTAGTGAGGTTCCGTAACATTCCGTAAGTCAAAAAGGGGATGATTATGTAATCCGCAAGGTTCCGTAACATTACGGAAAGAAAACAAGTATCGTTACGAAATTCGTAAGTTTCCGTAACTTTACGAAAAAAGAATCACCAAAAAAAAGGCAGGGGTGTACTTAGTAAAAATGGGGGTGCAAATAGCAACCAGGCCCACTTGGGCCCTCTAGAAGATTCCTCCAGAAGGCTGTTGCTTCTGGAGGAAGCAACCCTGCTCGCCTGGGCGAGCTGGGTGGCAAGCTTCTCCCCCAATTTTCTATAAATAGGGGGAGAAGTGAAGTGAAAAAAGGTTCGGCCCCTTAGGCACTTCTCTCTCTTTCGAATTTGCTTGGAAAAATTGTTTCCTTGAAGAAAATCCAAGCCGAGGAGCTTCCGAAATGTTTCCGTAACGTTTCCGTGAGGAATTTCGCGAAGGTTTCGACCGTTCTTCGACGTTCTTCATTCCTTCTTTATCGTTCTTCGATCTTCAACGGGTAAGTACCTCGAACCAAGTTTTTTCGATTCATTCTATGTACCCGTGGTGGTCCACATTGTGTTTCGTGTATTTTTATTCTCGTTTCGTTTACTTTTTATACCCCCTTTTGACGTGCTTAAGCCATTTTATTTAAGTCATTTCTCGCTTAACCTAAAAATAAAATAAATTTCCACCGATCATTTGAATTGTATTATCTGTTAACTTCGGTTAAAATGAATTCCGACCGTTCGGTCGTGCCATAACCACGTTGGAAATCAAAAAAGAGGTAAAATGATAATATAATAATCATAAAAATGTCTTTTTGTAAAATAAAGCGGAAAAATCAATCGGACGTTTTCTCTTTGGGATTTCTCATTCTTAATTGAATTGACTAATAACTAAAGTGAAACTAAGGCTAAAATCAACTCGCCTAGTCAAGCTCGTCCATAAAAATAGGTTTTTGAAGTTTATCATTTCAATTTCTTACTAAGTAAAATGGATCATTTTTAAGGTCCCACGCCTTAAAATGATCACCTTTTAAGTAAAAAGAATCACTTGATAAAAAAGAACTACGTAGGTCTGATTTTCTCATCCCAATTGAGGAATACGTAGGAGCAAAGGGAAACACCCTTGTCGACCACAAAAAGAGAAAAAAATATAAAAAGGGTATAAAGGATATAAGGACATAAAAGGGAACGTAAAAATCAAAGTCATGTTTGCACATTCGATTAAAGGCTTCCGTCCCTTGTGACGGACGTGTGGGGTGCTAATACCTTCCCCGCGCGTAAATACAACTCCCGAGCCTTTCACTTAAAAGTTCGTAGATCGCGTCTTTTCCGGTTTTTCCGACGTCTTCCTCAAATAAACTTTGGTGGCGACTCCGCGCGTATTCCTTTCGTGGAACACGCATCCCGCGAGTCACGCGTCGCCCTCCCGTCGAAGGGTAGGTTGCGACAGCTGTTCATGTGTTCTCCATTTTCGAGTTTGGAGCTGAGTTTCATGATTGCCTAAGTGAGGACCCTCAAGGCAATCCTCCATTCTCACCCTTTTTCGGAGCCACATGAATTTTATTGCTTAGGGTTGTTCATGTGTCCTCCACTTTCGAGTTTGGAGTTGTGTTTCATGATTGCCTAAGTGAGGACCCTCAAGGCAATCCTCCATTCTCACCCCTTTTCGGAGCCCCATGAATGTTATTGCCTAGCGCTTTTCATGTATCCTCCACTTTCGAGTTTGGAGTTGTGTTTCATGATTGCCTAAGTGCGGACCCTCAAGGCAATCCTCCATTCTCACCCTTTTTCGGAGCCCTATGAATGTCATTGCCTAGCGTTGTTCGTGTGTCCTCCATTATCAAACGCGAAGCCTCTGGTGACTGGGAAGCATGTTATTCTGTTGTTTTCCGGATCGGTTCCTTCGCCAAATATGTGTATATGTGTATATGTATATTATATTTGTTGTTCTTGTTGTTGTTTGTATTTTGTTTTGTGCAGAAGAAAAAAGAAGGAGTAGAGACGAGAGTCGTCATCACGGAAAGGGCAGGGCGGACGAAATCAGTGTCCTATCTTTACTTTCCTCTTATCTTCGATGAGAGGTAAGTAAAGAGGGGCAACTGTCATACCCTAATTTCGTCCGGGGATTATTACTTGATGACATGCAATAAATGAAGTCCCGAGACATCTCAGAAATCAAAAGGAGGCAGGCTTGCGCGATTCGTGAAATTCCGTAATGTGGCGGAAATCAAAAAGAGGTGTTTTTGTGCAATTCGTGAGTTTCCGTAACTTCTTCGAAAGCTAAAAAAGAGTAAATACATAATCCATAAGGATTCGTAACCTTGCGGAAGGGAAATAAGTATCGTTACGAATTTCGTAAAGTTTCGTAACGTTACGGAAAAAGAATTACCAAAAAATAGAAGGGGGTGCATTTAGTAAAAAGGGGGGTGCAAATAGCAACCAGGCCCACTTGGGCCCTCTAGAAGATTCCTCCAGAAGGCTGTTGTTTCTGGAGGAAGCAACCTTGCTCGCCTGGGCGAGCTGGGCGGCAAGCTTCTCCCCTATTTTGCTATAAATAGGGGGAGAAGTGAAGAAGAAAAGGGTTCAGCCTCTTAGGAACTTCTCTCTCTCTCGAAATTGCTTAGGAAAATTGTTTCCGTGAAGAAAATCCAAGCCGAGGCGCTTCCGTAACATTTCCGTGAGTAATTACGCGAAGATTCTCGACCGTTCTTCAAGATTCATCGTTCGTTCTTTGTTTTCTTCAGTCTTCAACGGGTAAGTACTTCAAACCAAGCTTTTCAATTCATTCTATGTACTCGTGGTGGTCCACATTTTGTTTCATGTATTTTTATTCTCGTTTTCATTTACTTTTTATACTTCCTTTTGACGTGCTTAAGTCATTTCTCGCTTAATCTAAAAATAAAATAAATTTCCACCGATCGTTTGAATTGTATCATCCGTTAATTGTGGTTAAAATGAATTCCGACCGTTCGGTCGTGCCGTGACCACGTTGGAAATCAAAAAAGAGGTAAAATAATAATATAATAATAATAAAAAAAACCTTTTAGAAAAATAAAAGCGTAAGATCAATTAGACATTTTCTCTTTGGGACTTCTCATTCTTAATTGAATTGATTAATAACTAAAGTGAAACTAAGGCTAAAATCAACTCGCCTAGTCAAGCTCGTCCACAAAAATAGGTTTTTTGAAAGTTTATCATTTCAGTTTCTTACTAAGTAAAAAGGATCATTTTTAAGGTCCAACGCCTTAAAATGATCACCCCTCAAGTAAAAAGAATCGCTTGATTCACGCATAAAGAAGAACTACGTAGGTCTGATTTCCTCTCCAAAGGAGGGTACGTAGGAGCAAAAGCCCCACTTTTGTCGACCTCAAAAAATAAAAAGAAATAAAAGTTAAGATAACACAATTCCACAATTCTAAAAAATAGACTGTTGTCCTTTGGGACAAACGTGAGAGGTGCTAATATCTTCCTCAAGCGTAAATACAACTCCTGAACTTAGAATTTTCATTTTGACCGGTTTCCTTCGGTTTTTCCGACGTTTTCCACAAATAAACGTTGGTGGCGACTCCACGCATCTTTCCTCCTTTGGAAAGCGCACCCGTGAGCCTCGCCCTCACTCGCCCGCGAAGGGCACGTTGCGACACCAGAGTCGGAAGAGCTCTCAAATCTAGGAAGTTTACGCCCCAAGTATCTAGGTCCGTATCAAATTTTGAAGAAGGTTGGGCCTGTAGCTTATCAAATCGCTTTACCCCCGAGCTTATCGAATTTGCATCCTGTGTTTCATGTCTCTCAACTGAGACGGTACAACCCAGATCCATCACATATACTTGCAGTGGACGAGGTACAGGTGAAGGATAACCTCACCTATAAAACACAACCTCAGAAGATTACTGATCGAAGAATGAAGTCGCTGAGAGGAAAGGAGATCACATTGGTGAAAGTGCAGTGGGGACCCGACGAGGGTGATTCAACCTGGGAGTTAGAGGATAGGGTGAGAGAATTGTACCCAAGTTTGTTCATAGATTAGTTAATTTCGGGGACAAAATTCCTTAAAGGGTGGGAGTATTGTGACATCCTGGAAATTTCTACCCGGAATTTTGTAAGCGATGCATTTTGAATAATTATATATAAGTATTATTCAGTGTATAAGTATATATACTCCTGGTAGAAGTAGGTATATTAGGGGAAAGATACGCGGGTTAGGCTAATTAACGAAGAGAAATCCATAATTGGACAGTTATAGATTAATTCTCAATTAATTAGTCTAAAAATTATTGTTTAGTGTGCAACTTAAAATTTAATAAAACCAACCTCTGAACCACGCTCGGGGTTTCATTCTGAGCGTTTTGATATATATATTGCTTACTTTCGAAAACGGGCCCCGACGGGTGAAGAGAAACGCGAGGGACTGGAACCAGAGAAACGACACGCAAACCGAGGCAGGATTTTAGCATTTCAAAAGATCAGATTTTTCTCTTCTTGTGGCTGAGTATGGGTCACATCAAGAGAAAAGTGGGCCCCTTTTTGCTCCACTCAAAAGGAGACATGTGGCATAGCTTTTAGAAAAAAAAAAAGAGAGGAAGCCTTTTTTAAAACACAAAGCCACATTCTCTCTCTCCTCACTCACTCAGCCAAAAATTCAGAAGCTTTTCCCTCATTCTCACGTTGCTTTTCTTCTCCCCTTCTCCTCCACCATTGTTGCCCATCAAAGCTCCAAACTTTGCTCACCATTTCTACTCCAAATCGCAAAAGGAAGCCATTTTCGGAGTCGTGAAGCGCACCTCTACGTTGTGGGACGTCAAATTTCAGGTTTGGGTAGACTTCTTTCTCACATAATTTCGTGGGTATTGGGTGTTTGGGAGATATGATGGGTAGTTCTACTAGGTTTGTGCCTTATGGTAGTTATTTGTGAAGGAATTTGTTGAAAGCATGCTAAAATTATCATGTTTGATGTGAGTCAAATTTACCCATTCTGTTTTAGGGTTTTATGATGATGCTTTGTGATGGTTGTGTGCTGAAATTACTGATAGAAAACTGATAGAGATGAAGGGTAGAGTTAACCTAGAGCTAAATGTGAGAATGGTAGTGATATGAGTGGAAAAGTGTGAGGCTTTGAGGGTTTGAAAAGCTAAATCTGGGTTCAGTGTAAATTGGAGGCTAAGTGAGTTAATCCTAGTTTAAAATGTCATTTAGGACTTATGGGAAAGCTTGGGCTGAGAAAATGATGAATATGAGTGACCAGAGTGAAAGCAAGAGCCCTTTCTAGGGTAAATTGGGTGTTGAGGGGTCAAATTTTGATTCGGTGGAGTTTTCATCGTAAAACCAGTTTGAGCAAGTTTAGATTAATGTTATAGACTTGTTTGAGGGCAATTCTCATTTTCACTTCTCAAACCTTGAAAATCCACTAAATTGAGGGGTTTTAGATACCTAGATTTTGAATTGCTTTGGTCTAAAGCTTGTCTTTGGTTTAGATGTGTTTTATACACGATTTAGGACTTGTAAAATCCAATTTGGGCAAAATTGAATGAGGGCAAGAGTGATTTCGAAATCTGCCTAATTTGTGCAGCAAAAAGCTGTCAAATTTTGTGCAGCAGAATTTGGCTCTTGTGCAGAAAATGTTTGTGTATTGTTGGTTGTGGAAAGGATAGTACATATTGGGTTCTGGACGTTTTCTAGTAGATCCCAACGGTCAAAATGTAGATTTATGTACTAGGGACCTCCAGTAAAAAATTTGAGTCGATCCAATGGTTAACGAAACGGAACGAAGAAAATGTTACTGGGGTATTTGAGTAGAGAAAGCTGTGGTATTGGAATGTGTTTTGGGCAGAGTTTTCTGCCTCTGCCCTGTTTTCTTGGTTTTGGATAGTTCATGATGTTTGGATATTGAATTGCTTGGATGTTGTGGAAGCTTGGAGGGGTTGATGGGGACCCGGTGTTGAGAGGAACGAGGATAAGGGCTAGGTGGGGGTACATGAGCTCAGTTGAAGGTGGGCAACTGTGGATGGTGGGTTCATGTTTGATTTGTGGATGTGGGAGAGTTGATTTGCACCATCGCCCAATCGCCACCTAGTACCACATATGACGGGTACCCCATAATCCTACAAGCTTGAAGTGAGAAAGTGTGGAAGAGTCAGTCTTCCTACTTTTATTTGTTGACCACAGAGTGGTACCTGGAGATATGTCGCGGGGGTCAGGAGACCTTGGGGACGTTAGGTGGGGTGCTATTGCCTAAAACCAAGCTTGACCAATCCCGACCCAACCCGGGCATAGTCAGTCAGTGAGAACCTGTGATGTACCTAAACAGGCGAGCTCCTGGCAGTCAACCAATAAAAGAACAAAGACCACAAAGTAAGGAGGCTTGTGTGGTGGCTGGCCAGCTATGGATCTTGAGTGATATCTGGAATATGGCTTCTGGTAATTGATTACCAAGGGTGTGTAATCGATTACAAGGCTTAAAAATGAAGACAATAAGTTGAGATGGCCTCTGGTAATCGATTACCAAGGAGTGTAACCGATTATCAGGCTTAGAAATGGAAATGGGATGTTGAGGTGGCCTCTGGTAATCGATTACCAGTGCTGTGTAATCGATTACACAGAGTAACAGGCCACTGGTAATCGATTACCAGTTATGTGTAATCGATTACACAGTGTATGTTGCAGGTTTCCATGTTCTGAAGCTATGTAACTCGAGTTTGGCCTCTGGTAATCGATTACCAATGTTGTGTAATCGATTACCAGAGAAGAAAACCCTTGAGGCATACCTTTTAACTACATGTAGTGGTTATGGGACGCATTGTGTTGTTACCCGTAGTTAGATTTCTCGTGAAAGAGTCTACCCCTTTCTTTTATTTCTTGTAGATCGCGATGGCAGCGCAATTAATCCATGATCGAGTGGAGATGAAGTGCCTAGAGGGAGTTTGGAAGGCCCTCGAAGGCAATGCGAGGTGTCGATTCCGTGGCACGATTCGACTCACGTATCGACTAGTGGAGCCAGTCCAAGTGATAGAGGTGTCGTCATCTGAAGAAGACCCTGAGGAGGACCCAGAAGAGTTACCTCCTGAGCCTGCTGTGGATGCTCTTGACCTTCCAGAGGGTGATGAGGACCCACTCCCTGATGTGGATTCTCCAGAGGACGTCATGTCAGCATCTGAGGCAGACTCTACAGAGGAGAGCGGCCCTGGAGGGATAGCGACTAGTGGAGACTCTTCATCATAGTAGAAGGCTCCTTAGGCTAGGTTTACATACTTTTTGAGGGTGGGTGTATCTAGTACAGACTGTTAGGTTTACTCTTTTGATTTTTGGATGGGTAGACCTATTGTATAGGATTTTTGATGATTGTATATATGTGGCGGAAGCCACCACAGTGGATACCTTTGCTCTGGATGTCACTATGTATTTTGCAAAACTCCCATATTTTGGACAGCTGTAGATGATGAATGTAATTATGTTTAATCTTGTTATTTGAAAAGAAAGTGTTAACAAACTTTATTTGAAAGGGAGTTCATCGACCGCATTTTATTTAATTATTTTTCACGTGACGACCTAAAATGATGACTGGTATACTTTTCTTTTTGAAAGAGCAAAATATTTTAGAGGTTATGAGTGATCAGAAAGAAATGACTCCGAATAGAGTTGTGAACTGGCCATTCAGGACTCTATAGTGATAATTTTCCTTCTGAACTTAATTACTGTGAAAAGTGAGAGAAACGAAAAAGAAAAAGAAAAAAAATTCCCATGGTTTTTGCTATTTAATTTATTACTATTAAACCTGCCATTATTTAGGGATGCCACACGCTCCCGGTTAAGGGGCCAGTAGTTTCCTTTTAACAGTTCCTGGGCCACCCCCTGATATTGGAGGGCGACCAACTGTGCGAGCACATCCAGAGAGGGAGGCTATCACGCATCTACTATGCATACCGAGGCAAGATTTCACCCGTGCCACTGCAAAAAGACGAGTGCGGATCATGCGCACCAACATGACCACTCTTACATGGATATGGATGACGTTGTGTCATACCCTAATTTCGTCCGGGAACCTTTGCTTGGTGGCATGCAACTTGTGTTTGGTCATTTTGAGGTGCTTGGCACCCATCATTAGGCAATTTGTGAAATTCCGTGACGTGCCGGAAATCAAAAAAAATATTGATGCACAATCCGTAAAGTTCCATGACACACCGGAAATCAAAAGGAAGCATCGTTGCACAATTCGTGAGGTTCCGTAACATTCCGTAAGTCAAAAAAGGGATGATTATGTAATCTGCAAGGTTCCGTAATACTACGGAAAGAAAACAAGTATCGTTACGAAATTCGTAAAGTTTCGTAACGTTACGAAAAAATCACCAAAAAAAAAGGCAAAGGGGGATGTATTTAGTAAAATGGGGGGTGCAAATAGTAATTTTCAAATCTAGGCCCTTCTAGAGGTTTCTGGGCAATTTCATGCTTAAGGTTGAAGTAACCTAGCTCGCCTGGGCGAGCTAGGTGGCCACCATACCCCCCGTTTTGTTGAAAAATGGGATTCCGGGGCTTCCGGGACACCCGTAATGCTTCCGTAAAATTCCCATAACCCTAAATAAGCATATTTAACTTAATACGGGTGAGAGGGAAGAGAAAAAAAGAATAAAATCAAGTCCTATATGCTTCCGTAAGGCTTCCGTAACTTTTCCGTAAATTACGAAAGAAGGGGGGTTAACTTATCAAAATTGGGGGGTGCAAATAGCAATTTCGAAATTTTGGATTGGGCCTTCCAGAATGTGTTTTTGGAGCTGGGCGGCAACCTCCTCCCCCTTTTTCCTATAAATAGGCTGAAGGGGGCTGTTCTAAGGATCCCTCAGCCTCCTGGCTATGTATTTCAGCTGTTTTGGGTGAAAAAAATTGTTTCCGTGAAGAAAATCCAAGCCGAGGTGCTTTCGTAACGCTTCCGAGATGTTTCCGAAAGCAAATCCTTGAAGGTTTTCGTCCGTTCTTCACCGTTTTTCATTCGTTCTTCGTTCTTCAACGGGTAAGTTTTCGAATCCGAGATTTTCAATTCATTTCTTGTTTTTTTAAGCTTTCATCTTTATTTCGTTCATTTTCGATTTCTTTTCTTCCGTCTTTAACGCGCTTTTACCGTTTATTTAAGCCATTTTCTCACCTAATAAATGATAAAATGAATTTCAACCGATCATTTGTGTTGTAATCTCGTTTAATCACTTTTAGAACAAAATCTAACCGATCGTTCACGCTATAACCTCGGTTAAACCAATAAAAGTAAAAATAATAATAAAATAATCAAAATATCTTTGAATAAAATAATCAAAAAAATCAATCGGACGTTTTTCTTAGAAATTTTCCTTGAATGAATTGATGAATAACGAAAGTGAAACTAAGACTAAAATCAACTCACAAATCAAGTTTTGTCCGAAAAATCACTAAAAACCGTTTTAAGGTCCAGTGCCTTAAACGGTCCTCTTTGCTTTTATCGGTTAACATGGACCGTTCAAAAGCATAAAATCAACATGTAACTTTACCGCTTTTGCAAGAACTACGTAGGTTTGATTTCCTCATCGCAATTGAGGATACGTAGGAGCAAAAGCCCCGCTTTTGTCGACCACCCCAAGAGATCGTTAATGGTCCAAATGCCTTAACGTTTCTCTCCTTTCAAAAACAAGAGATCGTTAATGGTCCAACGCCTTAACGTTTCTCTCCTTTCAAAATCAAAAGACCGTTTAATGGTCCAACACCTTAAATGACCTTTTGTTCAATCAAAATATATCTTGCAAAAAAGATAAAAAACAACTTAACCAACACTTTGTTCTAAAAGAACTACGTAGGTCTGATTTCCTCATCACAAATTGAGGAATACATAGGAGCAAAGGGAAAACACCCTTGTCGACCACAAAAAGAGAAAAATATAAAAAGGGCATAAAAGATATAAGAACGTAAAGGGAACGAAAAAATCAAAGTCATGTTTGCACATTCGATTAAAGGCTGCTGTCCCTTGTGACGGACGTGTGGGGTGCTAACACCTTCCCCGTGCGTAAATACAACTCCCGAACCTTTCACTTAAAAATTCGTAGATCGCGTCTTTTCCGGTTTTTCCGACGTTTTCCTCAAATAAACGTTGGTGGCGACTCCGCGCGTATTCCTTTCGTGGAACACGCATCCCGCGAGTCTCGCGTCGCCCTCCCGCCGAAAGGTAGGTTGCGACAGTTGGTGACTCCACTGGGGAGTGTTTTTAGAGAGTTAGGCCATTTAATCTTGTGCAATGTTTTACCATGACTTACTCCTTTGTTGGTTTTCCTTCATTATGTTCTTGTATATATAACTCTTTGATGCTTTTAGTGCATTTTTTGTATGCTTGAGGTAAATATTTATTCATTTGATGCACACAAACACTAACACTATTTGCACACACGGTGAGTTGAAAAAGGGCCCTATACCCGGGTTCGTGGGAACATAAGGAGTGGAGGTGAATCTGTGATCATGCTAGGTCTCCGACTTGCTTGATTACAGTGAACCCTCATCTAGAGTTTTTCTCTTTGAAAACATATTGTTGCTAGTAGTCCCTACTGCTGCAGTATGTTCTTCGAAGGGGATGATACCTCTAGAAACCATCAAGAGAGATATGACTACCTTGGGGGTTATTACTAAAAGCCTAGTTAGCTCTCTCTCTTATAGGTCCCTTAAATAGGGGCACGGAGCAAACACGCTGCGTGCCATTTTTCACACTGCCATGCATAAGTGTCATATACCCTTTTGCTTATATTCAGTGAGTATTGTCATACTATGTACATTCCCGTGTTGCGCCTTTCGCATATGCATCGCACATGGGTTCTGTCTTGATCCCCTCTGTAAACAAACCAACGAAGGGTCCGTGTCACCATTTTAAATACATACGTTAGGGCACTTTGCTACCCCTAGACGTTGTATCTAAGAAGGAGACAGTTTCTCGGGCTCCCGTATTCGTAAATTGCATCTGTGTCATATGCATTTCTTCATGCATTCATCAATTCCACCCATGATAGATGTCGGAGTTTTGATTCGCACTAGATTTTATTTCACTTTAGTAAAACATGGGATCAAGTCAAAAGCCTTCGCTTAAAAAGAGGTTCTATCAAGTCAAAATCAAGAGCTTAGAGGTCACTAGTTTATGAGAGTTGGGGCAATTAATGGGTCAACTTCAACGGCAAGCCTTCCGCAAAGCCTATGGTAAGATTTGGGACCTAGCTAGCGTAGAAGTCTCCATGGAACCGATTGCATCCCTTTCCCAGTATTATGACCAGCCCCTAAGGTGCTTCACATTTGAGGACTTCCAGCTAGTGCCGACTGTGAAAGAGTTTGAAGAAATCTTGGGATGCCCACTGGGAGGAAGGAAGCCATATCTTTTCTCTGGGTTCTATCCCTCCACGACAAGAGTTGCCAAGGTAGTGAAAATCTCAGCACAAGAGTTGGACCGTGTAAAGCAAAACAGAAATGGAGTAGTCGGAGTACCAAGGAAGTGTTTGGAGGAAAGGGCAAAGGCCTTGGCAAAATGAAGGCGAATGGGCTTCTTTTATTGACATCTTGGCGCTTTTGATCTTTGGAGGTGTCCTCTTTCCAAATATGGAAGGGTTAGTGGACCTAGCAGCGATTGACGCTTTCCTCGCCATTCATCATGGCAAGGAAAGCCCGGTCGTCACCATTTTGGCCATGCATGACACGTTCGACCAAAGATGTGAAAAGAGCGGCGCAAGAATTGTTTGTTGTACACCGGCTCTCTATGTGTGGCTGGTTTTGCACCTTTTTCTCCAAGAAGGTAGGCCCGTCTATCCACTACAAGGTCACCGCTCGTGCATCGAAAAAAGAAAGACGAATTGGGACCAACTCTTGGCTAGCATAGAGGGGCGTTGTCGCAACCTACCCTTCGGCGGGAGGGCGACGTGTGACTCGCGGGATGCGTGTTCCACGAAAGGAATACGCGCGGAGTCTCCACCAACGTTTATTTGAGGAAAACGTCGGAAAAACCGGAAAAGACGCGATCTACGAACTTTTAAGTGAAAGGCTCGGGAGTTGTATTTACGCGCAGGGAAGGTATTAGCACCCCACATGTCCGTCACAAGGGACGGCAACCTTTAATTGAATGTGCAAACATGACTTTGATTTTTACGTTCCCTTTTATGTCCTTATATCCTTTATACCCTTTTTATATTTTTTCTCTTTTTGTGGTCGACAAGGGTGTTTCCCTTTGCTCCTACGTATTCCTCAATTGGGATGAGAAAATCAGACCTACGTAGTTCTTTCTAATGCGTGAATCAAGTGATTCTTTTTACTTGAAAGGTGATCATTTTAAGGCGTTGGACCTTAAAAATGACCCATTTTACTTAATAAGAAATTGAAGTGATAAACTTTCAAAAACCTATTTTTGTGGACGAGCTTGACTAGGCGAGTTGATTTTAGCCTTAGTTTCACCTTAGTTATTAGTCAATTCGATTAAGAATGAGAAATCCCAAAGAGAAAACGTCCGATTGATTTTTCGCTTTACTTTACTAAAAAATATTTTTTTGATTATCATATTATTATTTTACCTCTTTTTTGATTTCCAACATGGTTACGGCATGATCGAACGATTAGATTTTGTTTTAACAGTGATTAAACGAGATTACAACACAAATGATCGGTTGAAATTCATTTTATCATTTATTAGACGAGAAAACGGCTTAAATAAACAGTTAAAGCACGTTAAAAACGGAAGAAAAGAAAATTGAAAGTAAACGGAATTAAAGTGAAAGTACACAAAACAAGAAATGAATTGAAAGTCTCGGATTCGAAAACTTACCCGTTGAAGAACGAAGAACGGATGAAGAACGGTGAAGAACGACGAAGAACGATGAAGAATTTCCACAGAATCGCTTACGGAAGCGTTACGGAAGTACTTCGACTTGATTTTTCTTCACGAAAACGTGTTTTTTTTTTGCCCAAAATAGCCGAAATGCATAGCCAACGGTCTTGAACATTTTGAAACAACTCCCCCCTCCCCTATTTATAGAAAAAAAGGGAGGTGCTTGCCGCCCAAAGACTTAATGAAGAAGATTTCTAAGCGCACCCGAATTACTAAGTTCACCCCCCTTTTCGTATTTTACGGAAAAGTTACGGAAGCCTTACGGAAGTGTTTTCGAATTTGATTTTCATCTTTTTTCTCTTCCCTTTCACCAATGTTAAGTGGAATATGCTTACCCAAGGTTTTCGGAAATTTTACGGAAGTACTACGGAACCCGCGGAAGCCCCGAAAACCATTTTTCAAAAACGTGGAGGAGCTTGCCGCCCAATTGCTTCCTACTTAAGCAACCCAACTTCCAAAATGTTCCGGAAGGGCCTAGATTTGAATTGCTATTTACACCCCTATCTTGATAAGTTCACCCCCTTACCTTTTTTGGTGATTCTTTTTTCGTAAAGTTACGGAAACTTACGAATCTCGTAACGATACTTGTTTTCTTTCCGTAATGTTATGGAACCTTGCGGATTACATAATCATCCCCTCTTTTGACTTACGGAATGTTACAGAACCTCACTAATTATGCAACGATGCTTCCATTTGATTTCCGGTGTGTCACAGAACCTTACGGATTGTGCATCAGTATTTTCTTTTGATTTCCGACATTTCCCGGAACTTCACAAATTGCCTAATGATGGGTGCCAAGCACCTCACAAGGACCAAACAAAAGTTGCATGTCATCAAGCAAAGGTCCCCGGATGAAATTAGGGTATGACAGTTGCCCCTCTTTACTTGTCTTTTATCGGAGATAAAAGGGAAGTAAAGATAAGACACTAATTTTGTTCCTCTCGGTTGACGAGAGTCGCGGGTGACCATAACATCTCCACATGCAAATAACTTGTTGTTCCCGGGGGAACAAAAGGTGCAGAAGACGATGTCAGTCTCTGCATGCTATCAAGTGTTCTGTCTTACAGATAGCAAAAGAATGTTTATACGGATAACCACTCGGGTATTTCCGCCCGTCAGCGTGACTCAAAAGTCAGTATGACAGATCTTGTGAGCGCGGAAGATGACGTAAATCTTCACGTGTCAACGGGCTTGTTGGCCGCGATTGACGAAGGGCGCAGGAGACGACGTTAGTCTCTGCGTGCTATCAGGATTTTCGTCTTACAGATAGCAAAAAGGTTTATACGGATGACCACTCGGGTATCTCCGCCCGTCAGCGTGACTCAAAAGTCAGTATGACAGATCTTGTGAAGGTGGCCGACAAAAGCGAGGCTCTTGCTCCTACGTATCCTCCAATGAGGAACTCAGACCTACGTAGTTCTTGATAACTTGTGAGACTTGAAAAAGTCTCGGTGTTTTCTCCACTAAAATGAAAACATGCTTTAGGAAAGAGACAAATATTCCAACTAATTAGAGCAGCATATGCTTTTTTGAGTGAAAAACAATGCGTCTACCGGGGAAGGAGAGTATGCTGATGAAATTTTCTCATAACCATAAATGAGATTTTGGATGTTTAGCATTTCGTTTCTAAATGACCATTTAGAGGAAACACTGGGTTCGACAAAAATAGAAGAAATCCACTCAAAGTGTATCAATCTCGCACAGGTAAGTGTTTTATCCTAATTCCGAACCATAGATATGTCACGACTTGACTTTGCGAATTATTTCCTATCAAATCAAAGATTGCATGCGTGATCATGGATCAATAGGACTTCCCTTAGAAATGGGTTCTTTTGGTGGGTTTTTTCGGCTTTTGATTGATTTGATTTTTTCTGGCTTTCTTCCACATTATTTCAATGACACAAATGCAAAAATGATGATTTGGAAACTTTATGCAAAACTGGTCATGCATGCACCTATGCGGACACTCAAGTGTCAAATTTTTATGGTCATGTGATGCTAGGGCTCAGGATTCATTTCCTCTATTTTAGTCAACCCAACGTTTCCAAAATATGTTCTTTTATCAATTTGTGCATTCATCCGAGTCCATTTTGGGCGTCCGGGAAAATTTTCACAGCATTCACTCTTTAGGTGTATACACATTTTTTCAAAAATTGGTTATGATCAGTGAATTTTTTTTCAAAGAAAATTTGGAAGTTATCTCTTTCAAAAGCATGTTGGTTTTTTAGCTAGATAACTTATTTTTCTTTTTTCTCTTTTTTTTTTCATTTGTTCATTTCTTTTTCTCGTTAGTTTTTGTTTTTTTTCCCTTTTTTTTCATGAGGTATTTTGCTATATACATGCATATCCAAGGTATCTTGCTACCTAAACATGTGTATATTTTTGTGAGGTATTTTTGCTATATACATGCATATCCAAGGTATCTTGCTACCTAAACATACATATATATATTTTGTGAGGTATCTTTTTGCTACATACATGCATATCTAACGTATCTTGCTACCTAAACATACATATATATTTTGTGAGGTAGTTGTTTGCTACCTAAATTACATACATGCATATCTAAGGTATTTTTCACTACCTAAACACGCATACATATATTTTGTGAGGTATGACTACCTTCCGAGCTTGTGCTCGTTTTATTTAAATTCTTAGGATCATGAGCAACTAGGTGTGTCCCAATATGACTTGAGAAACAAAAGGTGATCAAATAGCAAGCAGAAATTTAAAAGTTACTAGGTTGCCTCCTAGTAGCGCTTCTTTAACGTCTTGAGCTGGACGCCTTATGACTTGTCGGTCACTGACCTAGTACTTTGCTTACCTTTGGCTTTGGACTTGGTCGCCTATTGGTCGGCCATGTGGTGTAGGCAATACTCAAACCTTTTTGTGGATGAGCAGAGGTGAACTCTGGAGGTGGTGGCGGTGCGTCTATTACCTACTATCGGCCATCCCAATGCTGCTGTGGTGTTTTGCCCTGGGCCTGCCTGGGGGTGCAGTACTTCTTGATGAAAGCTCGATTAGTAGGGGGCCTGATGACCTTGCTGGGGGCGACAGGCACTCTGTAGAACTGAAAAAGGTCCGTAATCAGAGCTAGAAACCCCAAGACCCTGTTGAACTTCTCCGGGTCCACTGGGTGTCTTGCGGGCGCGATCCCTGCAAACAATAGATGGCATCAGAAATCAGTTGAGAGAGGTGCATACTTACCTATGCCACGACGACATGAACTTGCTGGGGGGAACGGGCGCCCTGTAGGGCCGACAGAGGCCCGTAACAAGAGCTGGAAACCCCAGGGCCTGTTGGACTTCTTTAGGTCCACTGGGTGTCTTTGTGGGTGCGATCCCTGCAAGCAATAGATGGTATCAGAAATCAGTTGAACCATATGCCTACTTACCCATGTCGGGACGACACAGACCAACTGATACTTTTGCAGGGGGAGATTGGCATTGCGGTCGCTGGGCAGAATGTTGCTAAGTAGCAATGTCATCTATATCTGTGTAAGAGTGGTCATGTTGGTGCGCATGATCCGCACTCGTCTCTTTGCAGCGGCACGGGTGAAATCTTGCCCCGGTATGCATAGTAGCCTTGTGATAGCCTCCCTCTCTGGTTGTGCTCGCACAGTTGGCCCTCCTCCAATATCAGGGGGTGGCCCAGGAACCATTAAAAGGAAACTACTGGTCCCTTAATCGGGAGTGCAAGTCTCGGTTAAGCATTTAAGGACAGAGGACCTTAAACTCTCTTAAGGTGCGGATGTGGAGCACACTGAAAATGAGGACACGTAGCCCTCTAAAGGTGAGGGCGTGGAGCCCTCTCATGGCGAGGATGTGTAGTCCTCTGGAGGTGAGGGCGTGCAGCCCTCTGTTGGCGAGGACGTGTAGTCCTCTTCAGGGTGAGGGCGTGCAGCCCTCTGTTGGCGAGGACGTGTAGTCCTCTCAAGGTGAGGGCGTGCAGCCCTCTGTTGGCGAGGACGTGTAGTCCTCTCAAGGTGAGGGCGTACAACCCTCTGTTGGTGAGGACGTGTAGTCCTCTCAAGGTGAGGGCGTGCAACCCTCTGTTGGCGAGGACGTGTAGTCCTCTAAAGGCGAGGACGTGTAGTCCTCTCAAGGTGAGGACGTGCAGTCCTCTGAAGGCGAGGATGTGTAGTCCTCTAAAGGCGATAGGTACAAGTACCCAAGTGTCCACCCTTATGAGAAAGCAAGAAATCGACTCATCGAGAGGGCCGGTCATCCCAAATCCACAAGATTTGGACATTAGATGTAGGAAATCTATGCAGTTAACATGATTTTTAGGGATGCAGATGCATGCAACCTTTGTCGTGAAATTTGGTAAATGCGGACTTCATATGAAACAATGCAATGTAATGGAAAGTTGTACAATGTTCATGACATTCTTTCCCTATTTTGTGATTTTGATTTTGATTTGATTTTTTTTTTGGAAAACACAAATTGACTGTCCTTTTGAAAGAGGTGATAGTCCATGCAACCTTATCCTATCTTTTGCAAATCTCTCTGAGAACTCCCTCAGAGTGTGTGTTCTGTTTGATTTAGTCATTTGACCATTTTAGAGTGACGGCAATGGAGTCGTTTGGTGTTTAATCAATCCATTGAAATCCTAGGGTTTGTCCCCCCTTTTTTTTGTTGAAAACATCGATGGGTGAGAACTTTTGATCGGCCCCTATGTTCACTTGAGGCTCATGCACGGTGCCCCTCATTACCCCAGTGTAAGGCTTTGAGGTACAATTCGTTGTCTTTCATCATGACCTTGTAGGAGGGAACCTATTCGGTGAGAACTTCTAATCTGTCCCTAGGTTCACTTGAGGCTCATGCACGATGCCCCTCATTGCCCCAGTGTAAGGCTTTGAGGTACCAATCATTGTCTTTCGTCATGACCTTGTAGGAGGGAACCTATTGGGTGAGAAATTCTAATCTGCCCCTAGGTTCACTTGAGGCTCATGCACGATGCCTTTCATTGCCCTAGTGTAGGGCTATGAGGTAACCATCGTTGTCTTGTTTTCATAGCCTCGTAGTGAAGAAGAATGAAAGAAGCAGTTGATTCTTGTAAAAATAATTTTTCCAACGACGAGAAATAGTTAAAGGATTTTTTGATGGATTAAGTCAAATGACTCCTATGTAGAAGCAAGATGTTTTGATGTTTTGATGATGCCAAAGGATCAAGTGCTTCCAAGTTTTATTCAAGACAAGAATCCAAGAATCCAAGAAAATCAAGATATATGATCAAGTTGATCTCTAGAATCTTAGGAAGAAGTTTCCAAATTGAAAAACAAAAGGTTTGACCAAAGAATTCTATCATTTCAAATTGAGATTTGCACTCTGGTAATCGATTACCAGCAGTTGAAAATGTTTTAATTCAAATTTTTAAAACCTGTAATCGTTTACACAAGTCTTGTAATCGATTACCAGAGGGGATTTTCGAAAAATAATTTCCAAGAGTCACATCTATTCAAATGGTTTTATGAATGGCCATCAAAGGTGGCTTGGAAGCACGAATTTAAAGAGAGTTTTCATTGCCCAAAAAGTTTATCCTCTCAAAAGATTAAGAGTTTTTCTGAACTGAACTGTCTTATCTTCTCAAAAAGATTCCTTGGTCAACCACTTGCATATTCAATAAGGAATTTTGATTGGTCTTCATCGTACAATCTATCCCTTTTAAGAGAGATTTCTTCTTCTCTTCTTCTTACTTCTAAAAAGGGATTAAGAGACCGAGAGTCTCTTGTTGTAGAGGATTCCTGAACACAAGGGAAGGGTTGTCCCTGTGTGGTTCAGACTTTGTAAAAGGAGTTTTACAAAGAGAGTGGAAAATCTCAAGTGGGTTGCTTGAGGACTGGACGTAGGCGCGGGAAGTGGCTGAACCAGTATAAATCAAGTTTGCATTCCTCTCTTCCTTTAAACTTCTTTTATTTATTGCTATTTATCTTTTGCTTTAAAGAATTTTATTTTGAATTGTCTTTTGCGTAATTCATGTTAAGGGTGCATTGTTAATCCAAAAAGAAAGAGTGATAGTTCAATTGGGGAATAGTCTTTGCATCTTAATTCAACCCCCTTTTTCTTAAGGTAACTGAGGCCATTTGTCCAACATCCTATTCTTGATAACTCACTTCTCTCTAAAAGGCAGACTTTCCGGAATGATAAAATGAGGTCACATGAACGTCTTGAAAACATAGTCAATCAAATGCTTTTTTTTTATTTTGAAACTTATTTGTTTTGAACTTTACACGTTGTTTTACGGCAGCCCCACCAACGTGCAAGACGAGTAATCTCTGATTGAATGGTCTTGGAAGTCCAAACTCAGGAGCACAGGTCGCTTGAGCAAATGGACCAATGGCTTGCACTCAATTTTGGTGAAAGTTGAAAATCCTGATGAGTCATTAGAGACATCTAACAACAGCTTTCAAAATTTGCCCCATGCGTGGCATCTCTTGTTAATGTCAGGATTTACACGTGATTCTCCTCAAATTTCAGCCAGCCCGCATCAATTAGACCTTGCACCTTACGCTTCAGGCCCCTACAATGCTCAATGGAATGCCACAGGGCTTCTCCATGACAAGCACACATTGCGTTCGAGTCGTATTCTCGGAGAAATGGAGGTTGATGAACCTTGGCTAGGGTTATGGCTACCATTGAATTATCAAGTAGATATGGGAGCAAGTCAGCATAGGACACTGGAATTGGGGTGAATTCTACAGGCTTTCTCGCTGCAAAATTCCTTTTTGTTGGTGTTTTTTGGTTTGTGCTAAAGGTGGTCTTCGTCATTGGAAGTGCGGTAGACAGGCTTTGTGGTTGATTTAGGGATGGCCTTTGTGGATAACTGGGTGGTGGGTAAGGAGGAGGGTTGAGTAATGACATTGTTGGGTTGGTGGGAAACTTGGCCGTACAGGAATGGCAGTCACAGCATGGGTTTCTCCCCCATCCTCACCCTCTTTATTTGCCCCAGTTTTCTCAGTCGTCCTAGTAGGATGATCAAATTTGCCTCTTTTCGGACCCACATTGATCCTTTCACTGGCGAAGACCAAATCTGCAAAGCTTTGAGGGTGCGTAGCCCACCATCTTTTCATAGTAGAGTACCGTTAATGTGTCTACCATCACGATTATCGTCTCCCTTTTTGCACATGTTCTGTAGTTGCATCCTATCCGGAACCATATCAGAATAGTACTGATACTGCCTAACGAAGGCAACCATTAGGTCCTTCCAAGTATGGACTCGAGAAGGTTCCAAGTTAGTGTACCAGGTAACAGCTACCCCAGTAAGACTTTCTTGGAAGAAATGTATTAGCAGTTCCTCATCTTTGCGTATGCCCTTATCTTCCGACAATACATCTTTGGATGGTTCTTGGGGCAAGTAGTCCCCTTGTACTTGTCAAAGTCCAGCACCTTGAACTTGGGAAGGGTGATGATATTAGGTACTAGGAACAACTCTTCTAGGTTAGGAAAGGCATAATCTTTACCTCCTTCAATGGCCCTGAGCCTTTCCTCTTTCCCATTTCTGCCATAGCATGAGGGTTTTTAACCGCTGTGGAATGTGAGGGTTGTGGTTGTGGGTGACACTGAGGGCCCTCCAAAGTGTTTTGCAGGGGTATACCACCAACTGCTTGCCCTTCAGTGGCATATCTGAGGCAAGGCTCGAAGTCGGCTAGATTGTGGTGGGGAATTTCATGTGTCTCTCCCATGGTTTGAGAGATATGTGCCTGATCAGATTGAGGTTATTGGTTCTCAACGAGTATCGGAGTGGAGTTATTGAGATTTTCATTGAGAGTGTATGCCACATTGGGTGGTGTATAGTTGGGAGGCAAGCCATATGATGGGAAGGCGTGCTCATTTTGAATTTGCACATCATGGGGTCGTCCGTACTTCCCAAATCTTTGCCTACCATATTTAAGGTTGGATGATTCATTTGCTTGAGGCCAGATGGGAGCATCGGGTTCACCTTAGCGACAGCGCTAGTAGCGGCAACTATAACCACATTGGCTTCCATTATCTTCTTCATGCTCATCATGGCCTCCATCATTGTGGCCATTTGCTCTTTCATGACCTCCATTTCGGCCTTCATCTTCTCTTGCACCTCCTCTGCTTCACCCATTACTCTAACTCTAGCACGAGTTCGGTAAGGGCACCGTAAAGCGTGTCCTTTTCTTTTTGATAACAATGATTAAGTTCATTTTATTTTATTTTATTTTATTTTTCAAGGAAAGAATGCAATGAGCAATGCAACCAATGAAAAGCATGGATGCATGCGAAGGTGAAACTGGATATGGGGTTGAATCAATTTAGATTTTCAACATGGTCCATGACATCTTTGTCAAGGTGAAACTGGAAGTAACAAGGATATCAACAATCCTAAATATGTTTGGCAGTAGACGAAGCAGTGATGTGACTCAATTCATCTTTTGCCCCAATTTTGCAAGACGGTTACTTCCATATTTCAACTTGACTTGATGAACCTTTTTGTAAAAGCATAAGCTTGGTTCAACCCTATAATCCAAGGAATGGCAATTCTAATCGCCAATACTTCAACAACATCTCATAGGGATGAATGACTCAGGCATACTTTAAGCTTATGCACGGAAAATGTAATTATGAAATTGAGATGCCCGAAGAAACACCATTTCCTAGTTAACCATGCATTAGGTACCATGTTCAATTATTCTGTTTTGTTGTTGTGTGTTTTTTTTTTTTTTAGAAATGGGTTTATGATCCCAACATGGTTGGCTCATGGTGCCTAACACATGCAACTAAGAATGTAGTGTGAAGTTTCACGCTTCCCCTTTTTTGTTTTTGTTTTGTAGAGGAAAACGCAAGGATGAGCAAACATGAAAACAAATGGTATGCAATTTTGCAGATCAAAAAGTTTGTTGAACGCATATGCATGATGATGCCATGACTCATGCAAAATGTGAGGCTGTAATATGATAACAGATAAATGCAGGAACGATATGTTCATTATGATGCCATGAAGAGATGTTTATGCGATGCATGATATGAATGCATTTACGGACACGAGAGCCCGAAAAATTATCTCTTCTTACTTGCGCATTTGGGGGCGCAGTGCCCTATGTGTACAGTTAAGAAGGTGATATGGACCTTCCGGCTTCCCGTGACAAAGGACGAGACCAACATACAATGCATGCTAGAGATAAAATGCGGGAGTGACTTGATTCGCACTGATATTTGGAGTAAAAATGTGGGATAAACTCATCTTATTCAAAAAGTTATAACTAGTCAAGATCTGAGCGACAATACAAACTTCCTAGCGGTTTCTAATCATATGGTCCCTTAAGTCTATCATATGTTGACAATAGCTGAGAAGTCCGTGGATCTCCTCGGGGGCGGAGTAGGTGTCCGCCATTGCTTTGGCCTTGGCTAACAATCGGGGAAGTTCTTGACTCTTGTTCAAAGTAAGAGCAAATCGGTCCATCCTCATTGTTGCCTCTTGGTGCAATGAATCAATTACCCTTTCCCTTGCTTCCCTTTCTGCTGATATCTTGGCGTACTCATCCTCTAGCCTTTGCTCGTGAGTCGTCGCTAGATTTAGCTTCTCTTTGCACTCATCGATGATGGCCCACATATTCCCTTCAGTCTCGCTTAACTGTTGGGACAAATTTCTTTTCGACCTAAGGCAAGCCTTTAGCTCGTCCTTCAAGATCATGCCTTTGACCCGTGATGATTCCTTTCACCTCTTCGGAGCTTGAGCTCACTATTGTTGCCCTATAAAGCCCCTCAAAACTTTGCTTTGGTCGTGTTCTTCCTTTCGGGCCTTCTTGGTTTCTCGTTCCAAGGCTTCACCTATGGCCATATTGACGTCCCTTAGTTCATCATACTCTTTTCAGACTTTGATGGCATGGACTTGAACTTCTCTTTGACTACCCGGGCTCTTTCAAGCTTTGCCTTTAGGGCTTGTACCTCATCACTTTCTTCCGAAGCTTTAACCTCATTGTCTCTCACAGTCTTTAGATTTGGGAGCCAATTCAATCCTTGTGTCCGGACTCTCAGCCACTTATGATAGCCGCCGATGATCCCATTACTGCTTCCCCTAAGCTCTCTATCCTTTCTTCACGCCGCATCCCATGCCTTACGAACTCCTTGGAGTACCCTCGCGTTGTGGTCACTGAAACCCCGTGCGATGAAAGGCGTGATGCTTTCGTCTGATGGCACTCCTCTCATGGGGTAGCCAAGCTGTCTTATGGCGAGGACGGGATTATAATTAATACAACCCCTTGTTCCCATCAAGGGAACATTTGGACATCCTTCGCATGAAGATAGAATCCTGATTCTTCCTTCCTTCTAGCGAGGGAACCAATTAACAGACGCCCCTCCATGCTAGCCAAGAGTTGGTCCCAATTCGCCTTTCCTTTTTCGACGCACGAGCGGTGACCTTGTAGCGGATAGACGGGCCTACCTTCTTTGAGAAAAAAGGTGTGAAACCTGCCACACATAGAGAGCCAGTGCACAACAAACAATTCTTGCGCTGCTCTTTTCACATCCCCGGTCGAACGTGTCATACATGGCCAAAATGGCGACGACTGGGCTTTCCTTGCCATGATGAAAGGCGAGGAAAGCGTCAATCGCTGCTAGGTCCACTAACCCTTCCATATTCGGAAAGAGGACAACTCCAAAGATCAAAAGCGCCAAGATGTCAATAAAAGAAAGCCCATTCGCCTTGATTTGCCAAGGCCTTTGCCCTTTCCTCCAAACACTTCCTTGGTACTCCGACTACCCCATTCCTATTTTGCTTTACACGGTCCAACTCTTGTGCTGAGATTTTCACTACCTTGGCAACTCTTGTCGTGGAGGGATAGAACCCAGAGAAAAGATATGGCTTCCTTCCTCCCAGTGGGCATCCCAGGATTTCTTCAAATTCTTTCACAGTCGGCACTAGCTGGAAGTCCTCAAATGTGAAGCACCTTAGGGGCTGGTCATAATACTGGGAAAGGGATGCAATCGGTTCCATGGAGACTTCTACCCTAGCTAGGTCCCAAATCTTACCATAGGCTTTGCGAAAGGCTTGCCGTTGAAGTTGACCCATTAATTGCCCCAACTCTCGTAAACTAGTGACCTCTAAGCTCTTGATTTTGACTTGATAGTATGACAATATTCACAAAATACAAGCAAAAGGGTACGTGACACTTATGCATGGGAGTGTGAAAAATGGCACGCAGCGTGTCTGCTCCGTGCCCCTATTCAAGGGACCTATATGGGAGGGAGCTAACAAGGCTTTTAGTGATAATTCCCAAGGTGTTCATATCTCTCTTGAAGGTCTCTAGAGGTATCATCCCCTTCGAAGAACATACTGCAGCAGCAGGGACTACTAGCAACAATATGTTTTCAAAGAGAAAAACTCTAGATGAGGGTTCACTGTAATCAAGCAAGTCGGAGACCTAGCATGATCACAGATTCACCTCCACTCCTTATGTTCCCACGAACTCGGGTATAGGGCCCTTTTTCAACTCACCGTGTGTGCAAATAGTGTTAGTGTTTGTGTGCATCAAATGAATAAATATTTACCTCATGCATACAAAAATGCACTAAAAGAATCAAAGAGTTATATATACAAGAACATAATAAAGGGCAACCAACAAAGGAGTAAGTCATGGCAAAACTTTGCACAAGATTAAATGGCTTAACTCTCTAAAAACAGTCCCCAGTGGAGTCACCAACTGTCGCAACCTACCCTTCAGCGGGAGGGCGACGCGTGACTCGCGGGATGCGTGTTCCACGAAAGGAATACGCGCGGAGTCGCCACCGACGTTTATTTGAGGAAAACGTCGGAAAAACCGGAAAAGACGCGATCTACGAACTTTTAAGTGAAAGGCTCGGGAGTTGTATTTACGCGCGGGGAAGGTATTAGCACCCCACACGTCCGTCACAAGGGACGGCAGCCTTTAATCGAATGTGCAAACATGACTTTGATTTTTACGTTCCCTTTTATGTCCTTATATCCTTTATACCCTTTTTATATTTTTTCTCTTTTTGTGGTCGACAAGGGTGTTTCCCTTTGCTCCTACGTATTCCTCAATCGGGATGAGAAAATCAGACCTACGTAGTTCTTTCTTATGCGTGAATCAAGTGATTCTTTTTACTTGAAAGGTGATCATCTTAAGGCGTTGGACCTTAAAAATGACCCATTTTACTTAATAAGAAATTGAAGTGATAAACTTTCAAAAACCTATTTTTGTGGACGAGCTTGACTAGGCGAGTTGATTTTAGCCTTAGTTTCACCTTAGTTATTAGTCAATTCGATTAAGAATGAGAAATCCCAAAGAGAAAACGTCCGATTGATTTTTCGCTTTACTTTACTAAAAAATATTTTTTTGATTATTATATTATTATTTTACCTCTTTTTTTATTTCCAACGTGGTTACGGCACGATCGAACGGTTAGATTTTGTTTTAACAGTGATTAAACGAGATTACAACACAAATGATCGGTTGAAATTCATTTTATCATTTATTAGACGAGAAAACGACTTAAATAAACGGTTAAAGCACGTTAAAAACGGAAGAAAAAGAAAATTGAAAGTAAACGAAATTAAAGTGAAAGTACACAAAACAAGAAATGAATTGAAAGTCTCGGATTCGAAAACTTACCCGTTGAAGAACGAAGAACGAACGAAGAACGGATGAAGAACGGTGAAGAACGACGAAGAACGATGAAGAATTTCCACAGAATCGCTTACGGAAGCGTTACGGAAGTACTTCGACTTGATTTTTCTTCACGAAAACGTGTTTTTTTTTCCCAAAATAGCCGAAATGCATAGCCAAGGGTCTTGAACATTTTGAAACAACTCCCCCCTCCCCTATTTATAGAAAAAAAGGGAGGTGCTTGCCGCCCAAAGACTTAATGAAGAAGATTTCTAAGCGCACCCGAATTACTAAGTTCACCCCCCTTTTCGTATTTTACGGAAAAGTTACGGAAGCCTTACGGAAGTGTTTTCGAATTTGATTTTCATCTTTTTTCTCTTCCCTTTCACCAATGTTAAGTGGAATATGCTTACCCAAGGTTTTCGGAAATTTTACGGAAGTATTACGGAAGCCGCGGAAGCCCCGAAAACCATTTTTCAAAAAACGTGGAGGAGCTTGCCGCCCAGTTGCTTCCTCCTTAAGCAACCCAACTTCCAAAATGTTCCGGAAGGGCCTAGATTTGAATTGCTATTTACACCCCTATCTTGATAAGTTCACCCCCCCTTACCTTTTTGGTGATTCTTTTTTCGTAAAGTTACGGAAACTTACGAATCTCGTAACGATACTTGTTTTCTTTCTGTAATGTTATGGAACCTTGCGGATTACATAATCATCCCCTCTTTTGACTTACAGAATGTTACGGAACCTCACTAATTATGCAACGATGCTTCCATTTGATTTCCGGTGTGTCACAGAACCTTACGGATTGTGCATCAGTATTTTCTTTTGATTTCCGGCATGTCCCGGAACTTCACAAATTGCCTAATGATGGGTGCCAAGCACCTCACAAGGACCAAACAAAAGTTGCATGTCATCAAGCAAAGGTCCCCGGACGAAATTAGGGTATGACAGACGTCTATTAATTGGTTCCCTCGCTAGAAGGAAGGAAGAATCAGGATTCTATCTTCATGCGAAGGATTTCCAAATGTTCCCTTAATGGGAACAAGGGGTTGTATAAATTATAATCCTGTCCTCGCCATAAGACAGCTTGGCTACCCCATGAGAGGAGCGCCATTAGACGAAAGCATCGCGCTTTTCATTACACGGGGTTTCAGTGACCCCAATGCAAATGTACTCCAAGGAGTTCGCAAGGCATGTGATGCGGTGTGAAGAAAGGACAGAGAGCTTAGGGGAAGCAGTAATGGGATCATCGGCGGCTATCATAAGTGGCTGAGAGTCCGAACACAAGGATTGGATTGGCTCCCAAATCTAAAGACTGTGAGAGACGACGAGGTTAAAGATTCGGAAGAAAGTGATGAGGTACAAGCCCTAAAGGCAGAGCTTGAAAGAGCCCGGGTAGTCAAAGAGAAGTTCAAGTCCATAGCCATCAAAGTCTGAAGAGAGTATGATGAACTAAGGGACGTCAATATGGCCACCGCTGAAGCCTTGGAACGAGAAACCAAGAAGGCCCGAAAGGAAGAACACGACCAAAACAAAGTTTTGAGGGGCTTTATAGGGCAGCAATAGTGAGCTCAAGCTCCGAAGAGGTGAAAGGAATCATCACGGGTCAAAGGCATGATCTTGAAGGACGAGCTAAAGGCTTGCCTTAGGTCGAAAAGAAATTTGTCCCAACAGTTAAGCGAGACTGAAGGGAATATGTGGGCCATCATCGATGAGTGCAAAGAGAAGCTAAATCTAGCAGCGACTCATGAGCAAAGGCAAGAGGATGAGTACGCCAAGATATCAGCAGAAAGGGAAGCAAGGGAAAGGGTAATTGATTCATTGCACCAAGAGGCAACAATGTGGATGGACCAATTTGCTCTTACTTTGAACAGGAGTCAAGAACTTCCCCGATTGCTAGCCAAGGCCAAAGCAATGGCGGACACCTACTCTGCCCCCGAGGAGATCCACAGACTTCTCAGCTATTGTCAGCATATGATAGACTTAATGGACTATATGATTAGAAACCGCTAGGAAGTTTGTATTGTCGCTGAGATCTTGACTAGTTATAACTTTTTGAATAAAATGAGTTTATCCCATGTTTTTACTCCAAAAATCAGTGCGAATCAAGTCACTCCCGCATTTTATCTCTAGCATGCATTGTATGTTGGTCTCGTCCTTTGTCACGGGAAGCCGGAAGGTCCATATCACCTTCTTAACTGTACACATAGGGCACTGCGCCCCCAAATGCGCAAGTAAGAAGAGATAATTTTTCGGGCTCTCATGTCCGTAAATGCATTCATATCATGCATCACATAAACTTCTCTTCACGGCATCATAATGAACATATCATTCCTGCATTTGTCTGTTATCATATTACAGCCTCACATTTTGCATGAGTCATGGCATCATCATGCATATGCGTTCAACAAACTTTTTGATCTGCAAAATTGCATACCATTTGTTTTCATGTTTGCTCATCCTTGCGTTTTCCTCTACAAAACAAAAACAAAAAAGAGGAAGCGTGAAACTTCACACTACATTCTTAGTTGCATGTGTTAGGCACCATGAGCCAACCATGTTGGGATCATAAACCCATTTCTAAAAAAAAAAACACACAACAACAAAACAAAATAATTGAACATGGTACCTAATGCATGGTTAACTAGGAAATGGTGTTTCTTCGGGCATCTCAATTTCATAATTACATTTTCCGTGCATAAGCTTAAAGTATGCCCGAGTCATTCATCCCTATGAGATGTTGTTGAAGTATTGGCGATCAGAATTGCCATTCCTTGGATTATAGGGTTGAACCAAGCTCATGCTTTTTCGAAAAAAGTTCATCAAGTCAACATGAAGTATGGAAGTAACTATCTTGCAAAAATTGGGGCAAAAGATGAATCGAGTTACATCACTGCTTCGTCTACTGCCAAACATATTTAGGATTGTTGATGTCCTTGTTACTTCCAGTTTCACCTTGACAAAGATGTCATGGACCATGTTGAAAATCTAAATTGATTCAACCCCATATCCTGCATAAAAATTCGCAATACTTCAACTGTACATCATTCGCATGCATCCATGCTTTTCATTGGTTGCATTGCTCATTGCATTCTTTCCTTGAAAAATAAAATAAAATAAAATAAAATGAACTTAATCATTGTTATCAAAAAGAAAAGGACACGCTTTACGGTGCCCATACCGAACTCGTGCTAGAGTTAGAGTAATGGGTGAAGCAGAGGAGGTGCAAGAGAAGATGAAGGCTGAAATGGAGGCCATGAAAGAGCAAATGGCCACAATGATGGAGGCCATGATGAGAATGAAGAAGATAATGGAAGCCAATGCGATTATAGTTGCCGCTACTAGCGCTGTCGCTAAGGTGAACCCGATGCTCCCATCTGGCCTCAAGCAAATGAATCATCCAACCTCAAATATGGTAGGCAAAGATTTGGGAAGTACGGATGACCCCATGATGTGCAAATTCTAAACAAGCACGCCTTCCCGCCATATGGCTGGCCTCCCAAACTATACACCACCCAATGTTGCGTACATTCCCAATGAGGATGTCAATAACTCCACACCCATACTCATTAAGAGCCAACAACCTCAATCTGATCATGCACATGTCTCTCGACCCATGGAGGAGACACATGGAATGCCCTACCACAATCTAGCCGACTTCGAGCCTTGCCTTGGATATGCCACTGAAGGGCAAGCAGTTGGTGGTATACCCCTACAAAACACTTTGGAGGGCCCTCAGTGTCACCCACAACCACAACCCTCACATTCCACAGCGGTTAAAAACCCTCATGCTATGGCAAAAATGGGAAAGAGGAAAGGCTCAGGGCCATTGAAGGAGGTAAAGATTATGCCTTTGCTAACCTAGAAGAGTTGTTCCTAGTACCCAATATCATCACCCCTCCCAAGTTCAAGGTGCTGGACTTTGACAAGTACAAGGGGACTACTTGCCCCAAGAACCATCCAAAGATGTATTGTCGAAAGATAAGGGCATACGCAAAAGATGAGAAACTGCTGATACATTTTTCCTAAGAAAGTTTTACTAAGACAACTGTCACCTGGTATACTAACTTAGGAACCTTCCTGAGTCCATTCTTGGAAGGACCTAATGGTTGCCTTCGTTAGGCAGTGTCAGTACAATTCTGATATGGCTCCGGATAGGATGCAACTACAGAACATGTGCAAAAAGGGGGCACGAATCTTTCAAAGAATACGCCCAAAGATGGAGAGACTTGGCAACTCAAGTAGCACCCCCAATAACAGAGAAAGAGATTATCACAATGATAGTAGACACGTGACCGGTGTTCTACTATGAAAAAATGGCGGGTTACACACCTACAAGTTTTACAGATTTGGACTTCGCCAGCAAAAAGATCGAAGTGGATCTGAAAAGAGGCAAATTTAATCATCCTGCTTGGACGAATGAGAAAACTGGGGCAAATAAAGAGGGTGAGGACGAGGGAGAAACCCATGCTATGACTGCCATTCCTGTACGGCCAAGTTTCCCACCAACCCAACAATGTCATTACTCAACCCTTCTCCTTACCCACCACCCAGTTATCCACAAAGGCCATCCCTAAATCAACCATAAAGTCTGTCTACCACACTTCCAATGACGAACACCACCTTTAGCAAAACCAAAAACACCAACCAAGAAATGAATTTTGCAGCGAGAAAGCCTATAGAGTTCAGCCCAATTCCAGTGTCCTATGCTGACTTGCTCCCATATCTACTTGATAATTCAATGGTATCCATAACCCTAGCCAAGGTTCATCAACCTCCATTTCTCCGAGAATACGACTCGAATGCAACATGTGCTTGTCACGGAGAAGCCCCGGGGCGTTCCATTGAGCATTGTAGGGATCTGAAGCGTAAGGTGCAAGGTCTAATTGATGCGGGCCGGCTGAAATTTGAGGAGAATCGCGTGTAAATCCTGACATTGACAAGAGATGCCACACATGGGGCAATTTTGAAGGCTGTTGTTAGGTGTCTCTAATGACTCATCAGGATTTTCAAGTTTATGCCATTATTGTAAACCACAGTTACAATGTTAAATGAAATGGATAAAGTTGATATCTTTGTCCCTCATCCTCTCACAAACGCATGTTTGCTTATTCAACTTTCACCGGAATGTGGGTGCAAGCCATTGGTCTGTTTGCTCAAGCGACCTGCGCTCATGAGTGTTGACTTCCAAGACTGTTCAATCAGAGATTACTCGTCTTGCACGTTGGTGGGGGTGCCGTAAAACAACGAGTAAAGTTCAAAACAAATAAGTTTCAAAATAAAAAAATAAGTTTCAAAATAAAAAATAAAAAAGGCATTTGATTGACTGTGTTTTCAAGTAAAAATATAGACGTTCATGTGACCTCATTTTGTCTTTTTAGAGAGAAGTGAGTTATCAAGAATAGGATGTTGGAAAAATGGCCTTAGTTACCTTAAGAAAAAAGGGGGTTGAATTAAGATACAAAGACTATTCCCCAATTAAACTTTCACTCTCTCTTTTCGGATTAACAATGCACCCTTAAACATGAATTACTCAAAAGACAATTCAAAATAAACTTCTTTAAAGCAAAAGATAAATAGCAATAAATAAAAGAAGTTTAAGGGAAGAGAGGAATGCAAACTTGATTTACACTGGTTCGGCTACTTCCCGTGCCTACATCCAGTCCTCAAGCAACCCACTTGAGATTTTCCACTCTCTTTGTAAAACTCCTTTTACAAAGTCTGAACCACACAGAGACAACCCTTCCTTTGTGTTCAAGAATCCTCTACAACGAGAGACCCACGGTCTCTTAATCCCTTTTAAAAAAATAAGAAGAAGAAGAGAAGAAGAGATCTCTCTTAAAAGAGATAGCTTGTACAATGAAGATCAATCAAAATTCCTTATTGAATATGCAAGTGGTTGACCAAGGAATCTTTTTGAGAGGATAAAACATTTCAGTTCATAAAAACTCTTAATCTTTTAAGAGGATAAAACTTCTTGGGCAATGAAAACTCCCTTTAAGTTTGTGTTTCCAAGTCACCTTTGATGGTCATTCATAAAAAATTTGAATAGGTGTGACTCTTGGCAATTATTTTCTGGAAATCCCCTCTGGTAATCAGTTACACATTATAAATTTTGAATTCAAATTTCTAGTGACTTTGATAAACATTTTCAACTGTCGGTAATCGATTACCAGAGAGAAAATCTCAATTTGAAATGATAGAATTCTTCGGTCAAACCTTTTGTTTTGGAAACTTCTTCCTAAAGATTCTAGAGATCAACTTGATCATATATCTTGATTTTCTTGGATTCTTGTCTTGAATAAAACTTAGAAGCACTTGATCCTTCGGCATCATCAAAACATCAAAACATCTTGCTTCTACATAGGAGTCATTTGACTTAATCCATCAATTGAAAAAAAATTCTTCAACTATTTCTCGTCCTTGGAAAATTCTTTTTGCAAAAATCAACTGCTTCTTTCATTCTCCCTTGCTACAAGGTTGTGAAAACAAAACAATGATAGATAACTTAGAGCCCTACACTGGGGCAATGAAAGGCACTATGCATAAACCTCAAACGAACCTAGGGGCAGATTAGAAGTTCTCACCCAATAGGTTCCTTGCTACAAGGTCATGACAAAAGATAACAATTGGTACCTCAAAGCCTTACACTGGGGCAATGAGGGGCATCGTGCATGAGCCTCAAGTGAACCTAGGGGCAAATCAAAAGTTCTCACCCATCGATGTTTTTTTTTAAAATAAATAATAATAAAAAAATAATAAAAAAAGGGGACAAACCCTGGAATTTCGATGGATTGGTTAAACATCAAATGGGTCCATTGCCGTCACTCCAAAATGGTCAAGTAACTAAATCAAAAAGAACATACACTCTGAGGGAGTTCCCGGAGAGATTTGCAAAAAGATAGGATGAGGTTGCATGAATTATCACCTTTTTCAAAAGGACAGTCAATCTGTGTTTTCCAAAAAAAATCAAATCAAAATCAAAATCACAAAAAAGGGAAAGAATGTCATGAACTTTCCATTACATTGCATTGTTTCATATAAAGTCCGCATTTACCCAAATTTCACAACAAAGGTTGCATGCATTTGCATCCCTCAAAATCATGTTAACTACATAGATTCCCTACATCTAAATGTCCAAATCTTTTGAATTAGGGATGACCGGCTCTCTCGATGAGTCGATCTCTTGCTTTCTCATAAGGATGGACCCTCGGGTACTAGTACCCTCGTCTTCAGAGGGCTGCATGTCCTCACCTTTAGAGGACTGCATGTCCTCACCTTCGTAGGGCTACACGCCCTCACCTTTAGAGGACCACACGTCCTCAACTTCAGAGGGACCAGTAGTTTCCTTTTAACGGTTCCTGGGCCACCCCCTGATATTGGAGGAGGGCCAACTGTGCGAGTACAACCAGAGAGGGAGGCTATCACACAGATACTATGCATACCGGGGCAAGATTTCACCCATGCCGCTGCAAAGAGACGAGTGCGGATCATGCGCACCAACATGACCACTCTTACACAGATATAGATGACATTGCTACTTAGCAACATTCTGCCCAGCGACCGCAATGCCAATCTCCCCCTACAAAAGTGTCAGTTGGGATCGCACCCACAAAGACACCCAGTGGACCTGAAGAAGTCCAACAGGGCCCTGGGGTCTCCAGCTCTGGTTACGGGCCTCTGTCGGCCCTACAGGGCGCCCGTTCCCCCCAGCAAGTTCATGTCGTCGTGGCATAGGTAAGTATGCACCTCCCCCAACTGATTTCTGATGTCATCTATTGTTTGCAGGGATTGTGCCCGCAAGACACCTGGTGGACCCGAAGAAGGCCAACAGGGTCTTGGAGGTCCTAGCTCTAAATACGGGTCTCTGTCAGTTCTAGGGAGTGCCTGTCACCCCCAGCAAAGTCATCAGGCCCCCCTACCAATCGAGCTTTCATCAAGAAGTACTGCGCCCCCAGGCAGGCGCAGGGCGAAACACCACAGCAGTATTGGGATGGCCGGTAGCGGGCAATAGACACACCGCCACCACCTGTAGAGTTCACCTCAGCTCATCCACAAAAAGGTTAGAGCGTTGCCTACGACACATGGCCGACCAGCAGGCTACCAAGTCCAAAGCCAAAGATAAGCAAAAGTACTAGGTCCATGACAAACAAGTCATCAGGCGTCCAACTCAAGACGTTAAAGAAGCGCTACTAGGAGGCAACCTAGTAACTTTTAAATTTCTGCTTGCTATTTGATCACCTTTTGTTTCTCAAGTCATATTGGGACACACCTAGTTGCTCATGATCCTAAGAATTTAAATAAAACGAGCACAAGCTCGGAAGGTAGTCATACCTCACAAAATATATGTATGCGTGTTTAGGTAGTGAAAAATACCTTAGATATGCATGTATGTAGCAAAAAGATACCTCACAAAATATATATATGTATGTTTAGGTAGCAAGATACCTTGGATATGCATGTATATAGCAAAAATACCTCACAAAAATATACACATGTTTAGGTAGCAAAATACCTCATAAAAAGAAAAAAAAAGGAGAGAAAAAAGGAAAAATAAGTTGTCTAGCTGAAAAACCAACATGCTTTTGAAAAAAGATGACTTCCAACTCTTCTTTGAAAAAAAATTCGCTGATCATAGCTAGTTTTTGAAAAAAAAATGTGTGTACACCTAAAGGGTGAATGCTGTGAAATTTTCCCGAGTACCCAAAATGGACTCGGATGAATGCACAAATTGATAAAAGAACATATTTTGGAAACATTGGGTTGATTTAAAATAGAGGAAATGAATCCTGAGCCCTAGCATCACATGACCATAAAAATTTGACACTTGAGTGTCCGCATAGGTGCATGCATGACCAGTTTTGCATAAAATTTCCAAATCATCATTTTTGCTTTTGTGTCATGGAAATAATGTGGGGCATCCCTTTTATCCTTGAGCCAAACCAAACCCCAACATGTATCATGTCTAGCCATTCTACAAGCCTTGAGCCAAAATCCTGACTCACCATAAACCTTGACCCAGGGTGAGAATGTCAATCCTTACCCTCAGAAGCAAAAAAAGAAAAGAAAGGAAATTCCCAATCAAAGAGTGGGAGAAAGCAAAAAGAAAAGAAAGGAAATTCCCAATCAAAGAATGGGAGAAAGTAAAAAAAGAAGAAGAAAAAGGAAGGAAAGAAAGTTCCTTATCAAAGAAGCAGAAGAAATGTGCAGAAAGGTCTTTTGACCAGACAATATCTGAACAATACAGAATTGTCACCAAATGAACAAAAGGAAGGAAAGGAAACCATGACCTAAAGTGGTCTTCTCCCTTTGATTACCAACCAAAATCCTGTGCGTCGGTGACTTGTTCGCCTCGCGTCAAACAAGAACAGAAAAGGAAGAAAGCCAGAAAAAATCAAATCAATCAAAAGCCGAAAAAACCCACCAAAAGAACCCATTTCCAAGGGAAGTCCTATTGATCCATGATCACGCATGTAATCTTTGATTTGATAGGAAATAATTCGCAAAGTCAAGTCATGACATATCTATGGTTCGGAATTAGGATAAAACACTTACCTGTGCGAGATTCATACACTTTGAGTGGATTTCTTCTATTTTTGTCGAACCCAGTGTTTCCTCTAAATGGTCATTTAGAAACGAAATGCTAAACATCCAAAATCTCATTTATGGTTATGAGAAAATTTCATTAGCATACTCTCCTTCCCCGGTAGACGCATTGTTTTTCACTCAAAAAGGCATATGCTGCTCTAATCAGTTGGAATATTTGTCTCTTTGCTAAAGCATGTTTGCATTTTAGTGGAGAAAACACCGAGACTTTTTCAAGTCTCACAAGTTATCAAGAACTACGTAGGTCTGAGTTCCTCATTGGAGGATACGTAGGAGCAAGAGCCTCGCTTTTGTCGGCCACCTTCACAAGTTCTGTCATGCTGACACTGGAGTCACATGACATGCGGAGATACCCAAGTGGTTGTCCGCACTTTCAAAACTTTTTGCTGTCTGTAAGACGAAAAGCCTGATACCATGCGCCCTTCGTCAATCGCGGCCAACAAGCCCGTTGACACGCGGAGATTTACGTCATCTTCTGCGCTCACAAGATCTGTCATACTGACATTTGAGTCACGCTGACGGGCGGAAATACCCGAGTGGTTATCCGTATAAACATTCTTTTTGCTGTCTGTAAGACGAAAAGCCTGATAGGACGCAGAGACTAACGTCGTCTTCTGTGCCCTTCGTCAATTGCGGCCGACAAGCCCGTTGACACGCGAAGATTTACGTCATCTTCCGCGCTCACAAGATCTGTCATACTGACATTTGAGTCACGCTGACGGGCAGAAATACCCGAGTGGTTATCCGTATAAACATTCTTTTTGCTGTCTGTAAGACGAAAAGCCTGATAGCACGCAGAGACTAACGTCGTCTTCTGCGCCCTTCGTCAATCGCGGCCGACAAGCCCGTTGACACGCGGAGATTTACGTCATCTTCCACGCTCACAAGATCTGTCATATTGACATTTGAGTCACGCTGACGGGCGGAAATACCCGAGTGGTTATCCGTATAAACATTCTTTTTTGCTATCTGTAAGACGAAAAGCCTGATAGCACGCAGAGACTAACGTCGTCTTCTGCGCCCTTCGTCAATCGCGGCCGACAAGCCCGTTGACACGCGGAGATTTACGTCATCTTCCGCGCTCACAAGATCTGTCATACTAACATTTGAGTCACGCTGACGGGCGGAAATACCCAAGTGGTTATCCATATAAATATTCTTTTTGTTATCTGTAAGACAAAAAGCCTGATACCATGCGAAGACTGACATCGTCTTCTGCACCCTTTGTTCCCCCTGGAACAAAAGTCATTTGCACGCGGAGATTTTATGGTCACCCGCGACTCTCGTCAACCGAGAGGAACGAAATTAGTGTCTTATCTTTACTTCCCTTTTATCTCCAATAAAAGACAAGTAAAGAGGGGCAACTGTCATACCCTAATTTCGTCCGGGGACCTTTGCTTGGTGGCATGCAACTTGTGTTTGGTCATTTTGAGGTGCTTGGCACCCATCATTAGGCAATTTGTGAAATTCCGTGACGTGTCGGAAATCAAAAAAAATATTGATGCACAATCCGTAAAGTTCCATGACACACCGAAAATCAAAAGGAAGCATCTTTGCACAAATCGTGAGGTTCCGTAACATTCCGTAAGTCAAAAAAGGGATGATTATGTAATCTGCAAGGTTCCGTAACATTACTGAAAGAAAACAAGTATCGTTACAAAATTTGTAAAGTTTCATAACGTTACGAAAAAATCACCAAAAAAAGGCAAAGGGGGGTGTATTTCGTAAAATGGGGGGTGCAAATAGTAATTTTTGAATCTGGGCCCTTCTAGAGGTTTCTGGGCAATTTCTTGCTTAAGGTTGAAGTAACCTAGCTCGCCTGGGCGAGCTAGGTGGCCACCATACCCCCCGTTTTGTTGAAAAATGGGATTCCGGGACACCCGTAATGCTTCCCTAAAATTCTCATAACCCTAAATAAGCATATTTAACTTAATACGGGTGAGAGGGAAGAGAAAAAAAAGAAGAAAATCAAGTCCTATATGCTTCCATAAGGCTTCCATAACTTTTCCGTAAATTACGAAAGAAGGGGGGGTGAACTTATCAAAATTGGGGGGTGCAAATAGAAATTTTGAAATTTTGGATTGGGCCTTCTAGAATGTGTTTTTGAAGCTGGATTGCTTCTGGAGGAAGCAACCCAGCTCTCCTGGGCGGCAACCTCCTCCCCCTTTTTCCTATAAATAGGCTGAAGGGGGCTGTTCTAAGGATCCCTCAGCCCCCTGGCTATGTATTTCAGCTGTTTTGGGTGAAAAAAATTGTTTCCATAAAGAAAATCCAAGCCGAGGTGCTTCCGTAACGCTTCCGAGATGTTTCCGAAAGCAAAACCGTGAAGGTTTTCGTCCGTTCTTCACCATTCTTCATCCGTTCTTCGTTCTTCAACGGGTAAGTTTTCGAATCCGAGATTTTCAATTCATTTCTTGTTTTTTTAAGCTTTCATCTTTATTTCGTTCATTTTCGATTTCTTTTCTTCCGTCTTTAACGCGCTTTTACCGTTTATTTAAGCCGTTTTCTCACCTAATAAATGATAAAATGAATTTCAACCGATTATTTGTGTTGTAATCTCGTTTAATCATTTTTAGAACAAAATCTAACCGATCGTTCACGCTATAACCTCGGTTAAACCAAAAAAAGTAAAAATAATAATAAAATAATCAAAATATCTTTGAATAAAATAATCAAAAAAATCAATCGGACGTTTTTCTTAGAAAGTTTCCTTGAATGAATTGATGAATAACGAAAGTGAAACTAAGACTAAAATCAACTCACAAATCAAGTTTTGTCCGAAAAATCACTAAAAACCGTTTTAAGGTCCAGTGCCTTAAACGGTCCTCTTTGCTTTTATCGGTTAACATGGACCGTTCAAAAGCATAAAATCAACATGTAACTTTACCGCTTTTGCAAGAACTACGTAGGTCTGATTTCCTCATCGCAATTGAGGATACGTAGGAGCAAAAGCCCCGCTTTTGTCGACCACCCCAAGAGATCGTTAATGGTCCAAATGCCTTAACGTTTCTCTCCTTTCAAAAACAAGAGATCGTTAATGGTCCAACGCCTTAACGTTTCTCTCCTTTCAAAATCAAAAGACCGTTTAATGGTCCAACACCTTAAATGACCTTTGGTTCAATCAAAATATATCTTGCAAAAAAGATAAAAAACAACTTAAACAACACTTTGTTCTGAAAGAATTACGTAGGTCTGATTTCCTCATCACAAATTGAGGAATACGTAGGAGCAAAGGGAAAACACCCTTGTCGACCACAAAAAGAGAAAAATATAAAAAGGGCATAAAAGATATAAGAACGTAAAGGGAACGTAAAAATCAGAGTCATGTTTGCACATTCGATTAAAGGTTGTCGTCCCTTGTGACGGACGTGTGGGGTGCTAACACCTTCCCCGTGCGTAAATACAACTCCCGAACCTTTCACTTAAAAATTCGTAGATCGCGTCTTTTCCGGTTTTTCCGATGTTTTCCTCAAATAAACGTTGGTGGCGACTCCGCGCGTATTCCTTTCGTGGAACACGCATCCCGCGAGTCTCGGGTCGCCCTCCCACCGAAGGGTAGGTTGCGACACGTTGCTATTTAGCAACATTCTGCCCAGCGACCACAATGCCAATCTCCCCCTACAGATGTATCCGTTGGTCTGTGCCGTCATGACATAAGTAAGTATGCACATGGCTCAATTGATTTCTGATGTCATCTATTGTTTCCAGGGATCGCACCCACAAGATGCCTAGTGGACCCGAAGAAGTCCAACAGGGTCCTGGGGTTTCCAGCTCTGGTTACGGGCCTCTGTCAGTCCTACAGGGTGCCCGTCCCCCCAGCGAGGACATGCCATCGTGACATAGGTAAGTATGCACGTGACTCAATTGATTTCTGATGTCATCTATTGTTTGCAGGGATCGCACCCACAAAGACACCTAGTGGACCCGGAGAAGTCCAACAGGGCCCTGGGGTTTCCAGCTCTGGTTACGGGCCTCTGTAGTCCTACAGGGTGCCCGTTCCCCCCCGGCAAGGTCACGTCATCATGACATAGGTAAGTATGCACATCGCTCAACTGATTTCTAATGTCATCTATTATTTGCAGGGATCGCGCCCGCAAGACACCCAGTGGACCCGAAGAAGTCCAACAGGGTCTTGGAGTTGCCAAGCTCTAATTACGGGCCTCTGTTAGTTCTACGGAGTGCTTGTCGCCCCCAGCAAGGTCATCAAGCCCCCTACTAATCGAGCTTTCATCAAGAAGTACTGCGTCCCCAGGCAGGCGCAGGGCGAAACACCACAGCAGCCTGGGGATGGACGGCAGCGGGCAATAGACGCACCGCCATCACCTCTAGAGTTCACCTCAGCTCATCCACAAAAAGGTTAGAGCGTTGCTTACGACCCATGGCCGACCAATAGGCGACCAAGTCCAAAGCCAAAGGTAAGCAAAGTACTAGGTCCGTGACCGACAAGCCATCACGCGTCCAGCTCAAGACGGTAAAGAAGCGCTACTAGGAGGCAACCTAGTACCTTTTAAATCTCTGCTTGTTATTTGATCACTTTTGTTTCTCAAGTCATAGCAGGAAACACCTAGTTGCTCATGATCCTAGGAATTTAAATAAAACAAGCACAAGCTCGGAAGGTAGTCATACCTCACAATATATATATATATATATGTATGTATGTATGTTTAGGTAGAAAGATACCTTGGATATGCATGTATATAGCAAAAAATACTTCACAAAATATATATATATGTATGTTTAGGTAGAAAGATACCTTGGATATGCATGTATGTAGCAAAAATACTTCACAAAATATATATATGTATGTTTAGGTAGCAAGATACCTTGGATATGCATGTATATAGCAAAAATATCTCACAAAACATATATATAGGTAGCAAGATACCTTGGACACGCATGTATATAGCAAAATACCTCACAAAAATATACGTATGTTTAGGTAGCAATTTACCTCATGAAAAAAAAAAGAGCGAGCAAGAAAAGAAAAAGAAGAAAAAAAATAGAAAAAAAAGAATAAAAAAAATAAAAATTTGCCTAGCTAAAAAACAACATGCTTGTGAAAAGAGATAACTTCCAACTTTTCTTTGAAAGATTTTACTGATCTTAACCAGTTTTTGAAAAAAATGTGTATACACCTGAAGAGTGAATGCTGTGAAAATTTTCCGAACGCCCAAAATGGACTCGGATGAATGCATGATTTGATAAAGGAGCATATTTTGGAAACAATAGGTTGACTTAAAATAGGGAAAATGAATCCTGAGCCCTAGTGTCACATGACCATAAAAACTTGATGCTTGAGTGTCCATATGGGTGCATGCATGACCAGTTTTGCATAAAATTTCCTAATCATCATTGTTGCATATGTATCATGGAAATAATGTAGGACATCCCCTTTATCCCCGAACCGCTGGCCAAACCCTGACATATATCATGACCAGCCGTTCTACAAGCCTTGAGCCAAAATCCCAACTTATCATAAACCTTGACCTAGGGTGAGAATGACAATTCTTGCCCTCGGAAGAAAACAAAAAAAAAGAAATAAATAAAATTCCCAATCAAAGAGGGGGAGAAAGCAAAAAAAAAAGAAGAAGAAAATTCTCGATCAAGGATCGGAAGAAAACAGAAGAAATATGCAGAAAGGTCTTTGGACCAGACAACATCTGAACAATACAGAATTGTCACCAAGTAAACGAGAAAAGAAAGGAAACCACAACCTCAAGTGGTCCTCTTCCTTTGATTGTCAACCAAAATCCTGTGCGTTGGTGACTTGTTCGCCTCACACTAAACAAAAACAGAAAAGGAAAAGGCCAAAAACACTCAAAGCCAAATTTCCCACCAAGAAAACAAACAATTCCCAAGAAAAGTCCCATTGATCCATGATCACGCATGTAATCTTTGATTTGATAGGAAATGATTTTCAAAATCAAGTCATGACATATCTATGGTTCAGAATTAGGATAAAACACTTATCTGTGTGAGATTGATACACTTTGAGTGATTTTCTTCTATTTTTGTTGGACCCAGTGTTTCCTCTAAATGGTCATTTAGAAATGAAATGCTAACATCCAAAATCTTATTTATGGTTATGAAAAAATTTGATCAGCATACTCTCCTTCCCTGATAGACACATCATTTTTCATCAAAAAAATCATATGTTGCTCTGATCAGTTGGAAGTTTTGTCTCTTTACTAAAGCATGTTTGCATTTTAGTGAAGAAAACACACCGAGACTATTTTTAGTCTCACAGTTATCAAGAACTACGTAGGTTTGAGTTCCTCATCACAAATTGAGGATACGTAGGAGCAAAAGCCCTGCTTTTGTCGACCACCCCACTTTTTGTTACCGTCACCCAAGAGTCTGGTGGCATGCGGAACCACATGACCGTGGGATCCCCAGATTCATGTTCTTTTTATGTTTCATCATTTATCATTTACATGTTATTTTATTTCTATGACTTGAGGGACTAACGTTTGTTTTTTGTTGTTGCGATTGTCATTTGTTTTGTGCATATATTTTGTTTGGACTATTGCGTTAGTGCTTACTTCGTTATTGTCGATAATGTTTGTTCAAATTCCGGAACCGTGTAGAGTTTTCATTTAGGAACATCGTCCTAAAACGAACAAACATCATGATAACACCAAAAATAGAAAAGAAAGGGGCGTTGTGAACAAATGTCATATTTGTATATAAAGTAAAGAAAAAAGTTTTTGTATATAAAAAGTGTATCGAAAGACTTTGTGTGAAAAGAAATTCTTGTGTGTGAACAATGAGTGTATATAAAGAAAGTTTTTGTATAAACAACGAGTGTATGTTGAAAAAGGGAAAAAGAAATCTTTGAAAAAGAATACTGGTTTTATAGACCATTTTGATATAAAGAGAAAGAGTTTTTAATGCGCGTGTGTACAAAAAAAGTTTGTCGTGTATAGGAATGTAGGTGTGCAAAGAAAAAGCTTTTCTCATAGATAACGATGGATGTATAGTTTTTGCGAACATTAAAAATGAAACAAAAAGAAAAGAGAAAGAAAGACCTCGAAGGTCGGCATGTTATGATCATAGGAAGCATAAATCATTCATAGAGAGCAAACATATCTTTTGGAAACAAGGGACTGACGCTAAGAGTTTATTTTCTGGAATAACCGAGATAAGAATGGATGGATTCATTGAACTGATGAAAAAACATAATTTGGAAATGTTGGGTCTGTTTGTGCAGATCCCCAACCGTAGTATCCTAATGCCATAAACTGGACGCTTGAGTGCCCACCTAGCTATGGCCATGACTAATTTTGCACGTTGTTTCTGAATCATCATTGTTACGCGTGCCTTGTGGAAATGATATGGAAGTTCAACCAGAGACCGATACCTTGACACACGAATTTGTTTTTCCCTAGATATCAAGATCGGGCTCCCACGATAAAAGACCCCGTTGAGACACAACCTTAGACTACTTTTAACCTTAGCCTATAAAAAGAATCCTCATCCTTTCCCCCGAAGCAAAGGACAGCGGAATCTCCTCAAGGGAGAGCAAATAATGAACGCTAAAACCTGATTTCCCAAAGAAAGAAATGGAGAGGGAGAAATGAAAAGTAAGAAAAGGAAGAAATGAAAAGAAAGGAAAAGGAAAAATGAAAAGAAAGGAAAAGAAGGATTCCTGGTCAAAAATCAGAAGAAAGTGAAAAGGAAAAGATCGGAGGAAAATAGAGTAATTCCCGATCAATGGAAGAAAAAGAACAGAAGATCTTCAGACCAGATAAATTTTCGGCAAGGTAAATGACTGCCGGCAAAGGAAAACCCATTTTTTGGTGGTTCTTCCTTTGGGATTGCCATTCAATGTCATTCTCGACTGGCGATATCATGTGCCACTTAAACAAAGAGGAAAGACCGAAACACCCAATTTCCTCTCCAAAAACACTACCCTCGAGAAAATCCTATTGATCCGTGATCGTGCGTGTGATCTTTTGATTCGATAGGAAATCGTGTGCAAAATAAAGTCATGGTGCAGTTATGGTTTGGGATTAGGGTAAAACACTTTCCTGTGTGAGTTTTTTATACACTATGAGTGATTTATTCCTAGTTTCAGTTTGACCCGATGTTTCCCCTGAATGTTCATTTAAAAGCTAAATGTTGACATCCTACCCTTCATTTTCGGTTACAAGGAAAATTACCCTTGGCATGGGTATATTGTTTCTCTAAGATACGGTGCTCTTGCGAATGATTTATTTTTCTTTGCAAAAAGCATGTTTCCCCTTTGTAGGTAGAAAGACCCGGGGGACCATTCGGTCCTGCCAACAAATCTTGTTCGGAGACCCATGAATTGATTGCCTAGAGTTGTTCATGTGTCCTCCACCAACGAGTCTGGAGCCCCGCGAATTGATTGCCTAGCGCTGTTCGCCTATCCTCCATTCTCCACTTTTATTTGGAGCCCCATGAATTGATTGCCTAGCGCTGTTCATGTATCCTCCACCAACGAGTCTGGAGCCCCGCGAATTGATTGCGTAGCGCTATTCGCTTATCCTCCACCCTCGAAATCTTGTTCGGAGACCCATGAATTGATTGCCTAGCGCTGTTCATGCGTCCTCCACCATCAAGTACGGAGCCTCCGGTGACTTGGAAATGTGGTTTTTGTTATTTTCCCGATCGGTACCTTCACCAAACGTGTGTATATAGGTATATTATGTTATTGGTGTTTTTTGTTGTTTGTGTTTTGTTTTGTGTTGTGCAGAAAAAAGAAGAAGGAGAGACGGGAGTCATCGTGGACTAATCACGGAAAGGGCGAAGACGGACGAAATCAGTGTTTTATCTTTGCTTTCCTCTTATCTCCGATAAAAGGTAAGTAAAGAGGGGCAACTGTCATACCCTAATTTTGTCCGGGGACTATTGCTTGATGGCATACAACCTTTGATTGACCGCTTCGAGGTACTTGGCACCCTTTGTTGCACAATATGTGAAGTCCTGAGACGTGCCGGAAATCAAAAGGAAGCGTGGTTACGCAATCCGTGAAATTCCATAATGTGACGAAAACCAAAAGGAAGTATTGTTACGCAATCCGTGAGTTTCCGTAACTTTTTCAAAACCTAAAAAAGAATAAATACATGATCCGTAAGGTTCCATAACCTTACGGAAAGAAAATAAGTATCGTTACGAAATTCGTAAAGTTTCGTAACGTTACGGAAAAAGAATCACCAAAAAAAGTAAAGGGGTGTATTTAGTAAAAAAGGGGGGTGCAAATAGCAATTAGGCCCACTTGGGCCTTCCAGATTCTTCCACCAGAAGGCGGTTGTTTTTGGAGGAAGCAAACTGGCTCGCCTGGGCGAGCTGAGCTCGCTTGGGCGAGCTGGGTGGCAAGCTCCTCCATTATTTTGCTATAAATAGGGGGAGGAGTGAAGAGGAAAGGGGTTCAGTCGTCTTGGCACTTCGTATTCACTTGTAATTGCTGAGGAAAATTGTTTCCGTGAAGAAAATCCAAGCCGAGGCGCTTCCGTAACGTTTCCGTGGGTAATTACGTGAAGATTTCCAACCGTTCTTCGACATTCATCGTTCGTTCTTCATTTTTCTTCGGTCTTCAACCGGTAAGTACCCCTAATCGAGCTTTTCAATTCATTCTATGTACCCGTGGTGGTCCCCATTTGTTTTGTGTATTTTTATTCTCGTTTCATTTACTTTCCGTACCCCCTTTTTACGTGCTTCAGTCATTTATTTAAGTCATTTCTCGCCTAATCAAAAAATAAAATAAATTTCCACCGATCATTTGATATGTAATATCCGTTAATTTTTGTTAAAATGAAATTTGACCGTTCGGTCATGCCGTAACCACGTTAGAAATAAAAAAAGAGGTAAAATAATAATATAATAATCAAAAAATACCTTTTAGTAAAATAAAGCGAAAAAATCAATCGGATGTTTCTCTTTGGGATTTCTCTTTCTTAATTGAATTGACTAATAACTAAAGTGAAACTAAGGCTAAAATCAATTCGCAAAGTCAAGCTCGTCCACAAAAAATCGCTAAAAAGGATTTGAAAGTTCAATATCTCAGTTTTTCTTACCAAGTAAATGAATCATTTTTAAGGTCCAACGCCTTAAAATGATCACCTTCCAAGTAAAAAGAATCGCTTGATTCACCCTTAAAAAGAACTACGTAGGTCTGATTTCCTCTTCGATGGAGGGTACGTAGGAGCAAGAGCCCCGCTTTTGTCGACCTCAAAAATAAAAAAGGAAATAAAAGTTAAGGTAACACAAATTCACACAATTCTAAAAAATAGGTTGTTGTCCTTTGAGACAAACGTGAGAGATGCTAATACCTTCCTCAAACGTAAATACAACTCCCGAACTTGGAATATTCTTTTTGACCGGTTTCCTTCGGTTTTTCCGATGTTTTCCACAAATAAACGTTGGTGGCGACTCCGCGCATCTTTCCTCCTTTGGAAAGCGCACCCGTGAGCCTCGCCTCGCTCGCCCGCAAAAGGGCACTGTTGCGACACATGGCATTCACAAAATACTGAAATATAATTCTAATGGTTAGTTCAAAATGACTTACGATCTTCTCAACGGTTTCCTTTGCGGCCTTAGTCTTCATCTCCTCTGTTTTCTTCATGTGGGCCATCTTCCACTTCACGTGGCGTCTGACGGGGGATGGAGGGTCGGTCATGCCATCAACGCTTCCTGACTGTGTAGCTTCCTCCAGCTTCTTCTTCGTCTTCTTAGCCAGGAGCTTCTGCTCCAAATATTCATAACCCCCACGAGACAAAATGTGGGAGGCAGTGTTCTATTTCTGGATGGCCTGTGCCTTTTTCCGCACATCCTGCAAAAATAAAACAATAATGTTTCAAATTGCTAGAATGAATTATACCAAGTTAATGTTTTTTGAAAAACAAATTAAATGGCAAGGTACATACCTCCCAAGAAGGGTCTCTACGAGTCTGGCAAAACTGGGTCCATTTTTCCTTGCTTATGTCGTATTTCTCACAGACAGTGTCGTCCACACCGTCCTAATCGGTTATAAGGGCCCATTTCCTCGTGAGGTCTGATTTAAATTGCCTCCATCTCTCACCAACAGTCTGAAGTAACTTCTTTTTCGTCCTACTGTTAGAAGCCTTTGGGATTTCAAATTCCGCTTGACAATAACAAATAAGGTTTATTTGTTACAATAATGTATTTTTGGCTATTAATTAAAGAACATTAAATAAGAAACGAAAAATACCTGAATATCCTCCCAAATCAAGTCCTTCTGAGCAGTAGGGACCTCCTTCCAGTTCTCGTACGTCATGTCCACCTTATCACGCACCACAATCCCTAAATATGTTCTTAATTTCTTCCTGTGGGGACCGTCGGCCTTGCCAGTAGCAGGATCAACATGGACCACTGGTCTCTCAGCACCAGCTGGTCTAGTAGACAAGGATCATAGACGTGAGGTTTTCCATGTCCGCTTCACGCTAGACGGTGAAGCTGATGCATTGGAAAGAGGAGGAGGAGGAGGAGAAGGAGGAGAAAGAGGAGGAGGAGGCGAGGCTGGTGGAGAAGCCATGATCCTTTATCTGATAGGGAATCTGTTCCTGTTGAAAATGAAGGTTGTGAAGGGATTGCACAAACTTGAAATATGGCAAATTTAGAAACATAAAACTGAAGTTGGCCTACCAAATGATGAGATCAAAGATGTTGCAGCTACTGAATTATAAATCAATAGTAAGGAGAAAGCACTAAAACATAGAAGGAAAACTTATCAAATGAAGAAGTTAGTGCCACAGGTAAGGGCAACGAAGGGAGAACTGAAACACACAAGGAAAAATGATCAAATGAAGAAGTTAGTGCCACAAATGAGGGTAGTGCAGAGAATAACATGAAAAGAAACTATAATAAAGTTAGTAAATTTGAAGATAGGGACAAAGAACAAACCATACAAAATTCAAAAATGAAAACTGAGGGTGGCTCAGAGAATAATGTCAAGAACAAAGATGTTGAAGATGGTGACTTAAAAAAAAGCATACAAACTTCATACGTATAAAATTTATCAGATAAAGCTGCATGATAAAGGGTATAGTGTGGATAGTAATATCACTGAACAAGCAAATATAGTGAAGACTATTATTCTAACTTCAAATAGTGCTCTTGTGCTGAATCTCTCTTTACTTGCAGAAAAGGATTTCAATTTTGCTGTAACTGACAACATGTGCTGATTTTTCTTTTTGTTTAAGCTCTAATATGATTCATTGGTTGCTTTTATATTTTTTTTCCAATTTGTAGGTAATTTCATTGTCAATTGTAAGACGGGGTGTGTGATGGCGAGATAGAAGTTGTAATTTTGGTAAGATCTTCCTTCCTAACTTCAAATAATACAGTGAGACATGTATATATAAATGTTGATTCTGTATAGTGTGTATTTGAAATTTGATTGATTAGTTTGCACATCCTATGTATAACACTATAAAATGGGATAAATACATTGGTCTTCGGATTTCACCTCAATAAAAAAAGTTGATGTTTCACGTGGATACTGAATTTTGAACCACCTCTGCAGCTACTTCCTGCAACAAACAACACATATTAATAAACCTTACAAAAAACAATTATATGACTTATGTAAATGAATCTATCAAAATCAAATATATAAATACCAAATTACATTAGACGAAGTTAATTAATTCTCCTTCATCATGATCATTACGATTAGCATGAACGTCATCAGCTTCTTCTTCTCCGACAATGTTAGGAGTGATTTGTGTGGACAAAGGACTAACATAGGTGTCCATGTATGAATCATCATCTTCTACATTAACACCAATTGTTTTGCCCTGTAGAGCCACACATCACCTTTCATCACAAAGGTCTTGCACGTAAAATACTTGTCTAGCTTGTTCTGCCATGATGAAAGGGTCATTATGGTAACCAAGTTTCTGTAGGTCTACCAACGTAAATCCTATATCATCGGTGCACACATTGGTGTTGTTGTCAACCCATTTACATTTGAAAACGCAAACAGTAAATTTCACATAGTTAAGCTCCTAAATTTCATCAATGAACCCAAAGTAAGGGATGGAAGCTACACAGGGATTGGCGTCATGCACACTTACAAGGTGTTCAGATTCAGCTCTTAGGGTGACCCCATTGGTTTGCATTGTACTTTTGTTGTCTTGTGCTTTTGTGTAAAATGAATACTTGTTTATGTCATATGCTTGCCAAGTTATAACATTTCTTTTAGGCCCATCTGCTAGCTTTCTTAAAGTTTCTGAAGCATTTTCATCTGCCAAGATTGTATCTTTAAACCAATCACATAAAGTCATATTATGCTTTTTGAACTCCCAATTCTTTGACATTTTTGGATTATTCTGTTTGACATAAGCTTCATGCTTAAGTATGTATGGCAAAACTTCATTATTATTGTTCAAGACATACAAGTGAGCTTGTAACAAATCTTTTAGACTTGGAGTGATCACATGCAGTCCTCTTGAACCCTTACCACCCACTCTGTCATCATGCCGAGACTCAGGAAGGCCAATAGGTTTAGCCTTCTCAATGTATTCTGAACAAAATTCAATGACTTCTTTTGCAATGTACCTCTCAACAATAGATGCTTCTAGATGATAAGGATTCTTTGTATACCCTTTTAAGATCTTCATGTATTGCTCAACCGGGTACATCCACCACAAATAAACAGGACCACAACATTTGATTTCTCTGACCAGATCCATAATCAAGTGAATCATGATGTCAAAGAAAGCAGGGGAAAAATACATCTCCAACTGGCATAGTATAATTTCGGCCTCATTTTCCAGCTCATCATACTTGACAGGATCAACGACTTTGCTATATATGGCATGGAAGAAAAAGCACAGGCGAGTTATGGCTAACCTGACTTTGTTTGGCAAGATGTTGCATCAACACATGACAATCGTGAGACTTTAACCCTACAAGCTTAAGCTCCTTCAACTGCACAAGGCTCTTAATATTTGAATAGTATCCTTATGGAACCTTCACCTGACGAAGACGCTGAGAAAAACTTATCTTCTCCTTTTTGGACAAAGTATGACAAGCTAGGGGCAAGTAAATTTTCTTCCCATCAAACCTTGGATGCAACTGTGATCGTATCCCTATCTCAGCTAGATCTTGACGGGTATTCAAGCCATCCTTCGTCTTGCCCTGAATGTTAGGGAGCATCCCAATCACACTGTCACATACATTTTTCTCGACATGCATAACATCAATACAATGTCTAACGTCTAGATCAGACCAATACGGAAGATCAAAGAAAATGGACCTCTTCTTCCATATAGAAGTCTTACTTTTATCCTTCTTTTGGGTCTTTCCAAATACAGTATTAAGGTGTTGAAACCGCTGGTATACCTGCTCACTAGTCAATGGTATTGGCGCAATATCGTGCTCTTGACTTCCATTAAAAGATTTTTTCAGTCGTCTGTAAGGATGATTGGGTGGTTGAAAACAGCGATGCCTACTGTAGACTATTTTTCTTCCATGTTTTAGTTGTATGTAGCTTGTGTTTTCTTCACAGATGGGGCATGCATGATGACCCTTAACACTGTAAACGCTGAGATTCCCATATGCTGGAAAGTCATTAATGGTACAAAAAAGCATTGGACGCATTTCAAACGTCTCCTTGTGAAACGCATCAAACACAAAAACCGCCTCGTCCCACGACTTTCTCAGGTCTTCAACCAATGGACTTAGATAAACATCAATGTCATTTCCTGGCTGTCTTGGGCCTGATATCATCATAGACAACATCATGTATTTTCACTTCATGCACAACCAAGGAGGCAAATTGTAAATTACTAGCAGAACTGGCCATGAACTGTGTTTCGTGCTTAAGGTGCCATATGGATTCATTCTATCACTGGCTAGTCCAAGTCTAAGATTTCTTGGCTCTTTCCCGAAATTTGGATACAAACCATCAATCTTCTTCCACTGCGAGCAATCAGCCGAATGACGGACCATTCCATCAGAAATCCTTCCATTTGCATGCCATGTAAGGTCTTTAGCATCGTCCTTGTTAGCAGAAAGACGCTTAAACCTTCTGTTGGATCGAGTGGCCTCAGAATAATTAAGAAGGGGGGGGGGAGTTGAATTAATTATTCCTAAACCTTTACTAATTAAAAAATTACTCTTCTAAGGCTTTTACTAAATTGTTAAGAGAATAAGGAGTAGAAGAGAAACTTAACAGAAAGTAAAAGCAGAAATTAATTGCACAGCGGAAAGTAAAAGAGTGGGGAAGAAGGAGACAAACACACAAGAGTTTTGATACTGGTTCGGCAACAACCCGTGCCTACATCCAGTCCCCAAGCGACCTGCGGTCCTTGAGATTTCTTTCAACCTTGTAAAAATCCTTTTACAAGCAAAGATCCACAAGGGATGTACCCTCCCTTGTTCTCTTTGAACCTAGTGGATGTACCCTCCACTAGAACTGATCCACAAGAGATGTACCCTCTCTTGTTCTTAGTAAAACCCAAGTAGATGTACCCTCTACTTGTACCAGAAAGGATGTACCTCCAATGTGTTAAGACAAAGATCTCAGGCTGTTAAACCTTTGATACTTTGTGAATGGGGATACAAAAGAATTCTCAGGCGGTTAGTCCTTTGAACACTTTTGTATTAGGGAAAGGGAAGAATCAAAAGAATTATCAGACTGTGTCGTTTTGAATTCCTTGACAAGGGAGAAGGGAGACACAAAAGAATTCAGGCGGTTAGTCCTTTGTTCTTTTGGAAAAGGGAGAAGAGAGACACAAAAAGAATTCAGGTGGTTAGTCCTTGGCGAGTTATTTTTGGCAAAGGGAGAAGAGATGAAAAGAATGAATAGCACAAGTTTTCAAGGTTTTGAAAACCAGAAAACTTTGAAAAGCTTTGGGTACAAAGAAGAAGAAGTTCAAAGAGATTCAAGGCTTGTAAAGGATTGTAAGAGATTGATTGGAAAAGTATTAAAGATTGTTGAAATGCAAAACAAAGCCTTGCTTTTATAAACTCTTCATGTCTGGTCAAGACAACCATTAGAAGAGTTATGACTTTTAGAAAAAACTTAAAAACCAATTTGAAAAAGTCAAAAACCATTTGAAGAGTTACATCTTTTGATTTTATTCAGAAACAATCACTGGTAATCGATTACCAAATTAGTGTAATCAATTACACAAAGCTTTTATGTGAAAGGATGTGACTCTTCACTTTTGAATTTGAATTTCAACGTTCAAAGGCACTGGTAATCGATTACCAAAACATTGTAATCAATTACAGATTTTTGAAATTAATTGGAACGTTGTAAATTCAATTTGAAAACTTTTTCAAAACAATTTTGCTACTGGTAATCGATTACAACAATCTGGTAATCGATTACCAAAGAGTAAAAACTCTTTGGTAAACATGTTTTGAGAAAAATCATGTGCTACTCAATTTTTGAGAAAAACTTTTTATACTTATCTTGATTAAGCCTTCTCTTGATTCTTGAATCTTGATCTTGATTCTTGAGATCTTGAACCTTGAATCTTGATTCTTGACTCATAACTTTCTTCTTGAGTCTTGAATTCTTCTTGATTCTATCTTGAACTCTTGAATTGTTCTTTGATTGACCTTTGAGCTTTTTGTCATCACCTTTGTCATCATATTTTGTTATCATTTTTGTTATCATCAAAACATCTTTGAATCATTCTTGATTCACCATGAAGCTTTGCTTCTACAATCTCCCCCTTTTTTATGATGACAACTTCTGAAATCAAGAAACACCCACACACTTTTTCGTAGTCGATCACTCACATAAATTCTCCCCCTTTGTTTTTGAATTGATGCTTCTCTTAAAATTAAGTTGATTACTCATGTGAGTTCTTGATTTATTCCCTATTTCTCTCCCAATTTGGCATCAACAAAAAGCCAAAGTGCGTAACAAATTAAAAACTTACAAATATAACCAAACATCCATGGGAAAATATCAACCAAATCATGAAGTAAGAAACATGAAGCAACAATCATGAATAGATTAATTATAAAATCCACATAGTCAAATAACATACTAAATATTTGTTCAAACATACCATGCAAATAAGGAAATAGAGGTATGGAAGATGCTTATGCTTTATTATTGTAGTTGGGTATGTGTCTTCTTTTGTGAATATATTAGAGGTATGACAGAGGTGGATGGAATATGTGACAACCAACAAGGATTAGGTTGAGTACACTAGCCAACCCACTGCTTCCGAAACTAGTAGACCTGACCTCTTGAGTGGCAACAAAGGTGACTAAACTCTGACTCTCAATTGTTAGATGACTGTTAGAGTTAGTTTGTCAGTGAGAAAGGTAGTTAGTTAATTAGGTTAGTTAACTTGGGACAATTTAGACTCTGAAGAAATAAGGCGTGTTTACATTTATATATATAGAAGAGACATTGGGAGAGAGGAACATTTTGTCATTTATAACAAAATTAGTGTGTCATCAGGGTGTGTGTGTGTGTGTGTATCATGAGGGTGTGTGTGTGTGTATGTGTCTTTGTGTGTGATGAGGGTGTGTGTGTGTGTGTGTGTGTCTTTGTGTGTGATGAGGGTGTGTGTGTGTGTCATAAGGGTGTGTGTGTGTATCAACTTAAGAAGAGATTAATTAAATATAAAAATGGGATAAAACAAGAGATTAATTAAATATAAAACGAGGGTGTGTGTTTGTCATTAGGGTGTGTGTGTGTGTATGATGAGGGTGTGTGTGTGTGTGTCTTTGTGTGTGATGAGGGTGTGTGATGAGTGTGTGTGTGTGTGTGTGTGTCATGAGGGTGTGTATGTGTGTGTCAACTTAAGAAGAGATTAATTAAATATAAAAAGGGATAAAACAAGAGATTAATTAAATATTGTCATACCCTAATGTCGTCCGGGGACCATCCGTTGTTAGGGTGCGACCCTCATTTTACCACTTCGAGGTACTTGGCACCCATCGTTAGGCAATTCGTGAAGTTCCGTGACATGCCGAAAGTCAAAAGAAGGCATTGTAGCACAATCCGTGAAGTTCTGTGACATGCCGAAAATTAAAAGGAAGTGTTAGTGTGCAATCCGTAAAGTTCCGAAACTTTCCAGAAGGCAAAAAAAGGGATGATTACGTAATCTGTAAAGTTCCGCAACATTACGGAAAGAAAACAAGTATCGTTATGAAATTCGTAAGTTTCCGTAACTTTACGGAAAAAGAATCACCAAAAAAGGGGGCAGGGGGTGTATTTAGTAAAAATAGGGGTTCAAATAGCAACCAGGCCCACTTGGGCCTTACAGGATGTTCCTCCAGAAGGCAGTTGCTTCTGGAGGAAGCAACCTAGCTCGCCTGGGCGAGCTGGGTGGCAAGCATCTCCTTCCTTTTCCTATAAATAAGGGAAGGAGGGAGGAACAAAAATGTTCAACCCTCCTGGTATCTGAGATTCACTTAAAATTAGTGAAAAAAATTGTTTCCGTGAAGAAAATCCAAGCCGAGGCGCTTCTGTAACGTTTCCGTGGGTGATTTCGCGAAGATTTTCGACCGTTCTTCGACGTTCTTCGTCGTTCTTCGGTCTTCAACCGGCAAGTTCCTAAAATCGAACCTTTCAATTCATTCTATGTACCCTTAGTGGTCCTCATTTGTTTCGCGTACTTTTATTTTCATTTCATTTACTTTTCGTACCCCCTTTTGACGTGCTTTAGTCATTTACTTAAGTCATTTTCTCCCCTAATCAAAAATAAAATAAATTTCCACTAATCATTTGAATTGTAACATCCATTAATTTCTATTAAAATGAAATCCGACTGTTCGGTCATGCCGTAGCCACATTGGAAACCAAAAAGAGGTAAAATAATAATATAATAATCAAAAATATCTTTTAGTAAAATAAATCAAAAAAATCAATCAGACGTTTTTCTTTGGGATTTCTCTTTCTCAATCGAATCGACTAATAACCAAAGTGAAACTAAGGCTAAAATCAATTCATAAACCAAACTTTTGTCATCGCCTATAAAAGCCATTTTCAAAGGTCCAACGCCTTGAAATGGTCTTTTCCACTTTTATTGGTTAAGTGTAGATTTCTAAAAAGCCTAAAATCGATATGTAACTTTGTTACCTCTTTCAAAAATAAAGAAATCATTAATGGTCCAATGCCTTAATGTTTTCTCACTTTTTAAAAGAAACGAAAGATTGTTTAATGGTCCAACGCCTTAAATGACCTTTCATTCAATAAAAACATATCTTGCAAAAAAGGATAAAAAAATAACTTAACCAAAACGCTTTGTTCACAAAAGAACTACGTAGGTCTGATTTCCTTATCACAATTGAGGAATACGTAGGAGCAAGGGAAACACCCTCGTCGACCACAAAAAGATAAAAATATAAAAAGTACAAAAAGAAATAAAGACGTAAAAGGGAACATAAAAATTGAAGTCATGTTTGCACATTTGATTAAAGGCTGTCGTCCCTTGTGACAGACGTGTGGGGTGCTAATACCTTCCCCATGCGTAAATACAACTCCCGAAGCTTTTCACTTAATGTTTGTAGACCACGTTTTTTCCGGTTTTTCTGACGTTTTCCTCAAATAAACGTTGGTGGCGACTGCGTGTGTATTCCTTTATTGGAAGACGCACCCGCGAGTCACGCGTCGCCCTCCCGCCGAAGGGTAGGTTGCGACAAATATAAAACAAGGGTGTGTGTTTGTCATTAGGGTGTGTGTGTGTGTATGATGAGGGTGTGTGTGTGTGTGTCTTTGTGTGTGATAAGGTGTGTGTGTGTGTGTGTGTGATGAGTGTGTCTGTGTGTGTGTGTCATGAGGGTGTGTGTGTGTGTGTGTCAACTTAAGCAGAGATTAATTAAATATAAAAAGGGATAAAACAAGAGATTAATTAAATATAAAACAAGGGATAAACAAGGGTGTGTGTGTGTGTGTCAAGGAAGTCCAGCCAAGAGAAAAATGACGTGGCAAGAGGATATTGGCTCTAGATTATTATCCTATCTGCTATTTTGTAATTGTGTTAGAATCAAAATCTTTTATGTTATGCCCTGTATGCAAAATCAATAGGAATGTAAGAGACTAGGATAGCAAACACATTACAAGGATAAAGATGTCATTTTGGAGCAGTGAACTTGTTTATTTTGAGACATGGAGGACTAACTTGACCCTTAAAATTTGTTGTTGGTGCTTCTATATATCACTAGTGGAAAGGAGACATATTCATCACAACTTGTAAGAGATGCAGTTGACGGGGTAGTTTAGAAGAGGGTTGATACATGGCTGCATGCGATTGAATGTCAACACGTTTTTAATGGTAGACAAGTTAGATCCCTAGATGTACGAAAACCAGATTCCTTTACTAAAATGATGCAGATTCTATCTTGAGATTTGCTTTTCTTGGGATCTGCTTTTGTACAAGTGCCCACGATGTTTCATGGTGGAAACTATGGACAAGTTTATTATGGATGAAAGAAAATTCAGTATCCATGGGTGCTAAACTTGTATATAAAACATTCCAAACAAAGGGAGTTAGCAAGGGGAGGAGTATTAACAGATACTCATTAGATGTTAGATTAGTTAGTCAAACAAATACAGGAATTTATGTAACAAAGAATGGTATTGGGCCTGCAATTGATTATTTCTTATTTACATTCCAAATTATTCAATGAAAACTACTTTCATGGCATTGCAAGCTATCCTATACTCAGGAACAAGTGGTGCTTATAAATCAAACAGTTCTACAACTATACAAGTGATGCATACAAAAACAATTTGAAAGTACTTTTCGAATCAAAGATATAAATACTTGAGTTGGAGGCTTCAGCACAATTGACTTTCCAACAATGACCGCAGGACCACTTTTCCAAACAACAATGTGCACAGGATCAAGAATGGCTAAAATCACTCCTAATGGAATCTGAAAATAGTATGGCAGCATAATTTAGTGTGTAGCAAATTAAGAAAAGGCTAAATGAAATTATAAATAATATTCTAAATTCCACCAATATAACTTTTAAGCCACTTTAGTTTTAGAATCTGTTTTGATCTCTCAAGACCTACCCTATCATTTGGTTAGACAGCTAAAACTAAGCCATGGAAGTAGATTAAAAAAAACCACCCTTTGAGAGGCTAAAAGAAGATAAAATTATAATTGTCGCAACCTACCCTTCAGCGGGAGGGCGACGCGAGACTCGCGGGATACGTGTTCCACAAAAGGAATACGCGCGGAGTCGCCACCAACGTTTATTTGAGGAAAACGTCGGAAAAACCGGAAAAGACGCGATCTACGAACTTTTTAGTGAAAGGTTCGGGAGTTGTATTTACGCACGGGGAAGGTATTAGCACCCCACACGTCCGCCCCAAGGGACGGCAGCCTTTAATCGAATGTGCAAACATGACTTTGATTTTTACGTTCCTTTTTATGTCCTTATATCCTTTTATACCCTTTTTATATTTTTCCCTTTTTTGTGGTCGACAAGGGTGTTTCCCTTTGCTCCTACGTATTCCTCAATTTGGGATGAGAAAATCAGACCTACGTAGTTCTTTTTTATCAAATGATTCTTTTTTACTTAAGTGGTGATCATTTTAAGGCGTTGGACCTTAAAAATGACCCATTTTACTTAGTGAGAAATTGAGATGACTAACTTCAAAAGCCTATTTTTGTGGACGAGCTTGACTAGGTGAGTTGATTTTAGCCTTAGTTTCACTTTAGTTATTAATCAATTCGATTAAGAATGAGAAATCCCAAAGAGAAAACGTCCGATTGATTTTCCGCTTTATTTTACTAAAAGATGTCTTTTTGATTATTATATTATTTTTTACCTCTTTTTGATTTCCAACGTGGTTACGGCACGACCGAACAGTCGGAATTTATTTTAACCGAAGTTAATGGATAATACAATTCAAACGTTCGGTGGAAATTTATTTTATTTTTAAGTTAAGCGAGAAATGACTTAAGTAAAATGGCTTAAGCACGTCAACAGGGGGTATAAAAAGTAAACAAAATGAGAATAAAAATGCACGAAACACAATGTGGACCACTACGGGTGCATAGAATGAATCGAAAAGCTTGGTTCGAGGTACTTACCCGTTGAAGATCGAAGAACGATGAAGAACGAATGAAGAACGTCGAAGAACGGTTGAAACCTTTGCGAGATTCCTCACGGAAAACGTTACGGAAACGTTTCGGAAGCGCCTCGGCTTAGATTTTCTTCACGGAAACAATTTTTCCAAGCAAATTCGAAAGAGAGAGAAGTGCCTAAGGGGCTGAACCCCTTCCTTCTTGCCTTCCTCCCCTATTTATAGCAAAATAGGGGAGGTGGTTGCCGCCCAGCTCGCCCAGGCGAGCAGGGTTGCTTCCTCCAGAAGCAACCGCCTTCTGGAGGAATATTCCGGAGGGCCCAAGTGGGCCTGGGTGCTATTTGCACCCCCATTTTTACTAAGTACACCCCCCTCTGCTGTTTTTTTGGTGATTCTTTTTTCGTAAAGTTACGGAAACTTACGAATTTCGTAACGATACTTGTTTTCTTTCCGTAATGTTACGGAACCTTGCGGATTACATAATCATCCCCTTTTTGACTTACGGAATGTTACGGAACCTCACTTAATTATGCAACGATGCTTCCATTTGATTTCCGGTGTGTCACGGAAACTTACGGATTGTGCATCAATATTTTTTTGGTTTTTCGGCATGTCCTGGAATTTCACAAATTGCCTAATGATGGGTGCCAAGCACCTCACGAGGACCAAAGAATGGTCGCACGTCATCGAGCAAAGGTCCCCGGATGAAATTAGGGTATGACAGTTACCCCTCTTTACTTGTCTTTTATTGGAGATAAAAGGAAAGTAAAGATAAGACACTAATTTCGTTCCTCTCGAGAGTCGCAGGTGACCATAAAATCTCCACATGCAAATGACTTGTTGTTCCCAAAATTTCACAAATTGCCTAATGATGGGTGCCAAGCACCTCACAAGGACCAAAGAATGGTCGCTTGTCATCAAGCAAAGGTCCCCGAAAATCAGTGTATGACACTAATTTCGTTCCTCTCGGTTGACGAGAGTCGCGGGTGACCATGACTTGTTGCTCCTAGAATTTCACAAATTGCCTAATGATGGATGCCAAGCACCTCACAAGGACCAAAGAATGGTCGCATGTCATCAAGCAAAGGTCCCCGAAAATCAGTGTATGACACTAATTTCGTTCCTCTCGGTTGACGAGAGTCGCGGGCGACCATGAAATTTCCGCATGTAAATGACTTGTTGTTCCCGGAGGAACAAAAGGTGCAGAAGACTATGTCAGCCTCTGCATGCTATCAAGCGTTCTGTCTTACAGATAGCAAAAGAATGTTTATACGGATAACCAGTCGGGTATTTCCGCGTATCATCGGGCCCGCCGCCTCTGGATGATACAAGGGTGCAGAATGACCAAACTTGGTCTCTGCTTGTCATCGGGCCCGCCGCCTCTGGATGACAAAAGGGTGCGAATAACCGTAAGGTATCTCCGCGTATCATCGGGCCCGCCGCCTCTGGATGATACAAGGGTGCAGAATGACCAAACTTGGTCTCTGCTTGTCATCGGGCCCGCCGCCTCTGGATGACAAAAGGGTGCGGATAACCGTAAGGTATCTCCGCGTATCATCGGGCCCGCCGCCTCTGGATGATACAAGGGTGCAGAATGACCAAACTTGGTCTCTGCTTGTCATCGGGCCCGCCGCCTCTGGATGACAAAAGGGTGCGAATAACCGTAAGGTATCTCCGCGTATCATCGGGCCCGCCGCCTCTGGATGATACAAGGGTGCAGAATGACCAAACTTGGTCTCTGCTTGTCATCGGGCCCGCCGCCTCTGGATGACAAAAGGGTGCGAATAACCGTAAGGTATCTCCGCGTATCATCATGCCCGCTGCCTCTGGATGATACAAGGGTGCAGAATGACCAAATTTGGTCTCTGCTTGTCATCGGGCCCGCCGCCTCTGGATGACAAAAGGGTGCGGATAACCGTAAGGTATCTCCGCGTATCATCGGGCCCGCCGCCTCTGGATGATACAAGGGTGCAGAATGACCAAATTTGATCTCTGCTTGTCATCGGGCCCGCCGCCTCTGGATGACAAAAGGGTGCGGATAACCGTAAGGTATCTCCGCGTATCATCGGGCCCGCCGCCTCTGGATGACAAAAGGGTGCGGATAACCGTAAGGTATCTCCGCGTATCATCGGGCCCGCCGCCTCTGGATGATACAAGGGTGCAGAATGACCAAACTTGGTCTCTGCTTGTCATCGGGCCCGCCGCCTCTGGATGACAAAAGGGTGCGAATAACCGTAAGGTATCTCCGCGTATCATCGGGCCCGCCGCCTCTGGATGATACAAGGGTGCAGAATGACCAAACTTGGTCTCTGCTTGTCATCGGGCCCGCCGCCTCTGGATGACAAAAGGGTGCGAATAACCGTAAGGTATCTCCGCGTATCATCGGGCCCGCCGCCTCTGGATGATACAAGGGTGCAGAATGACCAAACTTGGTCTCTGCTTGTCATCGGGCCCGTCGCCTCTGGATGACAAAAGGGTGCGAATAACCGTAAGGTATCTCCGCGTATCATCGGGCCCGCCGCCTCTGGATGATACAAGGGTGCAGAATGACCAAACTTGGTCTCTGCTTGTCATCGGGCCCGCCGCCTCTGGATGACAAAAGGGTGCGGATAACCGTAAGGTATCTCCGCGTATCATCGGGCCCGCCGCCTCTGGATGATACAAGGGTGCACGTCACATGACCTCAGGGTCAGCATGACAAAGATTATGGGGTGGCCGACAAAAGCAAAGCTCTTGCTCCTACGTATCCTCCAATGAGGAACTCAGACCTACGTAGTTCTGGATAACTTGTGAGACTTGAAAAAGTCTCGGTGTTTTCTCCACTAAAATGCAAACATGCTTTAGCAAAGAGACAAATATTCCAACTGATTTAGAGCAGCATATGCTTTTTTGAGTGAAAAACAATGCGTCTACCGGGGAAGGAGAGTCTGCTGATGAAATCTCCCATAACCATAAATGAGATTTTGGATGTTAGCATTTCGTTTCTAAATGACCATTTAGAGGAAACGTCGGCTACTGAATGACCGACGTAGAATGTGCGTCGTAAAATAGGATATTTTTAGTAGTGGAGTCCATCCTAATTCCGAACCATAGATATGTCATGACTTGACTTTGCAAATTATTTCCTATCAAATCAAAAATTACATGCGTGATCATGGATCAATAGGGCTTCCCTTGGGAATGGGTTCTTTTGGTGGTTTCTTCTTTCGACTTTTGTGTGTTTTTGGCTTTTGATTTTTCTGGCTTTTCCTTTTTCTGTTTTTGGTTTAGTGCGGGGCGAGAAAAAAGGGTCGCTAGCGCACGGGATTTTGGTTGGCAATCAAAGGGAGAAGACCATTTTAGGTCGTGGTTTCCTTTCCTTCTTTTTTGTTCATTTGGTGACAATTCTGTATTGTTCAGATATTGTCCGGTCCAAAGACCTTTCTGCACATTCCTTCTAGTTTCTTTGATCAAGAACTTTCTTTTCTTCTTTTCTCTTTTTTCTTTCTTTTGTTTTTTCTTTCTCCCACTCTTTGATTGGGAATTTCCTTTCTTTTCTTTTTTGCTTTCTCTTTGATTGGAAATTTCCTTTCCTTCTCTTTTTTTTTTTTTTTTTGCTTCCGAGGGTAAGGTTTATGGTGAGTCAGGATTTTGGCTCAAGGCTTGTAGATTGGCTAGACATGATACATGTCAGGGTTTGGTTCAAGGATAAAAAGGGATGCCCCACATTATTTCCATGACACAAATGCAAAAAATGATGATTTGGAAACTTTATGCAAAACTGGTCATGCATGCACCTATGCGGACACTCAAGTGTCAAATTTTTATGGTCATGTGATGCTAGGGCTCAGGATTCATTTCCTCTATTTTAGTCAACCCAACGTTTCCAAAATATGTTCTTTTATCAATTTGTGCATTCATCCGAGTCCATTTTGGGCGTCTGGGAAAATCTTCACAGCATTCACCCTTCAAGTGTATACACATTTTTTCAAAAACTAGTTATGATCAGTGAATTTTTCCAAAGAAAAGTTGGAAGTCATCTCTTTTCAAAAGCATGTTGGTTTTTCAGCTTAACAACTTATTTTTTTTTCTTTTTTCTACCTTTTTCCTTACTTGCCTTTTTCCTTATTTGCTCTCTTTTTCTTTTCACTTTCTTTTCTTTTCTATCTCATTTTCTTTCCTTTTCTATTTCATTTTCTTTCCTTTTCTATTTTTATTTTTATCATGATTTTTTTTGTTTATTTCACATATATACTTTTGGACGATGTTCCTAAACGAAGAACTCTACACGGTTCCAGAATTTCAAACATCATCGATAGTAATGATATATAAATACTAACGCAACAATCTAAACAAAAATGTATGCGCTGTACAAATGACAATCGAAACAACAAAAACAAACATTAGTCTCTCAAGTCAAAACAATAACATAGAATAAAAATGACAAAAGAAATATGAAAGAAAACATGAATCTGGGGATCTCCCAGTCACGTATCTCCACTCCCTCCCAAGAAGTCAAGCAAATCGGCCATCTCCTCATCCTCGTGGGCTTCTTCTCCATCGCCGGGAGCTGCTGGGGGTGCCTCTCCTGCTTGGGCCTCGGGCCAATCTCCGGGCCATGCAACCTCTGCCCTGAACTGGTCTGGAGTAGGGCATGAAAAAGAAGCGAAGCCCTGGCTCTGCATGCTAAGGCTCATCTGATACAGACAGTCATGGGTCCGTACATGTGCTCGGTGGTTGGCCGCCTGCTGGCGAACCAAATGCCGTAAATACTGCTCCATGTCAAATGCCCCAGCCTGGCCAGCCTGATGAGGTGGTGGGGGCGCGCCTGCGGCCTGTGGAGCATCACCCTGACCCTGTCTCTGGGTACAGTACTTCTCAATAAAAACCCGGGTGATGGGCGGCCGAATCACCTTGGTAGGTGCAACGGGGACTCCGAACGACTGGCAGAGTCCTGTGATCAGTGCGGGGAATCCCAGGGCCCTGTTGGACTTATCTGGGTCCAAAGGGTGCCTAGTGGGCGCCATACCTGCAAAAATATAGATGGCATCAGCGATCAACTGAGCCACATGGATGCTCATCCGTGTCAGGATGGCGTACACCAGCTGGCACTTAGGCATGGGGAGGTCGGAATTATGATCGGTGGGTAGGATGTTGCTGAGGAGCAACGTCATCCATATCTGGGTCAGGGTGGTCATGTTGGTGCGCATGATTCGCACTCGCCTTCCTGCAGCAGTCCGGGCAAAATCCTGCCCCGGTATACATAGCAGCTGGGCGATGGCCTCCTCATCGAACCCATCAGACCGGTTCCTCCTCTGGCCATACTCGCATTCCTGGCCCTCTTCCAACACCATCGGATATCCCAGGAGCTGGCTGATAGCGTCGGCATCGAACGGGATCCACTGACCCCTAACCCAGGATCTCATGTCACGCACGCCCTCCTCTGTTGGCCAAGCATTGGCATAAAACTCAAGGACTATTTCTGGATCAAACTTGGCCATGGGAGTAACCAGTGGTGCCCACCGCCGGCGCCCTATTTCCTCCTGGAAATCAGTATACTCGTCGTCCCTGAGCTGGACGCGTCGCTCCCGGAGAAACGACCATCCCTTGATGGCTTCGAAGCGCTGCTGGTGTACAACGCTCCTAAAGCGGTGACTGTCGTACTCCGGGGCGGAACTAGTTCCTTCGGCCGCCTTGTCCTTCCTGGACCTCTTTGAGGCAAGCTTCCTCGGGGCCATTCCTGCGAAGGCAAACATTTGGAAAGTTAGTTTTACCAGTGGGACATTACTCTTAAAGCAAAAATGGCATAGAACCTCCTCCCATAAATACAAACATCAAGGTAAATTTAGAGCAAGCTTATGCGCATATTTCCTTACAAACGTTCTCTTGCACAAGACATTCTATTAACCGAAAAAATGCACCCATATACAATCAAGGCAGCTTCGTTACCTAGATTATTTACACGTACTTCCAAGGTGTATTTGTTACTTACATCACACACATCTCCTTGGCTAAATTCACATACATGCATACTCAAAGCATTTTGGGGTACCAAAAATTGCACATGTGCACATCTTGGTATTTCTAATACCTATACATACACAAACTTCATGATGAATCTTGACTATCTACACAATAAGGTGCTACATTTCATGCTCTTTTCAAGTTTTTGCTACCTAAAGCCGCATGCAAATTCAAGTATATTTTCCTTTGCTGACTAAAATTGTATTCAAATTAAAAGGTATACATTTTTTGGTAATGTATCTTCTTTACATAACATGCAACATATTTATGTATATTTTTTTGTGAGACATTTTGACTACCAAAAATTATATGTACATACATCCAAGTATTTTGCTATCATACCCAAAGTGTAAATTGCCAAAGGTATTTTGCCACCTATTCTAAACCTACACATTTATGATGAGCAAAATTCCTAACCATCTAGGCATAGGGAAAATATTGTAGCGCGGCCCATAGCTGATTGCTGGCCAAAAAAAAAGGTAACTTTACCCAATATGCACCTCCTTTTGTGCTCTTTTTGCATAAAATTTCAGTTTCTAGGACTAGGATATATGTGGGGCAATTACTCTAGCCTTTTTCGGGAATGAATACATATTCCAAAAAAAAGAAAATATGCGCAAACCAAAATACCCCATGGGTTGTCTCCTTACAAAAGTCACGCGCTAATGCCATTGAGGCATTTCACCGAACACTTGGTGGGCGCGCGTTTAGGCATCAATAGCAAGAGAACGGGGACAATGTGGCATGTCCTATTGTTTCAAAATGCATTATAGGCCTAGGGCCATCTCATACCAACCCCTAATTCAACCTAATCAAGCAAGAAAACAAATCAAAATTGCCCCATATATTTGAGCACACTCCCACAATTTAGAGCACCAAAAGGAGATCAAAATACACCAATGAAAAGCTAGAAAGCTTAGGGATTGAATACTTACTTGTTGGTGATGAACAAAAGCGCAAAACGGAATCAAAAAAATGCGAAAAAGGATGACCCTAGGGCTGCAAATTCGTCAATCCCGTGGGTATGGCTTTTGAAAGGGGGGAAAAGAAGTTTTTGAATGTAAAAACGCCCCCCCTTTCGTCATTTTTATAATTTGGTGCAGGGGTGGCTCGCCCAGGCGAGCTAACCTGCACTTTTTTTTTTTTTTTTTGAGGGGAACATTAACCATGTCCCCTCCCTTCTCATGGATTAGCATTTTTCCTAACTTGAACTTACTTAGGTTAGAATTAGGCGTTGATTACTTATTTTATTATTACTCTTTTCCTTCTTAAAACAAACAAATAGTAAAAGAAAGCTGCAAAATACAAAGGATACGGGGCTGCCTTGCAGCGACATTCTCTGCTTATCTCGCGCAGTGACCCCAACCCTACTTGCATTCGTCCTTAAGCACCTGCAAGTAATAAACAACCAGGTATGGCCAATCTTGACCGCATCATTACCCTACCTTGATTGGTTTCTGCCGTTCATGTTTTGTCTCCACTCCAGAAGGTAGCCCAAGGTGATCCTGCCCCTGTTTTACCACAACAATATACATGCGTATGCGTATGCGTATGCATGAATGTTTTCAAACGCAGAAAATTTAGGGAAAGTTGGTTTAGGTTCAATTCTAATTAAGCGCTTGGGGGATCCCATGAACTGAGCGGAAGGGCTCAGGCGATCACAAATTAACGCAAGGTGTGAAACTAACGTGAGGACTAAAAGCCTCAAATCCATGTTCATTTCTTTGAAAGATCGTAACAAGAGATACAACGGACCGGAAATCCCTGGGGGGAAATCTAGAAAACGCATAAAGATAGAGAACATGCAGCGACATCCTTAATTGCCCCAGCTTCTAAGCATAATATTGTTTGACGACATCAGAGTACACGGGTGAAGGTAGCTCTTCGCCATCCATGTTGGTAAGCACCAGGGCTCCTCCGGAAAAAGCCCTCTTCACAACAAAAGGCCCTTCGTAATTCGGGGCCCATTTCCCTCGATGGTCCTTAACAGCATGGGACATTTTCTTTAGCACAAGGTCTCCCTCATGGAACTTGCGTAAGCGTACTTTCTTGTCGAATGCACTCTTCATTCTTTGCTGGTATAAGCGCCCATGACTCATGGCCGTTAAGCGCTTACCCTCAATGAGGTTGAGCTGATCGTAGCGTGTTTGAGCCCACTCTGATTCCTTTAATCCGGATTCTGCCAAGATCCTTAATGACGGGACTTCTACCTCAAATGGTAACACCGCCTCCATCCCATATACCAATGAGAACGGCGTTGCCCCAGTTGACGTTCGCACTGAAGTCCGGTAACCGTGTAACGCGAATGGGAGCATCTCGTGCCAATCCTTGTATGACACGGTCATCTTTTGGATAATCTTTTTGATATTCTTATTGGCTGCTTCCACGGCTCCATTCATCTTTGGCCGGTAGGGTGTGGAATTGTGATGCTGGATTTTAAACTCCTCGCACATTTCCCCCATCATCTTGTTATTCAGGTTGGTGCCGTTGTCCGTGATAATCTTTCTTGGCAAACCATATCGGCAGATGATCTCCTTCTTAATGAACCTGACCACCACATTCCTCGTGACATTGGTATATGAAGCCGCCTCGACCCACTTGGTGAAATAATCTATTGCTACGAGGATGAAGCGATGACCATTCGAGGCCTTGGGCTCAATGGCCCCGATGACATCTATTCCCCACATGGAGAAAGGCCAAGGGGCGGGCATGACATTCAGGGGATGCGGTGGGGCATTGATATTATCCGCGAATGCTTGACATTTGTGGCACTTCCTCACATGGACACAACAATCACTTTCCATGGTAAGCCAGTAATAACCTGCTCTTAAGATCTTCCTGGCCATAGCATGCCCGTTGGCGTGCGTTCCAAACGAGCCCTCATGGACTTCCTCGATCATGTGATTTGCCTCCTTGGCATCCACACATCGCAGGAGTGTCATGTCGTGATTTCTCTTATACAGTGTGCCTCCGCTCATGAAGAAACTGGCTGCCAACCTCCTCAATGTCCTTTTATCGTTGTCGGCAATCTCTGGCGGGTATTCTTTGCTTACGACATATCGCTTGATGTCGTAATACCAAGGCTTTCCGTCCCGTTCCTCTTCCACTTGGCAACAATGTGCGGGTTTGCCACGACACTGAAATTCAATGTAGGGTAGGTCCCCGTGCGGTGTTAACTGGAACATAGATGCCAACGTAGCAAGTGCATCCGCCATTTGATTTTCCTCGCGGGGAATATGATGGAAGGAGATCTCATCGAAAGTTTTATCCAATTCCTTGATGTAGGCTTTGTAGGGTATCAGCTTGGGATCTCTAGTTTCCCATTCCCCTCTCAGCTGATGGATTACCAACGCTGAGTCGCCGTACACCTTGAGTAGTTTGACATTGGAGTCAATTGCTGCCTGGACGGCTAGGGCACATGCTTCATATTCGGCCATGTTGTTGGTGCAGTCGAATCCTAGCCTGGCTGTGAAAGGTACACATTGATTGTCCGGAGAGATCAACACTACCCCAACGCCATGACCTAGAATGTTTGACGCTCCGTCAAACCATACAGTCCATTTGTCCCGATCTTCGTCCAATTTTTCCTCGAACAAGGCCATGATGTCCTCATCCGGGAATTCAGGATGCATGGGCTGGTAGTCGTTAAGAGGCTGTTGAGCCAAATAATCTGCCAAAGCGCTTCCTTTTATCGCCTTTTGGGTGACGTAGACTATATCAAACTCAGATAGCAGGACTTGCCACCGGGCGATTCGTCCCGTGAGAGCTGGCTTTTCAAAGATGTACTTAACCGGGTCCATTTTGGATATCAACCAGGTAGTATGGCTCAGCATGTACTGCCTTAGGCGATGGGATGCCCATACTAAAGCACAACACGTTCTTTCGAGCAACGAGTAATTCATCTCACAGGTCGTGAACTTCTTACTTAGGTAGTAAACAGCGCGCTCTTTTTTCCCGGATTCGTCATGTTGCCCCAGCATACACCCCATTGATTCGTCCAAGATTGTCATGTACAAAATGAGAGGCCTTCCAGGTACTGGTGGCATAAGCACGGGAGGATTCATTAGGCACTTTTTGATCCTTCCAAAAGCCTCTTGGAAATCCTCATTCCACTGATCAGTTTGGTTTTTGCGCAAGAGATTAAACAACGGCTCACAAATGGCGGTGAGCTGCGATATGAATCTGGCAATATAATTCAAGCGCCCCAGGAAACCTCGGACTTGCCTCTCTGTACGGGGTTCCGGCATCTCAAGGATAGCCTTCACTTTTTCGGGGTCTACCTCTATCCCTTTCTGGCTTACAACGAAACCAAGCAATTTCCCTGATTTGACCCCGAAGGTACACTTAGCGGGGTTCAACCTTAATTGATATTTCTTAAGCCTTTCGAACAACTTCCGTAGGTTGACAAGGTGTTCTTCCTCAGATTTAGATTTAGCAATTATGTCGTCCACGTAGACCTCGATCTCTTGATGCATCATATCATGGAACAAAGCTACCATGGCCCGTTGATAAGTTGCCCCGGCATTCTTGAGTCCAAAGGACATCACCTTGTAACAGAACGTTCCCCACAGGGTGACGAAAGTAGTCTTTTCCATATCCTCGGGCGCCATCTTTATCTGATTGTAACCAGAGAAACCGTCCATGAAGGAAAATAAAGCGAAATTGGCCGTGTTATCTACGAGGATATCGATGTGTGGTAAAGGAAAATTGTCCTTGGGACTGGCCCGATTCAGGTCCCGATAATCTACACACATTCGTACTTTCCCATCTTTTTTAGGAACTGGTACGATGTTGGCAACCCATTCTGGATACCGAGCGACGGCCAGAAATCCAGCGTCAAATTGCTTCTTCACTTCTTCTTTTATCTTCAAGGATGTTTCGGGCTTCATCCTCCTCAATTTCTGTTTTACCGGGGAACACCCGGGATTTAGAGGTAATCGGTGCTGCACAATGTCAGAACTCAAACCGGGCATATCTTGGTATGACCAAGCAAAGATGTCTTGGTAGTCTTTTAGCAGGATTATTAATTCTTCACGGATAGGTGCGGTAATGCCTGTACCTATCTTTACTTCCCTCTTTCCACTGCCAAATCCTAAGTCTACTAGCTCTGTTTCTTCTTGATGAGGCCCCATTTCTTGGTCCTCATGGGCGACCATTCTTTCTAGTTCCGAAGGAAGTCCCACATCCTCATCTCCTTCATCTTCCGTTTGATTCATTTCTTGCTCGAAGTTGATAGACGGGTCCCAGGTATTAGTACCTTCGGGGGACTCGTCATCGAATCTGTCGTTTTAGAAAAAGAAGTAAACATGCAAATGAATGAGAATGGGTAGAGACCAGGAACAGATGAAGAAAGATCCTTGTATTTATAAATTCAAAAACAAAAGACACAAAGCCTTAACAAAATGAAAACTCTAAAGCCTAGGCCCAACTATAGAGCTTTTAAAACCGTAAAGGTTTACATTATGCTTGTTGCGTAAATGCCGGGGCGTTCCTCCACTCGCCAATTTCCCAGCTGGAAATCAGGAGAGCATGGTCGTACCAAATCCAAAGTACTCGGAATATCATCTTCGCATATCGCGAACGCTTGACCTTTGTCTCCCGAACCCGCACTTATAAAGCTTCTACTTATGTGGCAGGGCGGGCTTCCTTCACCTTCTTGTCTCCAACGCGAACTTTGACCATTGTTCTTCCTTCCCGCAATGCTTCTTTTCATGTCTGCCTGAGTGGGCTTATAGCCTAAACCATACTTCCCACGATTTCCTTGAGTATTTATCAGGCTAGTTATGCCGCCGTTGTTTTTTCCTAAACCCATCCCGGGTTCAAAACCGTTCCCCAACATAACTCGGGCCATCATTACCGCTGCATCGGACAAACAAGGTTGCCCAAAGAGGGAGTCCACGGAGGAAATGCTGACCACCTCAAAAGACTGGAAAGCAGTTTCTAACGATTCTTCTGCGGCTTCCACATAAGGCATGGAGGATGGGCAGCTTACCAAGATATCTTCCTCACCTGACACGATGACCAAGTGCCCCTCCACTACGAATTTCAGCTTTTGGTGGAGCGTAGACGGCACGACTCCCACTGAGTGGATCCACGGGCGCCCCAACAGGCAGCTGTAGGGGGGGTTAATATCCATTATTTGGAAGGTGACTTGACAGGTGTGAGGGCCTATTTGTACTGGGAGATCGATCTCTCCCCTAACCTCTCGGCGAGTGCCGTCGAAGGCCCGAACCACCATTGAACTTGGTTTTAAGTGGGAAACATTGAATGGTAACTTCTCCAAAGTGCTCTTAGGCATCACGTTTAAACTGGAACCATTATCGATGAGTACCTTAGCTACGATATGGTCCATACACTTGACTGACACGTGTAAAGCCTTATTATGCCTTCTCCCCTCGGCGGGGATTTCTTCTTCGGCGAAGGCAAGATAGTTGTTGGCAGTGATATTGTTGACCAGCCCTCCGAAACCTTCTACCGAGATATCTTGGGCCACGTGAGCCTCGTTCAGCACTTTTACTAGCAGAGCCCGATGAGGCTCGGAGCTCATAAGTAACTCCAGCAGCGAGACCCTAGCCGGGGTTTTGTTGAGCTGTTCGATAACCTTGAATTCGCTCTGCTGAATTATGCGAAGGAACTCGCTGGCTTCCTCTAGCGACACCTCCTTTCTACCATCCTTTTTCTCTGGGGGCCCCTTTGCTGGAATATCTTTATTCGAAGCGTGGGGTGCTTCGCCATCTTGTTCCTCCACCACTTTTCCTTTTCCTTTGACGTCGGCGGGTTGGACTGGTAGGTCCGGAGGTGCGAACACACGACCACTACGGGTCACACCACTCAGCCCCGTGATATTTGTTACTTTAGCTGACAGCGAACTGACGTCAGTGACTTCTTCTTCCTTCTTCCCCGGAGGTGTATATCTCCACGGGACCGCGTGACTATTTTGATACGGGAAAGGAACAGGTTTGGCCATTAAGGGGTGCCCGGGCTTTTGCGAGGCTGCACTTTTAGTGAAGTATATCACCAAGGGTTTGGGCTTCGCAACACCGCTCCCCTCCGTAGATTGCATGCATATATGCTGCTCTTCTTTTCCTTCAATGCCGACTTCTAGTCGACCTTGGTCTATCATTTGCTGTAACAATTCTTCTACTTCCAAACACGTCTCCATGTCATGCATCTCGCCGGAATGTAGCAGACATGAATCCTCCTTACACCCACTATGGGGAATTACACCTCCCTTTTGTAGGGCCTCAAAGATAAACCTCCTAGGGGTTGCCACATCTCTTAAAGGTTTAGACCTGTGGGGCCTATCGGATTCAACTGCATTAACTGCTCCCCCTCCATGATTGGCGAGCGGGTTGGTCCTCACATTGGGCCGATCCTCTTGGAAAGTCAGCCATCCGGCATCCATCAAATGTTGGACCTTGTATTTAAGGGCCAAGCATTTTTCGACGGAATGCCCCGGGACACCCCCATGGTACTTGCAAGTTGCATTAGGGTCATACCACTTCGGGAAAGGGGGTTCGAGGACCCTTCCGGGAGTTACCACGGCCAAATGATTGGCGATGAGGGATGGTAGAAGATCTTCGTACGTCATTGGGAGCGGGGTGAATTCCGGCAATGGCCTCGGAGGGAAGTTCCTTGTCGTGTTGGAATTACCGGCCGGTCGAGTCGTGTTCGGAGTTGGAACTTGGGGAGCTTCCCTCTGGGTGGGTGTCTTAGGCTGCACGGGTGTTGAACTAGAGGCGTTCCCCGCATGAGCCGAGAAGCTTGGGTGATGTTGCGCGTACTGATGGGTACCATGAGGTGTTTGCTGGGGTTTGACCCACGCGGGTGTTGAAGAGACGGCATGGGCATCTCCTTCTTTCCTTTTTGCCCCTGTCGCCCCGATTCTTTTGGCATTCACGTTTGTGGAGGAAACGTAATCAAACTTTCCTCTCTTCAATCCAACCTCGATTCTTTCCCCGGCAAACACCAGATCCGCAAAGCTGGATGGCATGTAACCCACTAGCTTCTCATAGTAGAACACTGGCAGAGTGTCTACCATCATGGTGATCATCTCTCTCTCAACCATGGTAGGAGCTACTTGTGCCGCCAAATCCCTCCATCGCTGCGCATATTCTTTAAAGGTTTCACCCTCTTTCTTGAACATATTCTGCAGTTGAGTACGGTCAGGAGCCATATCAGAATTGTACTGATACTGCCTTAGGAAGGCGGTAATCAGATCCTTCCAAGTACGGATACGAGAAGCTTCCAAATTAGTGTACCACACTACCGCAGCTCCGGCCAAGCTATCCTGAAAGAAGTGTATCAACAGCTTTTCATCTTTAGAATGGGCGCCCATCTTACGGCAGTACATTTTGAGATGGTTTTTGGGACAAGTCGTCCCTTTATACTTGTCGAAGTCCGGCACTTTGAACTTCGGGGGAATAACAACATCGGGTACTAAGCAAAGATCCGTCATGTCTGCAAACGGATAGTCCCCAAATCCTTCCACAGCCCTCAATCTTTCCTCAAGGAGATCGAGCTTCCTCCTTTCTTCAGTTGCCGGGGGCGGCCCTTCCATAGACAAAACTATTGGCGATGCTGCGATGTTGGGTTGAGGCAACGTGCCTGGTGCCGGCCCTTCGGGGATCGGGGGATAAAACTCGACATCCCTCCGAGCATAATCTTGAGGGTCTTTATGGACTTCGTCGGGCTGCTGAGGAGGCTCTTTTTCATGGACGGGAGAAGCAATGTGGCCCGCATCTTCTTGCAAGACGGGTGGTGAATAGTTGGGCGGCAATCCATAAGGGTAAGCCGCTCGGTTGTATCCCAGGTGAGGGCTGCCATCGTGCCCCAGTGTGTCCCTTCCCCGTCCTACTATGTTTGAGGGAGGATGGTGCGTAGTTGCCAAGAGAGTCGGGTCTGCTTCGGCAGCCGAACTGGCAGCGGCGGCGGTGGCCGCGTTCTTCTCTATGAGCTGCTTCATACTTAACATGGCCTCCATCATGGAGGCCATTTGTTCTTTCAGAGCCGACATGTCGGCTTTCATCTGTTCCTGCGTCTCCTCTTGATCACCCATCGTTCTAGATTTGGATCTGGTGCGATAGGGATCCCTTGCGGCGCGTTTAGTTATGGTGTTTTTCCCTAAAAAACCAAACGTGAGGAGTGGGTAAAGAAAGAAAATGCATGCTAGAGATGAAATGTAGGAGTGATTTGATTTGCACAAGCTTTTTGGAATAGAAACATGGGACCAACTCATTTTATTTCAAAAAGGAAGTCGTATCTAGTCAAGGTCTGAGAGACCATACAAGTTTCCTAACGATTTCTAATTATGTGGGCCATTAAGTCTATCATATGCTGACAATAGCCGAGAAGCCCATGAATCTCTTCGGGGGCGGAGTAGGTGTCTGCCATCGCCTTGGCCTTGGCTAACAATCGGGGAAGTTCTTGACTCCCGTTCAAGGTAAGAGCAAACCGATCCATCCACATGGTTGCCTCTTGGTGTAAAGAGTCGATCACCCTTCCTCTAGCCTCTTTTTCCGCGTATACTTGGGCATATTCGTCCGCAATCCTATGCTCGTGGGCCGCGGCTAGACCTAACTCTTCTTGGTACTTGGCGATGATAGCTAGCATGTTGGTCTCCATCTCGCATAAACGCTGAGACAAGCTTCTTTTGGACCTTGAACAGGCAACTAACTCCTCTTTCAAAACCATGCTATGTGCTCGCGACTGGTCCCTTTCTTCCTTTCGCAACTTGAGTTCACTATTGCTACCCCATAGAGCTCCGCGAAATTTGTTCCGGCCATACTCTTCCTTGCGAGCCCTCTTGGTCTCTTGTTCAAGGGCTCTTGCAGTAATTGCATTCTCTTCCCGTAACCCGGCACACTCCTTCCGAACGTGTGTAGCGGCCAACTTGAACTTCTCCTTGGCAAGTTTTGCCTTTCCTAACTCGCTTTTGAGAGCTTGGACTTCTTCGTCCTCTTCCGGTGCTTCAAAACTCTCTTTGCTGACGACTTTTAACTTGGCGAGCCAATCTAAACCTCGTATATGAACTTTCAGCCATTCGTGGTACCCACCAATGATGCCATTACGAATGCCTCTAAGCTCTTGATCTTTCTTTAACGGGGTTTCCCACGCCTTATGGATTCTTTGTATAGTCTTGGAATTTTGTGCGCCAAAATCCCTCACAAGGAAAGGAGACATGCTTTCTTCCGTCGGTGCTCCCCTCATGGGGTACCCTAGTTGTCTTATAGCGAGCGCGGGATTGTAGTTAATACAACCCCTCGTTCCTACCAGCGGAATGTTTGGGTATCTTCCACATGAGAAAAGGACTCCTTCTTTTCCTTCCTTCCATCGGGGGAACCAACTGATTGTTCTACCTCCTATCCCGGCCAAGAGCTGGTCCCAATCTATTCTCCTCTTTTCAGTACACGAGCGATGGCTCAGGAGCGGACATGGATGTCTTGTGTCTTGTTGGAACAAGTGTGAAACCAACCAAACACAGAGGGCGGGTAAGCAACAGATGATCCGTGCGCTACTCTTTTCGCACCTTCGGTCAAATGTGTCAAATAGATCTGCCAAGATAGCTACCACCGGACTTTCCTTGCTATGGTGGTAGGCAAGGAAAGCGTCGATTGCTGCTAGGTCTACCAAACCATCCACGTTTGGAAAGAGGACGACCCCAAAAATTAGCAAAGCTAACACATCCATAAACGGGACCCAGTCTCCTTGATTGGCCATACCCCTCGCCTTGTCTTCTAGGTACTTCTGTGGTAGGCCCGCTATGCCGTTCCGCGTCTGTTTTATGCGGTCCAAACCTCTTGCTGAATCCTTGACCACAGTTGCAATTCTGCTCAAAGAGGGGAGACACCCGGAGGAAAGATATGGTTTTCTTCCCCCGAGAGGACATCCTAGAATTTCCTCAAATTCTTCAATGGTTGGTACTAATTGGAAGTCTGCGAATGTGAAGCACCTCAAAGGCTGGTCGTAGTATTGGGTAAGTGATGCAATGGCTTCTATGGACACCTCTGCTATGGTCAACTCTAAGATCTTTCCGTAAGTCTTGCGGAAGGCTTGCATTTGGAGGGGTTCCATCAACCGCCCTAATTCCTTGATGCTGGTGGTATCTAGGCTTTTGACCTTGACTTGGTAGAACCTCTTGCCGGTTTGATTTGTTCCCATGCTTACTAAAGTGAGACAAAAGCTGGTGCAAATCAAAACTCCGATATCTCATGGGTGGGATGGATGAATGCATGATGGAATGCATATGACACAGATGCAATCTAGGAATGCGGGGGTCCGGGGAATTTGTCCCCTTCTTAGATACGACGTCTAGGGGTAGCGAAATGCCCCAACGCACGTTTTTAAGAAGGCGACACGGACCCTCCGTTGGTTTGTTTACAGTAGGTATCAAGACAGAACCCATATGCAATGCCTATGCAAAAGACACAATGCGGGAATGTGCACAGTATGACAATATTTACCGAACATAAGCAAAAGGGTATATGATACTCATGCATGGCAGTGTGAAAAATGGCACGCAGCGTGTTTGCTTTGTGCCCCTATTTAAGGGACCTATAAGGGAGAGAACTAACTAGGCTTTTAGCAATAATCCCCAAGGTAGTTATATCTCTCTTGATGGTTTCTAGAGGTATCATCCCCTTCGAAGAACATATTGTAGCAGTAGGGACTACTAGCAACAATAGGTTTTCAAAGAGAAAAGCTCTAGATGAGGGTTCACTGTAATCAAGCAAGTCGGAGACCTAGCATGATCACAGATTCACCTCCACTCCTTATGCTCCCATGAACCCGGGTATAGGGCCCTTTTTCACTCACAGTGGGTGCAAATAGTGTTGGTGTTTGTGTGCATCAAATGAATAAATATTTACTTCATGCATACATTTTAAAATGCACTAAAAGCAACAAAGAGTTTATATACACAAGAACATAATGAAAGGAAACCAACAAAGGGGTAAGTCACGGTAAAACATTGCACAAAATTAAATGGCCTAACTCTCAAAAAACAGGTCCCCAGTGGAGTCGCCAACTGTCGCAACCTACCCTTCAGCGGGAGGGCGACGCGAGACTCGCGGGATACGTGTTCCACAAAAGGAATACGCGCGGAGTCGCCACCAACGTTTATTTGAGGAAAACGTCGGAAAAACCGGAAAAGACGCGATCTACGAACTTTTTAGTGAAAGGTTCGGGAGTTGTATTTACGCACGGGGAAGGTATTAGCACCCCACACGTCCGCCCCAAGGGACGGCAGCCTTTAATCGAATGTGCAAACATGACTTTGATTTTTACGTTCCTTTTTATGTCCTTATATCCTTTTATACCCTTTTTATATTTTTCCCTTTTTTGTGGTCGACAAGGGTGTTTCCCTTTGCTCCTACGTATTCCTCAATTTGGGATGAGAAAATCAGACCTACGTAGTTCTTTTTTATCAAATGATTCTTTTTTACTTAAGTGGTGATCATTTTAAGGCGTTGGACCTTAAAAATGACCCATTTTACTTAGTGAGAAATTGAGATGACTAACTTCAAAAGCCTATTTTTGTGGACGAGCTTGACTAGGTGAGTTGATTTTAGCCTTAGTTTCACTTTAGTTATTAATCAATTCGATTAAGAATGAGAAATCCCAAAGAGAAAACGTCCGATTGATTTTCCGCTTTATTTTACTAAAAGATGTCTTTTTGATTATTATATTTATTTTTTACCTCTTTTTGATTTCCAACGTGGTTACGGCACGACCGAACGGTCGGAATTTATTTTAACCGAGGATAACGGATAATACAATTCAAACGTTCGGTGGAAATTTATTTTATTTTTAAGTTAAGCGAGAAATGACTTAAGTAAAATGGCTTAAGCACGTCAACAGGGGGTATAAAAAGTAAACAAAATGAGAATAAAAATGCACGAAACACAATGTGGACCACTACGGGTACATAGAATGAATCGAAAAGCTTGGTTCGAGGTACTTACCCGTTGAAGATCGAAGAACGATGAAGAACGAATGAAGAACGTCGAAGAACGGTTGAAACCTTTGCGAGATTCCTCACGGAAAACGTTTCGGAAGCGCCTCGGCTTAGATTTTCTTCACGGAAACAATTTTTCCAAGCAAATTCGAAAGAGAGAGAAGTGCCTAAGGGGCTGAACCCCTTCCTTCTTGCCTTCCTCCCCTATTTATAGCAAAATAGGGGAGGTGGTTGCCGCCCAGCTCGCCCAGGCGAGCTCAGCTCGCCCAGGCGAGCAGGGTTGCTTCCTCCAGAAGCAACCGCCTTCTGGAGGAATATTCCGGAGGGCCCAAGTGGGTCTGGGTGCTATTTGCACCCCCATTTTTACTAAGTACACCCCCCTCTACTGTTTTTTTGGTGATTCTTTTTTCGTAAAGTTACGGAAACTTACGAATTTCGTAACGATACTTGTTTTCTTTCCGTAATGTTACGGAACCTTGCGGATTACATAATCATCCCCTTTTTGACTTACGGAATGTTACGGAACCTCACTTAATTATGCAACGATGCTTCCATTTGATTTCCGGTGTGTCACGGAAACTTACGGATTGTGCATCAATATTGTTTTGGTTTTTCGGCATGTCCTGGAATTTCACAAATTGCCTAATGATGGGTGCCAAGCACCTCACGAGGACCAAAGAATGGTCGCACGTCATCGAGCAAAGGTCCCCGGACGAAATTAGGGTATGACAATAATTAACTAGATTTTTGGGGCAATCATCCAGTATCCCCTGGCAAAAAAATCAGAGACGAATCACTCGAGGATATTGAGATTCTTTTAGAAAACAGAATAGGTTGTAGGATTGAACATAAATAGCTGAAGGACCGAATAGAAATGTGGTAGAATGAAACTAACAACCACACACATACAAAGATGGAGCAAAAACTGATTTGTTGTATTTCAGTTATGCATCATATTTAAAGTGTTACAATGAGAGTTTAAATACAAAAGCTATAAAAGTTTCTTAGTGGGAGAGCAGAAAGCAATCAAATGGCTACCAAGGCTACAAGCAATTTGATTGTATCATGTCTTGCAATTAGAGAAAATTTATATAAAAAAAATAAACACCATGTTGCTAAAATTAACCTTTTACCACCAATCTAACTTTTTTTTCTAATTAAGGAATGGAAGCAACAAACATGGCATATAGATCCATCAACCAGAATGTGCTAGCAAATGCACCTTGCTCGGTCGGAATTCTAGTGGATAAAGGCTTAAGTGGCTCTAACCGTCTGGCGGGAAATCAAGTATCTCATCATGTAGTAGTGTTGTTCTTTGGAGGACCAGATGATAGAGAGGCATTGTGCTATGGATGGAGAATGGTGGAACATCACGGGATTAGCCTTACCATAATGCGTTTTGTCCAAAGTGATCAAGTACAAGTAGAGCCATTGAGGCAACAACATGGTGGTATTGATTTGGATGAACCAAGGGTGCTGACAGTGCAAACAAATAGGGATATTTAGAAGTAGCATGATGAGAAGCTTATACATGAGTTTAGGATAAGGTGTGGGGATGATGATGCGGTTGATTATGTTGAGAAGGTGGTCAGCACCCGAAATCGAACTTTTCAATCCATTCTTTGTACCCTTAGTGGTCCCCACTTGTTTTGCATGCTTTTATTTTCATTTCATTTACTTTTCGTACCCCCTTTTGACGTGCTTCAGTCATTTATTTAAGTCATTTTCTCGCCTAATAAAAAATAATATAAATTTCCACCGATCATTCATATTATAACATCCTTTAATTTCTGTTAAAATGAATTCCGACCGTTCGGTCATGCCGTAACCACGTTTAAAACAAAAAAAGAGGCAAAATAATAATATAATAATCAAAAAATATCTTTTAGTAAAATAAATAAAAAAAATCAATCGGACGTTTTTTCTTTGAGATTTCCCTTTCTTAATCGAATTGAGTAATAACCAAAGTGAAACTAAGGCTAAAATCAATTCATAAGTCAAGCTTTTGTCATCACCTAAAAAAGCCATTTTTAAGGCCCAATGCCTTGAAATGGTCTTTCCTCTTTTATTGGTTAAACGTAGATTTCTAAAGGCCTAAAATCAACATGTAACTTTATTACCTCTTTCAAAAATAAAGAGATCATTAATGGTCTAATGCCTTAATGTTTTCTCTCTTTTAAAAAAAAATCGAAAGATTGCTTAATGGTCCAACGCCTTAAATGACCTTTCATTCAAATAAGACCATATCTTGCAAAAAAGGATAAAAAATAACTTGACCAAATGCTTTGTTCTCAAAGAACTACGTAGGTCTGATTTCCTTATCACAATTGAGGAATACGTAGGAGCAAAGGGAAACACCCTTGTCGACCACAAAAAGATAAAAATATAAAAAGGCATAAAAGACATAAGAACGTAAAAAGGGAAAATAACATAAAATTGAAGTCATATTTTCACATTTGATTAAGGGCCACCGTCTCTTGTGATGGACGCGTGGGGCGCTAATACCTTCCCCATGCGTAAATACAACTCCCGAACCTTTCACTTAAAGTTTGTAGACCATGTCTTTTCTAGTTTTTCCGACGTTTTCCTCAAATAAACGTTGGAGGCGACTCCGCGCGTTTTCCTCTCTTGGAAGACGCACCCGCGAGGCCCGCGTCGCCCTCCCGCCGAAGGGTAGGTTGGGACAGTTGGCGACTCCACTGGGGACTGTTTTTAGAGAGTTAGGCCATTTAATCTTGTGCAATGTTTTATCATGACTTTCTCCTTTGTTGGTTTCCCTTTATTTTTATTATGTTCTTGTATATATAACTCTTTGATGCTTTTAGTGCATCTTAAAATGTATGCATGAGGTAAATATTTATTCATTTGATGCACACAAACACCAACACTATTTGCACACACGGTGAGTTGAAAAAGGGCCCTATACCCAGGCTCGTGGGAACATAAGGAGTGGAGGTGAATCTGTGATCATGCTAGGTCTCTGACTTGCTTGATTACAGTGAACCCTCATCTAGAGTTTTTCTCTTTGATAACATATTGTTGCTAGTAGTCCCTACTGCTGCAATATGTTCTTCAAAGGGGATGATACCTCTAGAGACCATCAAGAGAGATATGACCACCTTGGGAAATATCACTAAAAGCCCTTTTAGCTCCCTCCCTTGTACGTCCCTAAAATAGGGGCACAGAGCAAACACGTTGCGTGCCATTTTCTACACTGCCATGCATAAGTGTCATGTACCCTTTTGCTTATATTTGTTTGTGAACATCCACATGTTGTGCCTTTCACATATGCATCATGCACGGGTTCTGTCTTGATCCCCTCTCTTTGGCAAACCAACGGAGGGTCCGTGTCACCTTCTTAAATACATACGTCAGGCACCGTGCTACCCCGAGACGTTGTATCTAAAAAGGAGACAATTTCTCGGGCTCCCGCATTCATAAATTGCATCTGTGTCATATGCATCTCTTCATGCATTCATCCATTCCACCCATGATAGATGTCGGAGTTTTGATTCGCACCAATTTTGTTTCACTTTAGTAAAACATGGGATCAGGTCAAACGCCTTCGCTTAAAAAGAGGTTCTATCAAGTCAAGGTCAAGAGCCTAGGGATCACCAATCTAAAAGAGTTAGGGCAGTTGATGGGTTAGCTCCAGCGGCAAGCTTTTTGCAAAGCTTACGGTAAAATCTGGGACCTAGCCATGGTAGAAGTCTCCACAGAGGTCATTGCCTCCCTCGCCCAGTATTATGATCAGCCGTTGAGATGCTTCACCTTTGGGGACTTCCAGCTATCACCCATGGTAGAAGAATTTGAAGAGATCCTGGGATGTCCTCTAGAGGGAAGGAGACCATACCTTTTCTCAGGGTTCTATCCCTCATTAGCTAGAATTTCTAAGATAGTCCAAATCTCGGCACAGGAATTAGACCACAGAAAGCAAGTAAAAAATGGGGTGGTTGGAATACCGAGAAAGTATTTGGAGGCTAAAGCAAGAATCTTGGCAGGTAAAGGCGAATGGGCCCCGTTCATAGACATTCTCGCACTGTTGATCTTTGGAGGAGTCCTCTTTCCGAATGTGGATGGGTTGGTGGACCTAGCGGCAATCGACGCTTTTCTCGCCTATCATGACCACAAGGAAAGCCCGATTGTCGCTATGCTAGCCGACCTATATGACACCTTCGACCGAAGGTGTGAGAAGAGCGGTACGAGGATTGTTTGCTGTACTCCAGCTCTTTATGTATCGTTGGTTTCGCACCTTTTTCGCCAAGAGGTAAGGCATGCTTGCTCGCTAGAAAGTCACCATTCATGCACAGAGAAAGGAGGCGCAAATTAGGACCAACTCTTAGCAAACAAAGAAGGAGTGTCTATCAACTGGTTCCCTCGATGGAAGGAAGGAAGAACTAGAGTTCTTATTTCATGCAGAGTGTCTATCAACTGGTACTCCTCACGTTTTGTTTTTTAGGAAATACACCATAACTAAATGCACCCCAAGGCATCCCTATCACACCAGATCCAAATCTAGAACGATGGGTGATCAAGAGGAGACACATGAACAGATGAAAGCCGACATGTCGGCTTTGAAAGAACAAATGGCTTCCATGATGTAGCCATGTTAGGAATGAGACAACTCATGGAGAAAAACATGGCCACCGCTGCTGCTGTTAGTTCGGCTGCCGAAGCAGACCCAACTCTCCTAGCTACCACGCACCATCCTCCCCCAAACGCGGTAGGACGAGAAAGGAGCACACTGGGGCACAACAGCAACCCCTATTTGGGATACAACCGGGTGGCTTACCCTTATGGATTACCGCCTAATTTCACGCCGCCATTCATGCATGATGATACGGGTCATGTCACTTCCCCCATCCTTGAAGGGGAGCCTCCTCGACAGCTCGACGAGGTCTATGAAGATCATCGAGAGTATGCCCAAAGGGATGTCGATTTCTACCCCTCGATCCCCGTCGAGGGGCTGGCGCCCAATACATTGCCTCAGCCCAACCTCACATCACATTCAATATTCTTGTCCACAGAAGGACCACCCCAGGCGGTCGAAGAAAGAAGGAAACTCGATCTCCTCGAGGAGAGATTGAGGGCTGTCGAAGGCTTTGGTGACTATCCGTTCACAGACATGACGGATCTTTGCTTGGTACCGGATGTCGTCATCCCCCCAAAATTCAAGGTACCTAATTTCGACAAGTATAAAGGGAGAACTTGTCCTAAGAACCATCTCAAGATGTGTTGTCGCAAGATGGGGGCGCACTCTAGGGATGAAAAGTTGTTAATACACTTTTTCCAAGATAGCTTGGCTGGAGCCGCGGTTGTTTGGTACACTAATGTGGAAGCTTCCCGCATTCGTACTTGGAAGGACCTGATTACTGCTTTCCTAAGGCAATATCAGTATAATTCTGACATAGCTCCCGATCGCACTCAGCTACAGAATATGTTTTAGAAGGAAGGTGAGACCTTTAAAGAGTACGCACAGCGGTGGAGAGACCTGGCAGCACAAGTGGCCCCTGCCATGGTCGAAAGGGAGATGATTACCATGATGGTAGACACCTTGCCAGTGTTTTACTATGAGAAGTTGGTAGGCTACATGCCTTCCAGCTTCGCGGACTTGGTATTCGCCGGGGAAAGAACCGAAGTAGGGTTGAAAAGAGGGAAGTTCAATTACGTCTCCTCCACAAGTGCCAATGCTAGGAGAATCGGAGCAACTGGGGCAAAAAGAAAGGAAGGAGATACCCATGCCGTCACTTCGGCGCTCGCATGGGTCAAGCCCCCGCAGACCTCTCATGGTACACATCAGTATGCGCAACATCATTCGAGCTTCTCAGCTCGCACCGGGAACTCCTCCAATCCAGCAACCGCACAACCTAGAGCGCCCACCCCCATCCAAAGGAAGGCCCCCCAAGCTCTGGCTCCAACCACGACTCGCTCGGCTGGCAATGCCCATTTTGGTGCCGGTTCCAACGCGATGAGAAACTTTCCCCTGAAGCCAATTCCAGAATTCACCCCGATCCCAATGACGTACGAAGACCTCTTGCCGTCCCTCATCGCCAACCAAATGACCGTAATAACTCCCGGGAAGATCTACCAACATCCTTTCCCAAAGTGGTATGATCCTGACGCAACTTGCACGTACCATGGGAAAACCCCGGGCCACTCCACCGAAAAATGCATGGCCCTTAAATACAAGGTCCAACATTTGATAGACGTCGGATGGCTGACATTTCAAGAGGATCGGCCCAATGTAAAAACGAACCCGCTCGCCAATCATGGAGGGGGAGCGGTTAATGCCATTGAGTCAGATAGGCCGCGCAGGTCTAAGCCTTTAAAGGATGTGGCGACCCCTAAGAGGTTTATCTATGAGGCCTTTCAAAAGGGAGGTGTAATTCCCCACGGTGGGCATGAAGAGGATTCTTGTTTGTTGCATCCTGACGAGCTACATGACATGGAAACATGTTTAGCAGTGGAGGAATTGTTGCAACGAATGATAGATCAAGGCCGACTGGAAGTTGGTGATTAGGGGAGGGAAGAGCAGCATATATGTATGCAGTCCACGGATGAGAGTAGTTTTGGAAGGCCTAAACCTTTGGTGATATATTTCACCAAGGACGCAGCTTCACAAAAGCCCTGATACCCCTCGGCAGCTAAACCTGTTCCTTTCCCATACCAAAACAGCCATGCAGTCCCGTGGAGGTATACATCTCCGAGTGAAAGGAAAGAAGAAGCCACTGACATCAGCTCGTTGTTGGCCAAGGTAACCAATATCACGGGGCTGAGCGGAGTGACCCACAACGGTCGCGTGTTTGCACCGCCCGACCTGCCGACACAACCCACAAACGTTAAGGGGAAGGCAAAGGTGGTGGAAGAAAATGACAAAACGACCCCCACTCCGAATGAGGATATTCTAGTGAAAGGTCTTCCAGAGAAAAGGGATGGCTATGGCAAGAAGGAAGTGTCGCTAGAGGAAGCAAGCGAGTTCAAGGTCATTGAGCAGCTCAACAAAACCCCGGCCAGGGTCTCTCTTTTGGAACTACTCATGAGCTCTAAGCCTCACCAGGCTTTGCTAGTAAAGGTCTTGAACGAGGCTAATGTGGCTCAAGATATCTCTGTAGAGGGCTTTGGGGGACTCATCAACAATTATCTCGCCTTCGCCGAAGAAGAAATCCCTGCCGAGGGGAGATGGCATAACATGGCTTTGCATGTATCAGTCAAGTGCATGGACCACGTCGTAGCCAAGGTGCTCATCGATAATGGTTCTAGTTTAAACGTAATGCCCAAAAGCACTTTGGAGAAATTATCGTTTAATGCTTCCCATCTAAAGCCAAGTTCCATGGTAGTCCGTGCCTTCGACGGCACCCGCCGAGAGGTTAGGGGAGAGATCGACCTCCCTGTACAGATAGGCCCCCATACCTGTCAGGTTACCTTTCATATAATGGACATTAACCCCGCTTATAGCTGCCTGTTGGGGCGCCTGTGGATCCACTCGGTGGGAGTTGTTCCCTCTACACTCCACCAAAAATTGAAATTCGTAGTAGAGGGGCATTTGGTTATCGTATCGGGCGAGGAAGACATCTTGGTGAGTTGCCCGTCCTCTATGCCATATGTGGAAGCCGCGGAGGAGTCATTAGAAACATCCTTCCAGTCTTTTGAGGTGGTAAGCATTGCCTTTGTAGATTCCTTCTCTGGGCATCCTTGCCTGTCCAATACGGCAGTAATGGTGGCCCGAGTGATGTTGGGGAATGGTTACGAGCCCGGAATGGGTTTAGGCAAGGACAACGGTGGCAGAACCAGCCTGATAAGCGCCAGAAGAAACCGTGGGAAGTTTGGGTTAGGCTATAAACCAGCACAAGCGGACATAAGGAAAAGCATTGCAGGAAGGAAGAGTGGGGGTCAAGGCTCGCGATTGGGACAAGAAGTCAAAGGAGGTCCGCCCTGCCACATCAGTAGGATCTTTATAAGCGCGGGTCTAGGACACGAAGGCCAAGTCATTGCGATATGCAAAGATGATTCGCCGAGTGGGTCGGATTTGGTACAACCATGCCCTCCTGGTTTCCGACTAGGAAATTGGCGAGTGGAGGAGCGCTCGGACATTTACGCAACAAGCATAATGTAACCCTTTGTGGCTTTTAAACTCTACAGTTGGGCCTAGGCTTTAGAGTTTCCTTTTGTTAAGGCTTTATGTCTTTTGTTCCTGAATATATAATACAAAGATCTTTCTTCATCTGTTCCTACGTCTCTACCCATTCTCATCCATTTTCATGTTTATTTCTTTACGTTTAAAATGCCAGATCTGACGATGAGTCCCTCGAGGATACTAATACCTAGGACTCGACCATCGATTTCGAGCAAGAAACGAATCAGACGGAGGATGAAGAGGACGAGGATGTGGGGCTTCCCCCGGAGTTGGAAAAGATAGTCGCCCATGAGGACCAAGAGATGGGGCCTCATCAAGAAGAGACAGAACTAGTGGACTTAGGAACTGGTGGTGGGAAAAAAGAAGTAAAGATAGGCACGGGTATGACCGTACCCATCCGTGAAGAATTGACAGTCCTGCTAAAAGACTACCAAGACATCTTTGCTTGGTCGTACCAAGATATGCCCGGTTTGAGTTATGACATTGTACAACACCGATTACCTCTAAATCCCGAGTGTTCCCTGGTAAAACAAAAGCTGAGGAGGATGAAGCCCGAGACATCCTTGAAAATAAAAGAAGAGGTAAAGAAACAATTTGACGCTGGTTTTTTGGCTGTCGTTCGGTACCCAGAATGGGTTGCCAACATTGTACTAGTCCCTAAGAAGGATGGGAAGGTGCGAATGTGTGTGGATTATCGGGACTTGAATCGAGCCAGTCCCAAAGACAATTTTCCTTTGCGCATTTCGATATCCTCGTGGATAATACGACCAATTTTGCTTTGTTTTCCTTCATGGATGGGTTGTCCGGTTACAATCAGATAAAAATGGCGCCGGAGGATATGGAAAAGACTACCTTCGTCACCCTGTGGGGAACGTTCTGTTATAAGGTGATGTCCTTTGGACTCAAGAATGCCGGGGCAACTTATCAACGGGCTATTGTAGCTTTGTTCCATGATATGATGCACCGAGAAATCGAGGTCTATATGGATGACATAATTGCCAAGTCTTAGACCGAGGAGGAGCACCTTGTTAACCTGCGGAAGTTGTTCGAAAGGCTTAGGAAGTATCAATTGAGGTTAAACCCCGCTAAGTGCACTTTCAAGGTCAAATCAGGGAAGTTGCTAGGTTTCATCGTAAGCCAGAAAGGGATAAAGGTGGACCCCGAAAAGGTGAAGGCCATCCTTGAGATGCCGGAACCCCGTACTGAGAGGCAAGTCCGAGGTTTCCTGGGACGTTTGAATTATATTGCCAGATTCATATCACAACTCACTGCTATTTGTGAGTCGTTGTTCAAACTCTTACGCAAAAACCAAACCGTCCGCTGGAACGAGGATTGTCAAGAGGCGTTTGGAAGGATCAAACAGTGTCTCATGAACCCTCCCGTGCTTATGCAGCCGGTGCCCGGAAGGCCTCTCATTTTGTATATGACGATTTTGGACGAGTCGATGGGATGTATGCTGGGGCAACATGACGAGTCCGGGAAGAGAGAGCGCGCTGTCTACTACTTGAGTAATTAGTTTACGGCCTGTGAAATGAATTACTCCCTGCTCGAAAGAACGTGTTGTGCTTTAGTCTGGGTGTCCCACCGTCTAAGATAATACATGCTGAGCCATACCACCTGGTTGATATCCAAGATGGACCCGGTTAAGTACATCTTTGAAAAGCCTGCCCTCACAGGACGGATCGCCCGGTGGCAAGTCTTGCTATCCGAGTTTGATATAGTTTATGTCACCCAAAAGGCGATAAAAGGAAGCGCCTTAGTAGATTATTTGGCTCAGCAGCCTCTCAACGACTATCAGCCTATGCATCCCAAATTCCCGGATGAGGACATCATGGCCTTGTTTGAGGAGAAACTAGACGAGGACCGGGACAAATGGTCCGTGTGGTTTGACAGAGCGTCAAACGTTCTAGGCCATGACATTGGAGTAGTATTGGTCTCTCCAGACAATCAATGTATACCTTTCACAGCCAGGCTGGGGTTTGACTACACCAACAATATGGCTGAGTATGAAGCGTGTGCCCTGGCCGTCCAGGCAGCAATTGACTCAAATGTTAAACTGCTCAAGGTATACGGGGACTCAGCACTGGTGATTCACCAGCTGAGAGGGGAATGGGAAACTAGGGACCCCAAGCTGATACCCTACAAAGCCTATATCAAGGAGTTGGCTGATTCCTTTGATGAGATCTCCTTCCATCACGTTCCCCGGGAGGAAAATATAATGGCGGATGCACTTGCTACTTTGGCGTCCATGTTCCAGCTAACACCGCACGGGGACCTACCATACATTGAGTTCTGGTGTCGTGGCAGACCCGCACATTGTTGTCAGGTAGAAGAGGAACGGGACGGTAAGCCTTGGTATTTCGATATCAAGCGATTCGTTGAAAGCAAAGAATACCCACCGGGGGCTTCCGACAATGATAAAAGGACATTGAGGAGATTGGCGGCCGGTTTCTTCATGAGCGGGAGCATACTATATAAAAGAAACCATGACATGACTCTCTTGCGATGCGTGGATGCCAAAGAGGCGGACCACATTATCGAGGAAGTCCATGAGGGTTCATTTGGAACGCACGCCAATGGGCATGCTATGGCCAGGAAGATCCTGAGAGCAGGTTATTACTGGCTCACCATGGAAAGTGATTGCTGCATCCATGTAAGGAAATGCCATAAATGTCAAGCGCTCGCAGGCAATGTCAATGCTCCGCCACATCCTCTGAATGTTGTTGGATCGAGTGGCCTCAGAATAATTAAGAAGGGGGGTTTGAATTAATTATTCCTAAACCTTTAATAATTAAAAAATTACTCTTCTAAGGCTTTTACTAAGTTTTTAAGAGAATGAAGAGTAGAAGAGAAACTTAACAGAAAGTAAAAGCAGAAATTAAATGCACAGTAGAAAGTAAAAGAGTAGGGAAGAAGGAAACAAACACACAAGAGTTTTTATACTGGTTCGGCAACAACCCGTGCCTACATCCAGTCCCCAAGCGACCTGCGGTCCTTGAGATTTCTTTCAACCTTGTAAAAATCCTTTTACAAGCAAAGATCCACAAGGGATGTACCCTCCCTTGTTCTCTTTGAACCTAGTGGATGTACCCTCCACTAGAACTGATCCACAAGAGATGTACCCTCTCTTGTTCTCAGTCAAACCCAAGTAGATGTACCCTCTACTTGTACCACAAAGGATGTACCCTCCAATGTGTTAAGACAAAGATCTAAGGCTGTTAAACCTTTGATACTTTGTGAATGGGGATACAAAAGAATTCTCAGGCGATTAGTCCTTTGAATACTTTTGTATTAGGGAATGGGAAGAATCAAAATAATTCTCAGATTGTGTCGTTTTGAATTCTTTGACAAGGGAGAAGGGAGACACAAAAGAATTCAGGCGGTTAGTCCTTCGTTCTTTTGGAAAAGGGAGAAGAGAGACACAAAAAGAATTCAGGCGGTTAGTCCTTGGTGAATTCTTTTTGGCAAAGGGAGAAGAGAATAAAAAGATGAATAGCACAAGTTTTCAAGGTTTGGAAAACCAGAAAACTTTAAAAAGCTTTTGGTAAAAGAAGAAGAAAAAGTTCAAAGAGATTCAAGGCTTGTAAAGGATTGATTGGAAAAGTAAAAGTGTGAAAGAATTAATTGATTGAAAATGCAAAACAAAGCCTTGCTTTTATAGACTCTTCATGTCTGGTCAAGAAGACCATTTAGAAGAGGTATAACTTTTAGAAAAACTTTAAAACCAATTTGAAAAAGTCAAAAACCTTTTGAAGAGTTACATCTTTTGATTTATTCAGAAACAGTCGCTGGTAATCAATTACCAAATAAGTGTAATCGATTACACAAAGCTTTTATGTGATAAGATGTGACTCTTCACATTTGAATTTGAATTTCAACGTTCAAAGGTACTGGTAATCGATTACCAAAACATTGTAATCGATTACAACTTTTTGAAAATAATTGGAACGTTGTAAATTCAATTTGAAAACTTTTTCAAAACAATTTTGCTACTGGTAATCGATTACAACAATCTGGTAATCGATTACTAGAGAGTAAAAACTCTTTGGTAAAAGGTTTTTGTTAGACAAGTGGCCTCAAATATCTTAAGAAAGGGGGGGTTGAATTAAGATATTCCAAACTACTTCCCCAATTAAATATATATTACACTTTTTAATCAAGTTATGAATTCCCTTAATGACAATCTTCTTAAATATTAATTCAAATAAAAAAATTTGAATATGAATATAAAACAATAATAAATAAAGGAGATTAAGGGAAGAAAGAATGCAAACTCAGTTTTATACTAGTTCGGCCACACCCTTGTGCCTACGTCCAGTCCCCAAGCAACCCACTTGAGAGTTCCACTATCTTGTAAATTCCTTTTACAAGTTCTAAACACACAAGGACAATCCTTCCTTTGTGTTTAGAATTCCTTTACAACAAGAGACTCACAGTCTCTTAATCCCTTAGAGAATGAGAAGAAGAAGAACAACAACAAATCTCTCTAGAAAGAGATGGATTTTACAGATTGAGCACTCAAATAATTCCTTAATGAATTGCAATTGAATTGGCCAAGGAATTCTTAAGAGGATAAAATGAATTTGCTCTTTGAGAGGATAAACACTTGTTGTTCTGAAAATCTCTAAGCAATTTCGTGTTTAAGTCACATATATATAGACCATTGTGTTAGACAAGTGGCCTCAGATATCTTAAGAAGGGGGGGTTGAATTAAGATATTCCAAACTGTTTCCCCTAATTAAAAATCTATTTCACTTTTTACTCAAGTTATGAATTCCCTTAATGACAATCTTCTTAAATATTAATTCAAATGAAACAATTTGAATATGAATATAAAGCAATAATAAATAAAGGAGATTAAGGGAAGAGAAAATGCAAACTCAGTTTTATACTAGTTCGGCCACACCCTTGTGCCTACGTCCAGTCCCCAAGCAACCCGCTTGAGAGTTCCACTATCTTGTAAATTCCTTTTACAAGTTCTAAACACACAAGGACAATCCTTCCTTTGTGTTTAGAGATCCTTTACAACAAGAGACTCACAGTCTCTTAATCCCTTAGAGAATGAGAAGAAGAAGAAGAATAAATCTCTCTAGAAAGAGATGGATTTTACAGATTGAGCACTCAAATAATTCCTTAATGAATTGCAATTGAATTGGCCAAGGAATTCTTAAGAGGATAAAATGAATTTGCTCTTTGAGAGGATAAACACTTTGTTGTTCTGAAAATCTCTTAGAAATTTCGTGTTTAAGTCACATATATATAGACCATTGGTGGTCATGAATAAAGCCTTTGAAAAGTTGTGACTCTTGAAATTATTTTTCTGAAAATCCTGTCTGGTAATCGATTACAGTAATTGTGTAATCGATTACAGCTTTTAAAATTTGAATTAAAACGTTTACTAACTGCTGGTAATCGATTACCAAAATTGTATAATCGATTACACAGTCTAAAATTTCGAATTCAAATTTTTGTAGCTGTTATAAAACGTATTTGGCCACTGGTAATCGATTACATCCTCTGGTAATCGATTACCAGAGAGTAAAACCTTTGAGAAACACTTTTTAATTTAAATCACTTGGCCAAACCTTTGCTAATTCAATTAGGAATTCCCTTCCTAATATTCTAGTGATCATCTTGATGTTGTGACTTGTAATCTTGAAGTATTGTCTTGAATTTTAATCTTGAAAAGCCCATTTGCATCAATTGCAACACATCATCATGATCATCATCAAAACATCAAAGCCAATTGCATCTACAATCTCCCCCTTTTTGATGATGACAATACAATACCTGAAATCAAGATTCAAGCAAGCAACAAACAATTGTATATAGATAAAATGTGCATGCGTTTACTCCCCCTATATTTTGGAATACATGATCACTTGATTTCTAAGTTTGTAAAGCAACCTTTTCTCCCCCTTTGGCAACATCAAAAAGCCAAAGAACTCGGAAATCAACACAGATATAACAATGGAGTAGCAAGATATAAATATCAGAGTATTAAACACAATAAGCCAAACTCACAAACCAGAAATAATCAAACCAGAAATCAAATAACATAAAATGTCAACAACCACAAAATATCCAAGACTGAAATTTAAAAACCAAAAGATAAATAAGCAAAGTACTTAGCATAATAATGTAAATTCTAAGAAACTAAAAGCCAAAATACACAGCTTATAAAAAGACATATAGTCAGAAGCTAAAATCTTAGAAGATGGAGGTGGTGGAGGAAGATCAAAACTCTGACGAATGTATCCGACATCCTCTTCAAGCTGTGTAAGGCGAATGTCCATACCGGCAAACCGTGAATCTAACGAGTCGAAGCGGTCACCAACTTAAGAACGAAGACCCCATAATTCGGAGAGGACTTCATTCATGAGTGCGGAATCTTCACGTTGAGGGGGAGGTGAAGGAGTACGTTCATCTTGAGGAGGGAGTGCATCCTTCTTCAGCCATTGTCCATTCCGATCTTTACGATACCCAAAGGAGGTCACTGCACCAGCACCAATTGCAAAGGAACGCTTGACTTGAACAAAGGGTTCATCATCAAGCGAAATTTGAAAATGACGCAAAAAAACAGAGTAATCAAATGTGGATAAGGAAGAAATGCATTGGCCCGTAATGCCTTATGCATTCGGTACCGAACCAAATGGGCCCAGTCGATCTGACGACCGGTAAGAAAAGCCCACATAAGAATTAAATCCTCCTCAGAGGCTTGTGCTAAATTTGAAGACCGAGGAAGCAAAATTCTAACAATGATATAATGCATGATGCGATTATCAAAAGTTAATGACCCGGCCAGCAATCTACCGGTCATTTCAGCTTGATCATTGCAGACCATGCGACGAGCATTATGACTTGAATAATCGAATTTCCAGTCATCAACAATGGTGCCCTCAAAAGGTGCACCTTGACTGGGTAAATGAGTCAAAGAAAAGAAAAGTGACTGATCAATGACCATAGAAGTACCATGCACCTCAGACATAATAATACCATCCTGAATTTTTAAATTGCAGTAGAAGACCTTAACAAGTTCAGGATAATATGACAATTTTAATGACATGAAATCAACAAGACCAGAATTTTGAAACACTTGATAGCAATCAAACGTTTCATCATTAAAGAACTCTACGTCTAGGTACTTAGGATCTAAGATTATTCTAGAAGAAAACTGAGAAAGGTACCGTAGACGTTGATCATCAGATGAAAACAGTGTTGATGATCTTGGAGATGACAAAGAAGGAGGAATAGGTGTTGTGCGTCCTCCGGATGGGCCGTGACGGCGATGGGCAGCAGCGGTAGTGGTGGAGGATGATCCCTTTCTCTTCTTTGGTGGCTCTGCCATTTGAAGAAGTTTTTCTGGATTTTGATCGGCGGAAGTGAAAGAGGAGTGAAAAAGAGGAAGATTGGGCTTTACGGGACGTGATTTGGTGAAGAATTGAGTGAGAATCGAAGGTTTGAAGTTCTAGGTATGGAGGAAAACGTGGAGGATGCTTTGGCTGCGCAGCAGCTCTGATTTCATGAGTATTTATAGAAGATGACGCATTGTAATCGATTACAGGTATTGGTAATCGATTACAGGCCTAATAAGCCTTATGGTAATCGATTACAGGATGTTGTAATCGATTACAGGCTGCCTGTTCATGTGTATTCGATTACACTGGATGGTAATCGATTACCAGAGCCTATCCTAGGCTAGTTTCTTAAGAGAATATCTATATTTATGCTCAAATACATCCTATATGACTAATTTTCACTACTAATACACTAAACTCAATCATTCAATTATTATATACACAAGAAATCATAAATTCTATCATAAAAACAAGAATTTAAACAAGATCAAACAAAACCATCTATAATCAAAAGGTAAGAGTAAATCAACCAATCAATCAACCATTCAATCAACCAATCAATCCCTATTCTTCTAAATCTCTTACATCTAAGAGACCTAATTGTCTTCAAATAGAGAAGAACACTTCCTTGGGGAGAGGTTTAGTGAAAATATCAGCAAGTTGATTCTTAGTATCTGTCATACCCTAATTTCGTCCGGGGACCTTTGCTCGATGACGTGCGACCATTCTTTGGTCCTCGTGAGGTGCTTGGCACCCATCATTAGGCGATTTGTGAAATTCGAGGACATGCCGAAAAACCAAAAAAAAGTATTGATGCACAATCCGTAAGTTTCCGGGACACACCGAAAATCAAATGGAAGCATTGTTGCATAATTAAGTGAGGTTCCGTAACATTCCGTAAGTCAAAAAGGGGATGATTATGTAATCCGCAAGGTTCCGTAACATTACGGAAAGAAAACAAGTATCGTTACGAAATTCGTAAGTTTCCGTAACTTTACGAAAAAAGAATCACCAAAAAACAGCAGAGGGGGGTGTACTTAGTAAAAATGGGGGTGCAAATAGCACCCAGGCCCACTTGGGCCCTCTGGAATATTCCTCCAGAAGGCGGTTGCTTCTGGAGGAAGCAACCCTGCTCGCCTGGGCGAGCTGAGCTCGCCTGGGCGAGCTGGGCGGCAACCACCTCCCCTATTTTGCTATAAATAGGGGAGGAATGCAAGAAGGAAGGGGTCAGCCCCTGAGGCACTTTTCTCTCTTTCGAATTTGCTTGGAAAAATTGTTTCCGTGAAGAAAATCTAAGCCGAGGCGCTTCCGAAACGTTTCCGTAACGTTTTCCGTGAGGAATTTCGCAAAGATTTCAACCGTTCTTCGACGTTCTTCATTCGTTCTTCATCGTTCTTCAATCTTCAACGGGTAAGTATCTCGAACCAAGCTTTTCGATTCATTCTATGCACCCATGGTGGTCCACATTGTGTTTCGTGCATTTTTACTCTCGTTTTGTTTACTTTTTATACCCCCTCTTGACGTGCTTAAGCCGTTTTTACTTAAGTCATTTCTCGCTTACTTAAAAATAAAATAAATTTCCACCGAACGTTTGAATTATATTATCCGTTAACTTCGGTTAAAATAAATTCCGACCGTTCGGTCGTGCCGTAACCATGTTGGAAATCAAAAAGAGGTAAAAAATAATATAATAAAAAATATCTTTTTAGTGAAATAAAGCGGAAAATCAATCGGACGTTTTCTCTTTGGGATTTCTTATTCTTAATCGAATTGATTAATAACTAAAGTGAAACTAAGGCTAAAATCAACTCGCCTAGTCAAGCTCGTCCACAAAAATAGGCTTTTGAAGTTTGTCATTTCAATTTCTCACTAAGTAAAATGGATCATTTTTAAAGTCCAACGCCTTAAAATGATCACCTCTTAAGCAAAAAAAAGAAGAATCACTTGATAAGAAAGAACTACGTAGGTCTGAGTTCCTCATTGAGGATACGTAGGAGCAAAAGCCCCGCTTTTGTCGACCACCCCAAGAGATCGTTAATGGTCCAATGCCTTAACGTTTCTCTCCTTTCAAAAACAAAAGATCGTTAATGGTCCAATGCCTTAACGTTTCTCTCCTTTCAAAAACAAAAGATCGTTAATGGTCCAATGCCTTAACGTTTCTCTCCTTTCAAAAACAAAAGATCGTTAATGGTCCAATGCCTTAACGTTTCTCTCCTTTCAAAAACAAGAGATCGTTAATGGTCCAAAGCCTTAACGTTTCTCCCCTTTCAAAAATCAAAAGACCGTTTAATGGTTCAACACCTTAAATGACCTTTTGTTCAATAAAAACATATTTTGCAAAAAAGGACAAAAACAACTTAGCAAACACTTTGTTCCAAAAGAACTACGTAGGTCTGATTTTCTCATCCCAAATTGAGGAATACGTAGGAGCAAAGGGAAACGCCCTTGTCGACCACAAAAAAGGAAAAAATATAAAAAGGGTATAAAGGATATAAGAACATAAAAGGGAACGTAAAAATCAAAGTCATGTTTGCACATTCGATTAAAGGCTGCCGTCCCTTGGGATGGGCGTGTGGGGTGCTAATACCTTCCCCGTGCGTAAATACAACTCCCGAACCTTTCACTAAAAAGTTCGTAGATCGCGTCTTTTCCGGTTTTTCCGACGTTTTCCTCAAATAAACGTTGGTGGCGACTCCGCGCGTATTCCTTTCGTGGAACACGCATCCCGCGAGTCTCGCGTCGCCCTCCCGCCGAAGGGTAGGTTGCGACAGTTGGCGACTCCACTGGGGACCATTTTTAGAGAGTTAGGCCATTTAATCTTGTGCAATGTTTTATCATGACTTTCTCCTTTGTTGGTTTCCCTTTATTTGTCTTATGTTCTTGTGTATATAAACTATTTGTTGCTTTTAGTGTGTTTTAGAATGTATGCATGAGGTAAATATTTATTCATTTGATGCACACAAACACCAACACTATTTGCACACACTGTGAGTGAAAAAGGGCCCTATACCCGGGTTCATGGGAGCATAAGGAGTGGAGGTGAATCTGTGATCATGCTAGGTCTCCGACTTGCTTGATTACAGTAAACCCTCATCTAGAGCTTTTCTCTTTAAAAACCTATTGTTGCTAGTAGTCCCTACTGCTACAATATGTTCTTCAAAGGGGATGATACCTCTAGAAACCATCAAGAGAGATATAACTACCTTGGGGATTATTGCTAAAAGCCTTGTTAGTTCTCTCCCTTATAGGTCCTTTAAATAGGGGCACGAAGCAAACACGCTGCGTGCCATTTTTCACACTGCCATGCATGAGTATCATATACCCTTTTGCTTATGTTCGGTAAATATTGTCATACTGTGCACATTCCCGCATTGTGTCTTTTGCATAGGCATTGCATATGGGTTCTGTCTTGATCCCTGCTGTAAACCAACCAACGGAGGGTCCGTGTCGCCTTCTTAAAAACGTGCGTTGGGGCATTTCGCTACCCCTAGACGTCGTATCTAAGAAGGGGACAAATTCCCCGGACCCCCGTATTCGTAAATTGCATCTGTGTCATATGCATTTCTTCATGCATTCATCCATCCCACCCATGAGATATCGGAGTTTTGATTTGCACCAGCTTTTGTCTCACTTTAGTAAGCATGGGAACAAATCAAACCGGCAAGAGGTTCTACCAAGTCAAGGTCAAAAGCCCAGATACCACCAGCATCAAGGAATTAGGGCGGTTGATGGAACCCCTCCAAATGCAAGCCTTCCGCAAGACTTACGGAAAGATCTTAGAGTTGACCATAGCAGAAGTGTCCATAGAAGCCATTGCATCACTCACCCAATACTACGACCAGCCTTTGAGGTGCTTCACATTCGGAGACTTCCAATTAGTACCAACCATTGAAGAATTTGAAGAAATTCTAGGATGTCCTCTCGGGGGAAGAAAACCATATCTTTCCTCCGGATGTCTCCCCTCCTTGAGCAGAATTGCAACTGTGGTCAAGGATTCCGCAAGAGGTTTGGACCGCATAAAACAGACTCGGAACGGCATAGCGGGCCTACCACAGAAGTACCTAGAAGACAAAGCGAGGGGTATGGCCAATCAGGGAGAATGGGTCCCGTTTATGGATGTGTTAGCTTTGCTAATTTTTGGGGTCGTCCTCTTTCCAAACGTGGATGGTTTGGTAGGCCTAGCAGCAATCGACGCTTTCCTTGCCTACCACCATAGCAAGGAAAGTCCGGTGGTAGCTGTCTTGGCAGATCTATTTGACACATTTGACCGAAGGTGCGAGAAGAGTAGCGCACGGATCATCTGTTGCTTACCCGCCCTCTGTGTTTGGTTGGTTTCACACTTGTTCCAACAAGACACAAGACATCCATGTCCGCTCCTGAGCCATCGCTCGTGTACTGAAAAGAGGAGAATGGATTGGGACCAGCTCTTGGCCGGGATAGGAAGTAGAACAATCAGTTGGTTCCCCCGATGGAAGGAAGGAAAAGAAGGAGTCCTTTTCTCATGTGGAAGATACCCAAACATTCCGCTGGTAGGAACGAGGGGTTGTATTAATTACAATCCCACGCTCGCTATAAGACAACTAGGGTACCCCATGAGGGGAGCACCGACGGAAGGAAGCATGTCTCCTTTCCTTGTGAGGGATCTCGGCGCACAAAATTCCAAGACTATACAAAGAATCCATAAGGCATGGGAAACCCCGTTAAGGAAAGATCAAGAGCTTAGAGGCATTCGTAATGGCATCATTGGTGGGTACCACGAATGGCTGAAAGTTCGCATACGAGGTTTAGATTGGCTCGCCAAGTTAAAAGTCGTCAGCGAAGAGAATTTTGAAGCACCGGAAGAGGACGAGGAAGTCCAAGCTCTCAAAAGCGAGTTAGGAAAGGCAAAACTCGCCAAGGAGAAGTTCAAGTTGGCTGCTACACACGTTCGGAAGGAGTGTGCCGGGTTACGGGAAGAGAATACAATTACCGCAAGAGCCCTTGAACGAGAGACCAAGAGGGCTCGCAAGGAAGAGTATGGCCGGAACAAATTTCGCGGAGCCCTATGGGGTAGCAATAATGAACTCAAGTTGCGAAGGGAGGAAAGGGACCAGTCGCGAGCACATAGCATGGTTTTGAAAGAGGAGTTAGTTGCCTGTTCAAGGTCCAAAAGAAGCTTGTCTCAGCGTTTATGCGAGACGGAGACCAACATGCTAGCTATCATCGCCAAGTACCAAGAAGAGTTAGGTCTAGCCACGGCCCACGAGCATAGAATCGCGGATGAGTATGCCCAAGTATACGCGGAAAAAGAGGCTAGAGGAAGGGTGATCGACTCTTTACACCAAGAGGCAACCATGTGGATGGATCGGTTTGCCCTTACCTTGAACGGGAGTCAAGAACTTCCCCGATTGTTAGCCAAGGCCAAGGCGATGGCAGACACCTACTCCGCCCCCGAAGAGATTCATGGGCTTCTCGGCTATTGTCAGCATATGATAGACTTAATGGCCCACATAATTAGAAATCGTTAGGAAACTTGTATGGTCTCTCAGACCTTGACTAGATATGACTTCCTTTTTGAAATAAAATGAGTTGGTCCCATGTTTCTACTCCAAAAAGCTTGTGCAAATCAAATCACTCCTACATCTCATCTCTAGCATGCATTTTCTTTTTTTACCCACTCCTCACGTTTGGTTTTTTAGGGAAAAACACCATAACTAAACGCGCCGCAAGGGATCCCTATCGCACCAGATCCAAATCTAGAACGATGGGTGATCAAGAGGAGACGCAGGAACAGATGAAAGCCGACATGTCGGCTCTGAAAGAACAAATGGCCTCCATGATGGAGGCCATGTTAGGTATGAAACAGCTCATGGAGAAGAACGCGGCCACTGCCGCCGCTGTCAGTTCGGCTGCCGAAGCAGACCCGACTCTCTTGGCAACTACGCACCATTCTCCCTCAAACATAGTAGGACGGGGAAGGGACACACTGGGGCACGATGGCAGCCCTCACCTGGGATACAACCGAGCGGCTTACCCTTATGGATTGCCGCCCAACTATTCACCACCCATCTTGCAAGAAGATGCGGGCCACATTGCTTCTCCCGTCCATGAAAAAGAGCCTCCTCAGCAGCCCGACGAAGTCCATAAAGACCCTCAAGATTATGCTCGGAGGGATGTCGAGTTTTATCCCCCGATCCCCGAAGGGCCGGCACCAGGCACGTTGCCCCAACCCAACATCGCAGCATCGCCGATAGTTTTGTCTATGGAAGGGCCGCCCCCGGCAATTGAAGAAAGGAGGAAGCTCGATCTCCTTGAGGAAAGATTGAGGGCTGTGGAAGGATTTGGGGACTATCCGTTTGCAGACATGACGGATCTTTGCTTAGTACCCGATGTTGTTATTCCCCCGAAATTCAAAGTGCCGGACTTCGACAAGTATAAAGGGACGACTTGTCCCAAAAACCATCTCAAGATGTACTGCCGTAAGATGGGCGCTCATTCTAAAGATGAAAAGCTGTTGATACACTTCTTTCAGGATAGCTTGGCCGGAGCTGCGGTAGTGTGGTACACTAATTTGGAAGCTTCCCGTATCCGTACTTGGAAGGATCTGATTACCGCCTTCCTAAGGCAATATCAGTACAATTCTGATATGGCTCCTGACCGTACTCAACTGCAGAATATGTTTAAGAAAGAGGGTGAAACCTTTAAAGAATATGCGCAGCGATGGAGGGATTTGGCGGCACAAGTAGCTCCTCCCATGGTTGAGAGAGAGATGATCACCATGATGGTAGACACTCTGCCAGTGTTCTACTATGAGAAGCTAGTGGGTTATATGCCGTCCAGCTTTGCGGATCTGGTGTTTGCCGGGGAAAGAATCGAGGTTGGATTGAAGAGAGGAAAGTTTGATTACGTTTCCTCCACAAACGTGAACGCCAAAAGAATCGGGGCAACAGGGGCAAAAAGGAAGGAAGGAGATGCCCATGCCGTCTCTTCAACACCCGCATGGGTCAAACCCCAGCAAACACCTCATGGTACCCATCAGTACGCGCAACATCACCCAAGCTTCTCGGCTCATGCTGGGAACGCCTCTAGCTCAACACCCGTGCAGCCTAAGGCACCCACCCAGAGGGAAGCTCCCCAAGTTCCAACTCCGAACACGGCTCGACCGGCCGGTAATTCCAACATGACAAGGAACTTCCCTCCAAGGCCATTGCCGGAATTCACCCCGCTCCCGATGACGTACGAAGATCTTCTACCATCCCTCATCGCCAATCATTTGGTCGTGGTAACTCCCGGAAGGGTCCTCGAACCCCCTTTCCCGAAGTGGTATGACCCTAATGCAACTTGCAAGTACCATGGGGGTGCCCCGGGGCATTCCGTCGAAAAATGCTTGGCCCTTAAATACAAGGTCCAACATCTAATGGATGCCGGATGGCTGACTTTCCAAGAGGATCGGCCCAATGTGAGGACCAACCCGCTCGCCAATCATGGAGGGGGAGCAGTTAATGCAGTTGAATCCGATAGGCCCCACAGGTCCAAACCTTTAAGAGATGTGGCAACCCCTAGGAGGTTTATCTTTGAGGCCCTACAAAAGGGAGGTGTAATTCCCCATAGTGGGTGTAAGGAGGATTCCTGTCTGCTACATTCCGGCGAGATGCATGACATGGAGACGTGTTTGGAAGTAGAGGAATTGTTATAGCGGATGATAGACCAAGGTCGACTAGAAGTCGGCATTAAAGGAAAAGAAGAGCAGCATATATGCATGCAATCTACGGAGGGGAGCGGTGTTGCGAAGCCCAAACCCTTGGTGATATACTTCACTAAAAGTACAGCCTCGCAAAAGCCCGGGCACCCCTTAATGGCCAAACCTGTTCCTTTCCCGTACCAAAATAGTCACGCGGTCCCGTGGAGATATACACCTCCAGGGAAGAAGGAAGAAGAAGTCACTGACGTCAGCTCGCTGTCAGCTAAAGTAACAAATATCACGGGGCTGAGCGGTGTGACCCGTAGTGGTCGTGTGTTCGCACCTCCGGACCTACCAGTCCAACCCGCCGACGTCAAAGGAAAAGGAAAAGTGGTGGAGGAACAAGATGGCGAAGCACCCCACGCTTCGAATAAAGATATGCCAGCAAAGGGGCCCCCAGAGAAAAGGGATGGTAGAAAGGAGGTGTCGCTAGAGGAAGCCAGCGAGTTCCTTCGGATAATTCAGCAGAGCGAATTCAAGGTTATCGAACAGCTCAACAAAACCCCGGCTAGGGTCTCGCTGCTAGAGTTACTTATGAGCTCCGAGCCTCATCGGGCTCTGCTAGTAAAAGTGCTGAACGAGGCTCACGTGGCCCAAGATATTTCGGTAGAAGGTTTCGGAGGGCTGGTCAACAATATCACTGCCAACAACTATCTTGCCTTCGCCGAAGAAGAAATCCCCGCCGAGGGGAGAGGGCATAATAAGGCTTTACACGTATCAGTCAAGTGTATGGACCATATCGTGGCCAAGGTACTCATCGATAATGGTTCCAGTTTAAACGTGATGCCTAAGAGCACTTTGGACTAGTTACCATTCAATGCTTCCCATTTAAAACCAAGTTCAATGGTGGTTCGGGCCTTCGACGGCACTCGCCGAGAGGTTAGGGGAGAGATCGATCTCCCAGTACAAATAGGCCCTCACACCTGTCAAGCCACCTTCCAAATAATGGATATTAACCCCCCCTACAGCTGCCTGTTGGGGCGCCCTTGGATCCACTCAGTGGGAGTTGTGCCTTCTACACTCCACCAAAAGCTGAAATTCGTAGTGGAGGGGCACTTGGTTATCGTGTCAGGCGAGGAAGATATCTTGGTAAGCTGCCCATCCTCCATGCCTTATGTGGAAGCCGCAGAAGAATCGTTAGAAACCGCTTTCCAGTCTTTTGAGGTGGTCAGCATTTCCTCCGTGGACTCCCTCTTTGGGCAACCTTGTCTGTCCGATGCGGCGGTAATGATGGCCCGAGTTATGTTAGGGAACGGTTATGAACCCGGGATGGGTTTAGGCAAAGACAATGGCAGCATAACTAGCCTGATAAAAACCCAAGGAAATCGTGGGAAGTATGGTTTAGGCTATAAGCCCACTCAGGCGGACATGAAAAGAAGCATCGCGGGAAGGAAGAACAGTGGTCAGAGCTCGCGTTGGAGACAAGAAAGTGAAGGAAGCCCGCCCTGCCACATAAGTAGAAGCTTTATAAGTGCGGGTCTGGGAGACGAAGGTCAAGTGTTCGCGATATGTGAAGATAATGTTCCAAGTACTTCGGATTTGGTCCGACCATGCCCTCCTGATTTCCAGCTGGGAAATTGGCGAGTGGAAGAACGCCCCGGCATTTACGCGACAAGCATAATGTAAACCTTTACGGTTTTAAAAGCTCTATAGTTGGGCCTAGGCTTTAGAGTTTTCGTTTTGTCAAGTCTTTGTGTCTTTTGTTTTTGAATTTATAATACAAGGATCTTTCTTCATCTGTTCCTGGTCTCTACCCATTCTCATTCATTTGCATGTTTACTTCTTTTTCTGAAACGGCAGATTCGATGACGAGTCCCCCGAAGGTACTAATACCTGGAACCCGTCTATCAACTTCGAGCAAGAAATGAACCAAACGGAAGATGAAGGAGATGAGGATGTGGGACTTCCTTCGGAACTAGAAAGAATGGTCGCCCATGAGGACCAAGAAATGGGGCCTCATCAAGAAGAAACAGAGCTAGTAGACTTAGGAATTGGCAGTGGAAAGAGGGAAGTAAAGATAGGTACAGGCATTACCGCACCTATCCGTGAAGAATTAATAATCCTGCTAAAAGACTACCAAGACATCTTTGCTTGGTCATACCAAGATATGCCCGGTTTGAGTTCTGACATTGTGCAGCACCGGTTGCCTCTAAATCCCGGGTGTTCCCCAGTAAAACAGAAATTGAGGAGGATGAAGCCCGAAACGTCCTTGAAGATAAAAGAAGAAGTGAAGAAGCAGTTTGACGCTGGATTTCTGGCCGTCGCTCGGTATCCAGAATGGGTTGCCAACATCGTACCAGTTCCTAAAAAAGGTGGGAAAGTACGAATGTGCGTAGATTACCGGGACCTGAATCGGGCCAGTCCCAAGGACAATTTTCCGTTACCACACATCGATATCCTCGTAGATAACACGGCCAATTTCGCTTTATTTTCCTTCATGGATGGTTTCTCTGGTTACAATCAGATAAAGATGGCGCCCGAGGATATGGAAAAGACTACTTTCGTCACCCTGTGGGGAACGTTCTGTTACAAGGTGATGTCCTTTGGACTCAAGAATGCCGGGGCAACTTATCAACGGGCCATGGTAGCTTTGTTCCATGATATGATGCATCAAGAGATCGAGGTCTACGTGGACGACATCATTGCTAAATCTAAATCTGAGGAAGAACACCTTGTCAACCTGCGGAAATTGTTCGAAAGGCTTAAGAAATATCAATTAAGGTTGAACCCCGCTAAGTGTACCTTTGGGGTCAAATCAGGGAAATTGCTTGGTTTCGTTGTAAGCCAGAAAGGGATAGAGGTAGACCCCGAAAAAGTGAAGGCTATCCTTGAGATGCCAGAACCCCGTACAGAGAGGCAAGTCCGAGGTTTCCTGGGGCGCTTGAATTATATTGCCAGATTCATATCGCAGCTCACCGTCATTTGTGAGCCGTTGTTTAAACTCTTGCGTAAAAACCAAACTGACCGGTGGAATGAGGATTGCCAAGAGGCTTTTGGAAGGATCAAAAAGTGCCTAATGAATCCTCCCATGCTTATGCCACCAGTACCTGGAAGGCCTCTCATTTTGTACATGACAATCTTGGACGAGTCAATGGGGTGTATGCTGGGGCAACATGACGAATCTGGGAAGAAAGAGCGCGCTGTTTACTACCTAAGTAAGAAGTTCACGACCTGTGAGATGAATTACTCCTTGCTCGAAAGAACGTGTTGTGCTTTAGTATGGGCATCCCATCGCTTAAGGCAGTACATGCTGAGCCATACTACCTGGTTGATATCCAAAATGGACCCGGTTAAGTACATCTTTGAAAAGCCAGCTCTCACAGGACGAATCGCCCGGTGGCAAGTCTTGCTATCTGAGTTTGATATAGTCTACGTCACCCAAAAGGCGATAAAAGGAAGCGCTTTGGCAGATTATTTGGCTCAACAGCCTCTTAACGACTACCAGCCCATGCATCCGGAATTCCCGGATGAGGACATCATGGCCTTGTTCGAGGAAAAGTTGGACGAAGATCGGGACAAATGGACTGTATGGTTTGACGGAGCGTCAAACATTCTAGGTCATGGCGTCGGGGCAGTGTTGATCTCTCCGGACAATCAATGTGTACCTTTCACAGCCAGGCTAGGATTCGACTGCACCAACAACATGGCCGAATATGAAGCATGTGCCCTAGCCGTCCAGGCAGCAATTGACTCCGATGTCAAACTACTCAAGGTGTACGGCGACTCAGCGTTGGTAATCCATCAGCTGAGAGGAGAATGGGAAACTAGAGATCCCAAGCTGATACCCTACAAAGCCTACATCAAGGAGTTGGCTGAGACTTTCGATGAGATCTCCTTCCATCATATTCCCCGCGAGGAAAATCAAATGGCGGATGCACTTGCTACATTGGCATCTATGTTCCAGCTAACACCGCACGGGGACCTACCCTACATTGAATTTCAGTGTCGTGGCAAACCCGCACATTGTTGCCAAGTGGAAGAGGAACGGGACGGAAAGCCCTGGTATTACGACATTAAGCGATATGTCGAAAGCAAAGAATACCCGCCAGAGATTGCCGACAACGATAAAAGGACATTGAGGAGGTTGGCAGCCAGTTTCTTCATGAGCGGAGGCACACTGTATAAGAGAAATCACGACATGACACTCCTGCGATGTGTGGATGCCAAGGAGGCAAATCACATGATCGAGGAAGTCCATGAGGGCTCGTTTCGAACGCACGCCAACGGGCATGCTATGGCCAGGAAGATCTTAAGAGCAGGTTATTACTGGCTTACCATGGAAAGTGATTGTTGTGTCCATGTGAGGAAGTGCCACAAATGTCAAGCATTCGCGGATAATGTCAATGCCCCACCGCATCCTCTGAATGTCATGTCCGCCCCTTGGCCTTTCTCCATGTGGGGAATAGATGTCATTGGGGCCATTGAGCCCAAGGCCTCGAATGGTCATCGCTTCATCCTTGTAGCAATAGATTATTTCACCAAGTGGGTCGAGGCGGCTTCATATACCAATGTCACGAGGAATGTGGTGGTCAGGTTCATTAAGAAGGAGATTATCTGCCGATATGGTTTGCCAAGGAAGATTATCACGGACAACGGCACCAACCTGAATAACAAGATGATGGGGGAAATGTGCGAGGAGTTTAAAATCCAGCATCACAATTCCACACCCTACCGGCCAAAGATGAATGGAGCCGTGGAAGCAGCCAATAAGAATATCAAAAAGATTATCCAAAAGATGACCGTGTCATACAAGGATTGGCACGAGATGCTCCCATTCGCGTTACACGGTTACCGGACTTCAGTACGAACGTCAACTGGGGCAACGCCGTTCTCATTGGTATATGGGATGGAGGCGGTGTTACCATTTGAGGTAGAAGTCCCGTCATTAAGGATCTTGGCAGAATCCGGATTAAAGGAATCAGAATGGGCTCAAACACGCTACGATCAGCTCAACCTCATTGAGGGTAAGCGCTTAACGGCCATGAGTCATGGGCGCTTATACCAGCAAAGAATGAAGAGTGCATTCGACAAGAAAGTACGCTTACGCAAGTTCCATGAGGGAGACCTTGTGCTAAAGAAAACGTCCCATGCTGTCAAGGACCATCGAGGGAAATGGGCCCCGAACTACGAAGGGCCTTTTGTTGTGAAGAGGGCTTTTTCCGGAGGAGCCCTGGTGCTTACCAACATGGATGGCGAAGAGCTACCTTCACCCGTGAACTCTGATGTCGTCAAACGATATTATGCTTAGAAGCTGGGGCAATTAAGGATGTCGCTGCATGTTCTCTATCTTTATGCGTTTTCTAGATTTCCCCCCAGGATTTTCCGGTCTGTTGTATCTCTTGTTACGATCTTTCAAAGAAATAAACATGGATTTGAGGCTTTTAGTCCTCACGTTAGTTTCACACCTTGCGTTAATTTGTGATCGCCTGAGCCCTTCCGCTCAGTTCATGGGATCCCCCAAGCGCTTAATTAGAATTGAACCTGAACCAACTTTCCCTAAATTTTCTGCGTTTGAAAACATCCATGCATACGCATACGCATACGCATGTATATTGTTGTGGTAAAACAGGGGCAGGATCACCTTGGGCTACCTTCTGGAGTGGAGACAAAACATGAACGGCAGAAACCAATCAAGGTAGGGTAATGATGCGGTCAAGATTGGCCATACCTGGTTGTTTATTACTTGCAGGTACTTAAGGATGAACGCAAGTGGGGATGGGGTCACGACCGACCGATCGTTGCCCTTGCTCTGTGCGAAACAAGCAGGGAATGTCGCTGCAAGGCAGCCCCGTATCCTTTGTATTTTGCAGCTTTCTTTTACTATTTGTTTGTTTTAAAAAGGAAAAGAGTAATAATAAAATAAGTAATCAACGCCTAATTCTAACCTAAGTAAGTTCAAGTTAGGCAAAATGCTAATCCATGAGAAGGGAGGGGACATGGCTAATGTTCCCCTCAAAAAAAAAAAAAAAAAAAAAAAAAAATGCAGGTTAGCTCGCCTGGGCGAGCTGGGCTCGCCTGGGCGAGCCACCCCTGCACCAAATTATAAAAATGACGAAAGGGGGGGCGTTTTTACATTCAAAAACTTCTTTTCCCCCCTTTCAAAAGCCATACCCACGGGATTGACGAATTTGCAGCCCTAGGGTCGTCCTTTTTCGCATTTTTTGATTCCGTTTTGCGCTTTTGTTCATCACCAACAAGTAAGTATTCCATCCCTAAGCTTTCTAGCTTTTCATTGGTGTATTTTGATCTCCTTTTGGTGCTCTAAATTGTGGGGGTGTGCTCAAATATGTGGGGCAATTTTGATTTATTAGGGGTTGGTATGAGATGGCCCTAGGCCTATAATGCATTTTGAAACAATAGGACATACCACATTGTCCCCGTTCTCTTGCTATTGATGCCTAAACGCGCGCCCACCAAGTGTTCGGTGAAATGCCTCAATGGCATTAGCGTGTGACTTTTGTAAGGAGACAACCCATGGGGTATTTTGGTTTGTGCATATTTTCTATTTTTTTGGAATATGTATTCATTCCCGAAAAAGGCTAGAGTAATTGCCCCGCATATATCCTAGTCCTAGAAACTGAAATTTTCTGCAAAAAGAGCACAAAAGGAGGTGCATATTGGGTAAAGTTACCCTTTTGGCCAGCAATCAGCTATGGGCCACGCTACAATATTTTCCCTATGCCTAGATGGTTAGGAATTTTGCTCATCATAAATGTGTAGGTTTAGAATAGGTAGCGAAATACCTTTGGCAATTTACACTTTGGGTATGATGGCAAAATACTTGGGTGTATGTACATATAATTTTTGGTAGTCAAAATGTCTCACAAAAAAATATACATAAATGTGTTGCATGTTATGTAAAGAAGATACATTACCAAAAAATGTATACCTTTTAATTTGAATACAATTTTAGTCAGCAAAGGGAAATATACTGGAATTTGCATGCGGCTTTAGGTAGCAAAAACTTGAAAAGAGCATGAAATGTAGCACCTTATTGTGTAGATAGTCAAGATTCATCATAAAGTTTGTGTATGTATAGGTATTAGAAATACCAAGAGGTGTACATGTGCAATTTTTGGTACCCCAAAATGCTTTGGGTATGCATGTATGTGAATTTAGCCAGGGAGATGTGTGTGATGTAAGTAACAAATACACCTTGGAAATACGTGTAAATAATCTAGGTAACGGAGCTGCCTTGATTGTATATGGGTGCATTTTTTCGGTTAATAGAATGTCTTGTGCAAGAGAACATTTGTAAGGAAATATGCGCATAAGCTTACTCTAAATTTACATTGATGTTTGTATTTATGGGAGGAGGTTATATGCCATTTTTGCTTTAAGAGTAACGTCCCACTGGTAAAACTAACTTTCCAAATGTTTGCCTTCGCAGGAATGGCCCCGAGGAAGCTTGCCTCAAAGAGGTCCAGGAAGGACAAGGCGGCCGAAGGAACTAGTTCCGCCCCGGAGTACGACAGTCATCGCTTTAGGAGCGTTATACACCAGCAGCGCTTCGAAGCCATTAAGGGATGGTCGTTTCTCCGGGAGCGACGCGTCCAGCTCAAGGACGACGAGTATACTGATTTCCAGGAAGAAATAGGGCGCCGGCGGTGGGCACCACTGGTCACTCCCATGGCCAAGTTTGATCCAGAAATAGTTCTTGAGTTTTATGCCAATGCTTGGCCAACAGAGGAGGGCGTGCGTGACATGAGATCCTGGGTTAGGGGTCAGTGGATCCCGTTCGATGCCGACGCTATCAGCCAGCTCCTGGGATATCCGATGGTATTGGAAGAGGGCCAGGAATGCGAGTATGGCCAGAGGAGGAACCGGTCTGATGGGTTCGATGAGGAGGCCATCGCCCAGCTGCTATGTATACCGGGGCAAGATTTTGCCCGGACTGCTGCAGGAAGGCGGGTGCGAATCATGCGCACCAACATGACCACCCTGACCCAGATATGGATGACGTTGCTCCTCAGCAACATCCTGCCCACTGATCATAATTCCGACCTCCCCATGCCGAAGTGCCAGCTGGTGTACGCCATCCTGACACGGATGAGCATCCATGTGGCTCAGTTGATCGCTGATGCCATCTATATTTTTGCAGGTATGACGCCCACTAGGCACCCTTTGGACCCAGATAAGTCCAATAGGGCTCTGGGATTCCCCGCACTGATCACAGGACTCTGCCAGTCGTTCGGAGTCCCCGTTGCACCTACCAAGGTGATTCGGCCGCCCATCACCCGGGCTTTTATTGAGAAGTACTGTACCCAGAGACAGGCTCAGGGTGATGCTCCACAGGCCGCAGGCGCGCCACCACCACCTCATCAGGCTGGCCAGGCTGGGGCATTTGACATAGAGCGGTATTTACGGCATTTGGTTCGCCAGCAGGCGGCCAACCACCGAGCACATGTACGGACCCATGACTGTCTGTACCAGATGAGCCTTAGCATGCAGAGCCAGGGCTTCGCTTCTTTTTCATGCCCTACTCCAGACCAGTTCAGGGCAGAGGTAGCATGGCCCGGAGATTGGCCCGAGGCCCAAGCAGGAGAGGCGCCCCCGGAAGCTCCCGGCGATGGAGAAGAAGCCCACGAGGATGAGGAGATGGCCGATTTGCTTGACTTCTTGGGAGGGAGTGGAGACACGTGACTGGGAGATCCCCAGATTCATGTTTTCTTTCATATTTCTTTTATCATTTTTTATTCTGTTTATTGTTTTGACTTGAGAGACTAACGTTTGTTTTTGTTGTTTCGATTGTCATTTGTACAGCGCATACATTTTTGTTTAGATTGTTGCATTAGTATTTATATATCACTACTATCAATGATGTTTGAAATTCCAGAACCGTGTAGAGTTCTTCGTTTAGGAACATCGTCCAAAAGTATATATGTGAAATAAACAAAAAAAATCATGATAAAAATGAAATAGAAAAAGAAAGAAAATGAGATAGAAAAGAGAAGAAAGTGAAAAGAAAAAGAGAGCAAATAAGGAAAAAAGGGCAAGTAAGGAAAAAGGTAGAAAAAAGAAAAATAAGTTGTTAAGCTGAAAAACCAACATGCTTTTGAAAAGAGACGATTTCCAACTTTTCTTTGAAAAAATTCATTGATCATAACCAATTTTTGGAAAATGTGTATACACCTGAAGGGTGAATGCTGTGAAGATTTTCCCAGACGCCCGAAATGGACTCGGATGAATGCACAAATTGATAAAAGAACATATTTTGGAAACGTTGGGTTGACTAAAATAGAGGAAATGAATCCTGAACCCTAGCATCACATGACCATAAAGATTTGACACTTGAGTGTCCGCATAGGTGCATGCATGACCAGTTTTGCAAAAAGTTTCTAAATCATCATTTTTGCCTTTGTGTCATGGAAATAATGTGGGGCATCCCTTTTTATCCTTGAACCAAACCAAACCCCGACATGTATCATGTCTAGCCATTCTACAAACCTTGAGCCAAGATCCTGACTCACCATGAACCTTGACCTAGGGTGAGAATGTCAATCCTTACCCTCGGGAGCAAAAAAGAAAAGAAGGAAAATTCCCCAATCAAAGAGTGGGAGAAAGCAAAAAAAAGAAAGGAAGGAAAATTTCCAATCAAAGAGTGGGAGAAAGAAAAAAGAAAAGAAAGAAAATTCCCAACCAAAGAATGGGAGAAAGTAAAAAAGGAAGGAAGCTCCTGGTCAAAGAAACCAGAAGAGATGTGCAGAGAGGTCTTTGAACCAGACAATATCTGAACAGTACAGAATTGTCACCACAGGAACAAAAAGGAAGGAAAGGAAACCACGACCTAGAATGGTCTTCTCCCTTTAATTACCAACCAAAATCCCGTGCGCCAGCGACCCTTTTTTCTCGCCCCGCACTAAACAAAAAAAAAAAAAAAAAAAAAAAAAAAAAAAACAACAACAGAAAAAGAAAAAGCCAGGAAAATCAAAAGCCAAAAACACACAAAAGCCGAAAGAAGAGACCACCAAAAGAACCCATTCCCAAGGGAAGCCCTATTGATCCATGATCACGCATGTAATTTTTGATTTGATAGGAAATAATTTGCAAAGTCAAGTCATGACATATCTATGGTTCGTAATTAGGATGAAACACTTACCTGTGCGAGATTGATACACTTTGAGTGGATTTCTTCTATTTTTGTCGAACCCAGTGTTTCCTCTAAATGGTCATTTAGAAACGAAATGCTAACATCCAAAATCTCATTTATGGTTATTGGAGATTTCATCAGCAGACTCTCCTTCCCCGGTAGACGCATTGTTTTTCACTCAAAAAAAAAAAAAAAAAAAAAAAAAAAAAAAAAAGAAGCATATGCTGCTCTAAATCAGTTGGAATATTTGTCTCTTTGCTAAAGCATGTTTGCGTTTTAGTGGAGAAAACACCGAGACTTTTTCAAGTCTCACAAGTTATCCAGAACTACGTAGGTCTGAATTCCTCATGGGAGGATACGTAGGAGCAAGAGCCTCGCTTTTGTCGACCACACCGCCTTTTGTTGCCATGACTCAAGAGCTGGTAGCCCGCGGAGATACCTTATGGTTATTCGCACCCTTTTGTCATCCAGAGGCGGCGGGCCCGATGACAGGCAGAGACCAAGTTTGGTCATTCTGCACCCATGATACGCGGAGATACCTTACGGTTATCCGCACCCTTTTGTCATCCAGAGGCGGCGGGCCCGATGACAAGCAGAGACCAAGTTTGGTCATTCTGCACCCATGATACGCGGAGATACCTTATGGTTATTCGCACCCTTTTGTCATCCAGAGGCGGCGGGCCCGATGACAAGCAGAGACCAAGTTTGGTCATTCTGCACCCATGATACGCGGAGATACCTTATGGTTATTCGCACCCTTTTGTCATCCAGAGGCGGCGGGCCCGATGACAAGCAGAGACCAAGTTTGGTCATTCTGCACCTATGATACGCGGAGATACCTTATGGTTATTCGCACCCTTTTGTCATCCAGAGGCGGCGGGCCCGATGACAAGCAGAGACCAAGTTTGGTCATTCTGCACCCATGATACGCGGAGATACCTTATGGTTATTCGCACCCTTTTGTCATCCAGAGGCGGCAGGCCCGATGACAAGCAGAGACCAAGTTTGGTCATTCTGCACCCATGATACGCGGAGATACCTTATGGTTATTCGCACCCTTTTGTCATCCAGAGGCGGCGAGCCCGATGACAAGCAGAGACCAAGTTTGGTCATTCTGCACCCATGATACGCGGAGATACCTTACGGTTATTCGCACCCTTTTGTCATCCAGAGGCGGCGGGCCCGATGACAAGCAGAGACCAAGTTTGGTCATTCTGCACCCATGATACGCGGAGATACCTTACGGTTATCCGCACCCTTTTGTCATCCAGAGGCGGCGGGCCCGATGACAAGCAGAGACCAAGTTTGGTCATTCTGCACCCATGATACGCGGAGATACCTTATGGTTATTCGCACCCTTTTGTCATGCAGAGGCGGCGGGCCCGATGACAAGCAGAGACCAAGTTTGGTCATTCTGCACCCATGATACGCGGAGATACCTTATGGTTATTCGCACCCTTTTGTCATCCAGAGGCGGCGGGCCCGATGACAAGCAGAGACCAAGTTTGGTCATTCTGCACCCATGATATGCGGAGATACCTTATGGTTATTCGCACCCTTTTGTCATCCAGAGGCGGCGGGCCCGATGACAAGCAGAGACCAAGTTTGGTCATTCTGCACCCTTGTATCATCCAGAGGCGGCGGGCCCGATGATACGCGGAGATACCTTACGGTTATTCGCACCCTTTTGTCATCCAGAGGCGGCGGGCCCGATGACAAGCAGAGACCAAGTTTGGTCATTCTGCACCCTTGTATCATCCAGAGGCGGCGGGCCCGATGGTACGCGGAAATACCCGGGTGGTTATCCGTATAAACATTCTTTTGCTATCTGTAAGACAGAACGCTTGATAGCATACAGAGGCTGACATAGTCTTCTACACCTTTTGTTCCTCCGGGAACAACAAGTCATTTACATGCGGAAATTTCATGGTCACCCGCGACTCTCGTCAGCCGAGAGGAGCGGAATTAGTGTCATACACTGATTTTCGGGGACCTTTGCTTGATGACATGTGACCATTCTTTGGTCCTTGTGAGATGCTTGGCATCCATCATTAGGCAATTTGTGAAATTCTAGGAACGACAAGTCATGGTCACCCGCGACTTTCGTCAACCGAGAAGAGCAAAATTAGTGTCATACACTGATTTTCGGGGACCTTTGCTTGATGACATGTGACCATTCTTTGGTCCTTGTGAGATGCTTGGCATCCATCATTAGGCAATTTGTGAAATTCTAGGAACGACAAGTCATGGTCACCCGCGACTTTCGTCAACCGAGAAGAGCAAAATTGGTGTCATACACTGATTCTCGGGGACCTTTGCTTGACGACATGCGACCATTCTCTGGTCCTTGTGAGATGCTTGGCATCCATCATTAGGCAATTTGTGAAATTTTGGGAACAACAAGTCATTTGCATGTGGAGATTTTATGGTCCCCCGCGACTCTCGCCAAATCGAGAGGAACGAAATTAGTGTCTTATCTTTACTTTCCTTTTATCTCCAATAAAAGACAAGTAAAGAGGGGCAACTGTCATACCCTAATTTCGTCCGGGGACCTTTGCTCGATGACGTGCGACCATTCTTTGGTCCTCGTGAGGTGCTTGGCACCCATCATTAGGCGATTTGTGAAATTCCAGGACATGCCGAAAAACCAAAAAAAAGTATTGATGCACAATCCGTAAGTTTCCGGGACACACCGGAAATCAAATGGAAGCATTGTTGCATAATTAAGTGAGGTTCCGTAACATTCCGTAAGTCAAAAAGGGGATGATTATGTAATCCGCAAGGTTCCGTAACATTACAGAAAGAAAACAAGTATCGTTACGAAATTCGTAAGTTTCCGTAACTTTACGAAAAAAGAATCACCAAAAAACAGCAGAGGGGGGTGTACTTAGTAAAAATGGGGGTGCAAATAGCACCCAGGCCCACTTGGGCCCTCTGGAATATTCCTCCAGAAGGCGGTTGCTTCTGGAGGAAGCAACCCTGCTCGCCTGGGCGAGCTGAGCTCGCCTGGGCGAGCTGGGCGGCAACCACCTCCCCTATTTTGCTATAAATAGGGGAGGAATGCAAGAAGGAAGGGGTCAGCCCCTGAGGAACTTTTCTCTCTTTCGAATTTGCTTGGAAAAATTGTTTCCGTGAAGAAAATCTAAGCCGAGGCGCTTCCGAAACGTTTCCGTAACGTTTTCCGTGAGGAATTTCGCAAAGATTTCAACCGTTCTTCGACGTTCTTCATTCGTTCTTCATCGTTCTTCAATCTTCAACGGGTAAGTATCTCGAACCAAGCTTTTCGATTCATTCTATGCACCCATGGTGGTCCACATTGTGTTTCGTGCATTTTTACTCTCGTTTTGTTTACTTTTTATACCCCCTCTTGACGTGCTTAAGCCGTTTTTACTTAAGTCATTTCTCGCTTAACTTAAAAATAAAATAAATTTCCACCGAACGTTTGAATTATATTATCCGTTAACTTCGGTTAAAATAAATTCCGACCGTTCGGTCGTGCCGTAACCACGTTGGAAATCAAAAAGAGGTAAAAAATAATATAATAAAAAATATCTTTTTAGTGAAATAAAGCGGAAAATCAATCGGACGTTTTCTCTTTGGGATTTCTTATTCTTAATCGAATTGATTAATAACTAAAGTGAAACTAAGGCTAAAATCAACTCGCCTAGTCAAGCTCGTCCACAAAAATAGGCTTTTGAAGTTTGTCATTTCAATTTCTCACTAAGTAAAATGGATCATTTTTAAAGTCCAACGCCTTAAAATGATCACCTCTTAAGCAAAAAAAAGAAGAATCACTTGATAAGAAAGAACTACGTAGGTCTGAGTTCCTCATTGAGGATACGTAGGAGCAAAAGCCCCGCTTTTGTCGACCACCCCAAGAGATCGTTAATGGTCCAATGCCTTAACGTTTCTCTCCTTTCAAAAACAAAAGATCGTTAATGGTCCAATGCCTTAACGTTTCTCTCCTTTCAAAAACAAAAGATCGTTAATGGTCCAATGCCTTAACGTTTCTCTCCTTTCAAAAACAAAAGATCGTTAATGGTCCAATGCCTTAACGTTTCTCTCCTTTCAAAAACAAAAGATCGTTAATGGTCCAATGCCTTAACGTTTCTCTCCTTTCAAAAACAAGAGATCGTTAATGGTCCAAAGCCTTAACGTTTCTCCCCTTTCAAAAATCAAAAGACCGTTTAATGGTTCAACACCTTAAATGATCTTTTGTTCAATAAAAACATATTTTGCAAAAAAGGACAAAAACAACTTAACCAAACACTTTGTTCCAAAAGAACTACGTAGGTCTGATTTTCTCATCCCAAATTGAGGAATACGTAGGAGCAAAGGGAAACGCCCTTGTCGACCACAAAAAAGGAAAAAATATAAAAAGGGTATAAAGGATATAAGAACATAAAAGGGAACGTAAAAATCAAAGTCATGTTTGCACATTCGATTAAAGGCTGCCGTCCCTTGGAATGGGCGTGTGGGGTGCTAATACCTTCCCCGTGCGTAAATACAACTCCCGAACCTTTCACTAAAAAGTTCGTAGATCGCGTCTTTTCCGGTTTTTCCGACGTTTTCCTCAAATAAACGTTGGTGGCGACTCCGCGCGTATTCCTTTCGTGGAACACGCATCCCGCGAGTCTCGCGTCGCCCTCCCGCCGAAGGGTAGGTTGCGACAGTATCAACAAATTCTAATACACAATATCCCTTTAGGACATGATCTCTAAGAAAGTGGTGTCTAATCTCTATATGTTTAGTTCTAGAGTGTTGAACTGGGTTTTTGGATAGATTTATGGTACTAGTATTATCACACTTAATAGGTATGCGATCAAGAATGATGCCATAGTCAGATAATTGTTGCTTCATCCATAAAATCTATGCACAACAACTACCGGCAGAGATATACTCCGCTTCAGCAGTAGATAAAGCAACACTATTTTGTTTCTTACTATGCCATGAGACAAGAGCCGATCCAATAAATTGACAAGTTCCACTTGTACTTTTTCTATCAGTTTTAGATCCGGCAAAATCAGAATCAGAATATCCTATTAAGTTACATGTTGAATTCTTAGGATACCATAATCCTAAATTGATTGTTCCTAATAGATATCTCATGATTCTCTTTACTGCACTTAAATGTGATTGTTTGGGGTTGGATTGAAACCTAGCACACATGCATACACTAAACATAATATCAGGTCTACTAGCAGATAAATAAAGAAGAGATCCGGTCATACCTCAATATTGTTTTATGTCTATAGACTGATCAGATTCATCTTTATCTAAGTAACAATTAGTGCTCATCGGTGTAGACATGTGTTTTGCACTATCCATCCCAAATCTTTTGATCAATTCCTTGCAGTATTTGGATTGATTGATGAATATACCTTCTTGAGTTTGCTTGATTTGTAATCCCAGAAAGTACTTTAGTTCTCCCATCATTGACATTTCAAATTCACTTTGCATATCAAGGGAAAACTCCTTGCACAATGAATCATTAGTGGATCCAAAAATTATATCATCAACATATATTTGAACCAACAAAATATCATTATGCTTTCTCTTTATGGACAATGTGGTATCCACTTTACCTCTGGAGAAATCTTTTTCTACAAGAAAATTGCTTAATCGTTCATACCATGCCCTAGGGGCTTGTTTCAAACCATAAAGAGCCTTTTGTAATTTATAAAAATGGTTTGGTTTATCAGGAATTTCAAAACCAGGGGGTTGTTCAACATATACCTCTTCTTGAATTAAGCCATTTAGAAAGGCACTCTTAACATCCATTTGATAAAGTTTAAAATTCATTATGGATGCATATGCCAATAGCATTCTAATGGCTTCTAATCTTGCAACAGGAGCATATGTTTCTTCATAGTCTATTCCTTCTTGATTATACCCTTTTGCTACTAACCTGGCTTTATTTCTAATAATTATACCATGTTCATCTAATTTATTTCTAAAAACCCATTTTGTTCCTATGATAGGATAATTTTCAGGTTTTTCTACTAATTTCCACACATTATTTCTTTCAAATTGGTTTAATTCTTCTTGCATGGCAATGATCCAATTATCATCTATTATGGCTTCTTTTATATTTTTAGGTTCAATCATGGATACAAAAGTCATATTATTGCATAAATCTTTAAGAGAGTGTCTAGTTGTTACCCCTTTTGAGATATCACCAATAATGTTGTCGAGGGGATGATCTCTTGAAGTTTTCCATTCTCTTGGGAGTGCATCATTGGATTTGACTTCTTCTGGAGGATCTTCATTGTTTCCTTTGTCATTTCCTTTGGAATCTTGTTCATGAATGTTCATAGGTTCTAAAGAATCTGCAATGTCATCTAGCATATTCTTTCTTGACAATATAGCATTAGATTCATCAAAGGTAACATGAATGGATTCCTCTATATTCATAGTTCTCTTATTATATATTCTATATGCTTTGCTTTGTAATGAATATCCAAGAAAAATGCCTTCATCAGATTTTGCATCGAATTTTCCTAGATTATCTTTACCATTATTAAGTACAAAGCACTTGCAACCAAAAACATGTAGATGAGAAATATTAGGTTTTCTACCATTAAATAACTCATATGGGGTTTTCTTTAAAATAGGTCTTATCAAGGCCCTATTCATGATGTAACATGCAGTATTGACAGCTTCAGCCCAAAAATACTTTGGAAGAAAAGTATCATTTAATAAAGTTCTTGCAATTTCTTCCAATGACCTATTTTTCCTCTCAACAACTCCATTTTGTTGAGGGGTTCTTGGTGCAGAAAAATTATGTTCAATACCATGTTCATCACAAAATAATTCAAAATCTTTATTTTCAAATTCACCCCCATGATCACTTCTAATGGATGCAATCTTGAGATTTTTCTTGTTTTGTATGACTTTAGCAAGTTTCCTAAATGCTTGGAATGAATCGCTTTTATGTGTAATAAATGGTGTCCAAGTATATCTAGAGAAATCATCAACTATAACTAGAGCATAGTAATTTCCTCCAAAACTCATGGTTCTAGATGGACCAAATAGATCCATATGCAATAACTGTAATGGTCGAGTGGTTGAAACAACATTTTTAGGTTTGAATGAGACTCTTGTTTGTTTGCCCTTTTGGCATGCATCGCATAGTTTATCTTTTTCAAATTTCAATTTAGGCAAACAACCTACTAAATCTTTTGAAATTAACTTATTTAAGTGATCCATGTTTATGTGAGCAATTCTTTTATGCCATAACCATGGATCATCATCTTTACTAAGAAAGCAATGATTGTTTTCTTGTTTTATGCTTAAGTCTATCATGTAAACATTATTGACTCTATGTCCTACATGCTTTATATTAATGTCATGCTTATGTTCTATAAGACATTTCTGAGAATCAAATGATACTAGATAGCCTTTGTCACATAGTTGACTAATGCTAAGCAGGCTGTGCTTAAGGCCTTCAACAAGTAGAACATTTTCAATGGAGTTTGAAGAATTTGTACCTATTTTACCCACTCCAAGAATTCTACCTTTGTTGTTGTCACCATATGTTACATGCCCGCTTTTCTTTGGAGATATATATGTAAAATTGGATGCATCTCTAGTCATATGTTTTGAGCATCTGCTATCTATGTATCACTTCTTTCTCAAAGACACCTGCATAATCAAGTTTTTGACTTAGGTACCCAAAATTTATTGGGTCCTTGCATGTTAGTATAAACTGAGGATCCTTTTGGGACCCATATCATTTTAATGTTATTGTAATTTTTCTTGAAGTAGCAAGTTGATATGCCATGTCCTCTTCTTCCACAGTAAAAACAAGTGATAGAATTAGAATTACATTTTTGTGTGGAAGTGGAAAAGTTTTTATGAACCTTTTGTTGTTTTTCAGATTTATACCCTAGTCCATTTTTATTAGACACATATCTTTGTTTACTTAATATAACATCTAAATTATTTCTACTATATGAAAATTTTGCAAGTGAATTTTTCAACTCTTTAATTTCTTTTACATATTTATCACAACAACTACAAGAATCTGTTATTTTCTTGTCATTAATAGTGGAGAAATTAACTTTTTCATTTGTTTTAGAGATTGAGACTTCATTTCTAAGAAGATCTAATTCTTTGTTTAATTTCGAAATTTCATTTTCTAAATTTGAAATTGTTTTCTTTGATGATGAAACTAATTTTGCAAGTTTAATTGATTCTTTATGCAAATCAGCAAATGCATCTTGCAATTCATCAAAAGAAATAGATAAGTTGTTTGAAGATGTTACCTCTTCATCACTTTCGTAACTTTTGGCCATAAGGCAGAGATTTATCTCTTCATTTTCAGAATCTTCAGAGGATTCCAAATCATTTTCATCCCATGTGATGTATGCTTTCTTCAGTTTCTTTTCACTATGATTTTTCTTTTCAGATTTTTCCATCTTTTTCTTGAAGATGGGTCAATCAACCCTCAGATGTCCAGGTTGATTGCATTCAAAGCATTTTAGAATAGAGGATGAATTTTCTGTCCTTCTCTTTGATTTAAAATTTGGTCGCCTCTGATTTCCTCTTACTTTAAGAAACTTGTTGAATCTTTTTACAAAGAGACTTAGATCATCATCATCATCATCTGGATCATTATCCTGATAACTTTCTTCTTGAATTGAGGATGATGCTTTAAGAGAAATTCCTTTCTTTTTCTTGTCATTTTCTTCATTTTGGTGCAATCTCAATAGTTCCATCTCATGTTCCTGCAACTTACCAAATAAAGTGGCAAGAGACATGTTAGACAAATCTCTTGATTCAGAAATGGCCGTTACTTTGGGTTGCCATTCTCTACTTAAACATCTTAACACCTTGTTTAAAAGATCCTCATTTTGAAATTCTTTGCCTAAGGCTGCTAGATGATTTACTATATGTGTAAATCTCTTTTGCATACTCTGAATATTTTCATTTGCATTCATTCTAAATAATTCATACTCATGAGTTAGTGCATTTATCCTAGATCTTTTAACATCTGTAGTTCCTTGATGTGTTAATCGAAGAGTGTCCCACATTTCCTTAGAACTCTTACAATTTGAAACCCTGAAATATTCATCCATTCCTAGGGCAGATGTTATTATGTTTTTGGCTTTTAAGTTGTATTGTACTCGTTTTCTATCCTCTTCAGACCATCTATCTCTAGGTTTTTCTATGGTTATGCTTTCACTTGATGAACTACCATCTATTGAAACTTTTTCTACTGTGGTGGGTATATAAGGCCCTATTTCTATGGCTTCCCAGATATTTAGATCTATTGCCTCGATAAAAATTTGCATTCGGGTTTTCCAGTAGTGGTAACCCTCTCCATTAAAGATTGGAGGTCTATTGATAGAATTCCCTTCCAGAAATAAGGAATTTGCTGAGGCCATCTTTTTCTTGAAGCTTCTAAACTTTATACAAGAATGAAGCTCTGATACCACTTGTTAGACAAGTGGCCTCAGATATCTTAAGAAGGGGGGGGTTGAATTAAGATATTCCAAACTGTTTCCCCTAATTAAAAATCTATTTCACTTTTTACTCAAGTTATGAATTCCCTTAATGACAATCTTCTTAAATATTAATTCAAATGAAACAATTTGAATATGAATATAAAGCAATAATAAATAAAGGAGATTAAGGGAAGAGAAAATGCAAACTCAGTTTTATACTGGTTCGGCCACACCCTTGTGCCTACGTCCAGTCCCCAAGCAACCCGCTTGAGAGTTCCACTATCTTGTAAATTCCTTTTACAAGTTCTAAACACACAAGGACAATCCTTCCTTTGTGTTTAGAGATCCTTTACAACAAGAGACTCACAGTCTCTTAATCCCTTAGAGAATGAGAAGAAGAAGAAGAACAAATCTCTCTAGAAAGAGATGGATTTTACAGATTGAGCACTCAAATAATTCCTTAATGAATTGCAATTGAATTGGCCAAGGAATTCTTAAGAGGATAAAATGAATTTGCTCTTTGAGAGGATAAACACTTTGTTGTTCTGAAAATCTCTTAGCAATTTCGTGTTTAAGTCACATATATATAGACCATTGGTGGTCATGAATAAAGCCTTTGAAAAGTTGTGACTCTTGAAATTATTTTTCTGAAAATCTTGTCTGGTAATCGATTACAGTAATTGTGTAATCGATTACAGCTTTTAAAATTTGAATTAAAACGTTTACTAACTGCTGGTAATCGATTACCAAAATTGTGTAATCGATTACACAGTCTAAAATTTCGAATTCAAATTTTTGTAGCTGTTATAAAACGTATTTGGCCACTGGTAATCGATTACATCCTCTGGTAATCGATTACCAGAGAGTAAAACCTTTGAGAAACACTTTTTTTAATTTAAATCACTTGGCCAAACCTTTGCTAATTCAATTAGGAATTCCCTTCCTAATATTCTAGTGATCATCTTGATGTTGTGACTTGTAATCTTGAAGTATTGTCTTGAATTCAATCTTGAAAAGCCCATTTGTATCAATTGTAACACATCATCATGATCATCATCAAAACATCAAAGACCATTGCATCTACAATCTCCCCCTTTTTGATGATGACAATACAATACCTGAAATCAAGAGTCAAGCAAACAACAAACAATTGTATATAGATAAAGCGTTTACTCCCCCTATATTTCGGAATTCATGATCACTTGATTTCTAAGTTTGTTAAGCTTTTTCTTAAGCTTTTTCTACAACCTTTTCTCCCCCTTTGGCAACATCATAAAGCCAAAGAACTCGGAAATCAACACAGATATAACAATGGAGTAGAAAGATATAAATATCAGAGTATAAAACACAATAAGCCAAACTCACAAAGAAGAAATAATCAAACCAGAATCCAAATAATTTAAAAAGTCAACAACCACAAAACATCCAAGACTGAAATTTAATAAGCAAAGTACTTAGCATAATAATGTAAATTCTAAGAAACTAAAAGCCAAAATACACGGCTTATAAAAGACATATAATCAGAAACTAAAACCTAAGAAGACGGAGGTGGTGGTGGAAGATCGAAACTCTGACGAATGTATCCGACATCCTCTTCAAGCTGTGTAAGGCGAATGTCCATACTGGAAAAGCGTGAATCTAACGAGTCGAAGCGGTCACCAACATAAGAACGAAGACCCCGTAATTCGGAGAGGACTTCATTCATGAGTGCGGAATCTTCACGTTGAGGGGGAGGTGAAGGAGTACGTTCATCTTGAGGAGGGAGTGCATCCTTCTTCAGCCATTGTCCATTCCGATCTTTACGATACCCAAAGGAGGTCACTGCACCAGCACCAATTGCAAAAGAACGCTTGACTTGAACAAAGGGTTCATCATCAAGCGGAATTTGAAAATGACGCAAAAACAGAGTAATCAATTGTGGATAAGGAAGAGGTGCATTGGCCCGTAATGCCTTATGCATTCGATACCGAACCAAATGGGCCCAGTCGATCTAACGACCGGTAAGAAAAGCCCACATAAGAATCAAATCCTCCTCAGAGGCTTGTGCTAAATTTGAAGACCGAGGAAGCAAAATTCTAACAATGATATAATGCATGATGCGATTATCAAATGTTAATGACCCGGCCAGCAATCTACCGGTCATTTCAGCTTGATCATTGCAGACCATGCGACGAGCATCATGACTCGAATAATCGAATTTCCAGTCATCAACAATGGTGCCCTCAAAAGGTGCACCTTGACTGGGTAAATGAGTCAAAGAAAAGAAAAGTGACTGATCAATGACCATAGAAGTACCATGCACTTCAAACATAATAATACCATCCTGAATTTTTAAATTGCAGTAGAAGACCTTTACAAGTTCAGGATAATATGGCAATTTTAATGACATGAAATCAACAAGACCAGAATTTTGAAACACTTGATAGCAATCAAACGTTTCATCATTAAAGAACTCTACGTCTAGGTATTTAGGGTCTAAGATTATTCTAGAAGAAAATTGAGAAAGGTACCGTAGACATTGATCATCGGATGAAAACAATGTTGATGATCTTGGAGATGACAAAGAAGGAGGAATAGGGGCTGTAGGTGCTCCGGATAGGCCGTGGCGGCGATGGGCAGCGGCGGTAGCGGTGGAGGATGATCCCTTTCTCTTCTTTGATGGCTCTGCCATTTGATGAAGTTTTTATAGATTTTGATCGGTGGAAGTGAAAGAGAAGTGAAAAAGAGGAAGATTGGGCTTTACGGGACGTGATTTGGTGAAGAATTGAGTGAGAATCGAAGGTTTGAAGTTCTAGGTATGGAGGAAAACGTGGAGGAGGCTTTGGCTGCGCAGCAGCTCTGATTTCATGAGTATTTATAGAAGATGACGCATTGTAATCGATTATAGGTATTGGTAATCGATTACATGCCCAATAAGCCTTCTGGTAATCGATTACAGGATGTTGTAATCGATTATAGGCTGCCTGTTCATGTGTAATCGATTAGACTGGATGGTAATCGATTACCAGAGCCTATCCTAGGCTAGTTTCTTAAGAGAATATCCATGTTTATGCTCAAATACATCCTATATGACTAATTTTCACTACTAATCCACTAAATTTAATCATTGAATTATTATATACACAAGAAATCATAAATTCTATCATAAAAACAAGAATTCAAACATGATCAAACAAACAAAATAATCTACAATCAATAAGTAAGAGTAAATCAATCAATCAATCAACCAATCAATCCCTATTTTTCTAAATCTCTTACATCTAAGAGACCTAGTTCTCTTCTAATAGAGAAGAACACTTCCTTGGGGAGAGGTTTAGTGAAAATATCAGCAAGTTGATTCTTAGTATCAACAAATTCTAATGCACAATCTCCCATTAGGACATGATCTCTAAGAAAATGGTGTCTAATCTCTATATGTTTAGTTCTAGAGTGTTGAACTGGGTTTTTGGATAAATTTATGGCACTAGTATTGTCACACTTAATAGGTATGCGATCAAGAATGATGCCATAGTCAGATAATTGTTGCTTCATCCATAAAATCTGTGCACAACAACTACCGGCAGAGATGTACTCCGCTTCAGCAGTAGATAAAGCAACACTGTTTTGTTTCTTACTATGCCATGAGACAAGAGCCGATCCAATAAATTGACAAGTTCCACTTGTACTTTTTCTGTCAGTTTTAGATCCGGCAAAATCAGAATCAGAATATCCTATTAAGTTGCATATTGAATTCTTAGGATACCATAATCCTAAATTGATTGTTCCTAATAGATATCTCATGATTCTCTTTACTGCACTTAAATGTGATTGTTTGGGGTTGGATTGAAACCTAGCACACATGCATACACTAAACATAATATCAGGTCTACTAGCAGATAAATAAAGAAGAGATCCGATCATACCTCGATATTGTTTTATGTCTATAGACTGACCAGATTCATCTTTATCTAAGTAACAATTAGTGCTCATCGGTGTAGACATGTGTTTTGCACTATCCATCCCAAATCTTTTGATCAATTCCTTGCAGTACTTGGATTGATTGATGAATATACCTTCTTGAGTTTGCTTGATTTGTAATCACCAAAAGTACTTTAGTTCTCCCATCATTGACATTTCAAATTCACTTTGCATATCAAGGGAAAACTCCTTGCAGAATGAATCATCAGTGGATCCAAAAATTATATCATCAACATATATTTGAACCAACAAAATATCATTATGCTTTCTCTTTATGAACAATGTCGTATCCACTTTACCTTTGGAGAAATCTTTTTCTAGAAGAAAATTGCTTAAGCGTTCATACCATGCCCTAGGGGCTTGTTTCAAACCATAGAGAGCCTTTTGTAATTTATAAACATGGTTTGGTTTATCAGGAATTTCAAAACCAGGGGGTTGTTCAACATATACCTCTTCTTGAATTAAGCCATTTAGAAAGGCACTCTTAACATCCATTTGATAAAGTTTAAAATCCATTATGGATGCATATGCCAATAGCATTCTAATGGCTTCTAATCTTGCAACAGGAGCATATGTTTCTTCATAGTCTATTCCTTCTTCTTGATTATACCCTTTTGCTACTAACCTGGCTTTATTTCTAATAATTATACCATGTTCATCTAATTTATTTCTAAAAACCCATTTTGTTCCTATGACAGGATAATTTTCAGGTTTTTCTACTAATTTCCATACGTTGTTTCTTTCAAATTGGTTTAGTTCTTCTTGCATGGCAATGATCCAATTATCATCTACTATGGCTTCTTTTATATTTTTAGGTTCAATCATGGATACAAAAGCCATATTATTGCATAAATCTTTAAGAGAATGTCTAGTTGTTACCCCTTTTGAGATATCACCAATAATGTTGTCGAGGGGATGATCTCTTGAAGCTTTCCATTCCCTTGGAAGTTCATTATTGGATTTGACTTCTTCTGGAGGATCTTCATTGTTTCCTTTATCATTTCCTTTGTAATCTTGTTCATCAATATTCATATGTTCTAAAGAATCTGCAATGTCATCTAGCATATTCTTTCTTGACAAGATAGCATTAGATTTATCAAAGGTAACATGAATGGATTCCTCGATATTCATAGTTCTTTTATTATATATCCTATATGCTTTGCTTTGTAATGAATATCCAAGAAAAATGCCTTCATCAGATTTTGCATCGAATTTTCCTAGATTATCTTTACCATTATTGAGTACAAAGCACTTGCAACCAAAAACATGTAGATGAGAGATATTAGGTTTTCTATCATTAAATAACTCATATGGGGTTTTCTTTAAAATAGGTCTTATCAAGGCCCTATTCATGATGTAACATGCAGTATTGACAGCTTCAGCCCAAAAATACTTTGGAAGAGAAGTATCATTTAATAAAGTTCTTGCAATTTCTTCCAATGACCTATTTTTCCTCTCAACAACTCCATTTTGTTGAGGGGTTCTTGGTGCAGAAAAATTATGTTCAATACCATGTTCATCACAAAATAATTCAAAATCTTTATTTTCAAATTCACCCCCATGATCACTTCTAATGGATGCAATCTTGAGATTTTTCTTGTTTTGTATGACTTTAGCAAGTTTTCTAAATGCTTGGAATGAATTACTTTTATGTGTAATAAATAATGTCCAAGTATATCTAGAAAAATCATCAACTATAACTAGAGCATAGTAATTTCCTCCAAAACTCACGGTTCTAGATGGACCAAATAGATCCATATACAATAACTGTAAGGGTCGAGTGGTTGAAACAACATTTTTAGGTTTGAATGAGACTCTAGTTTGTTTTCCCTTTTGACATGCATCACATAGTTTATCTTTTTCAAATTTCAATTTAGGCAAACCAACTACTAAATCTTTTGAAATTAATTTATTTAAGTGATCCATGTTTACGTGAGCAATTCTTTTATGCCATAACCATGGATCATCATCTTTACTAAGAAAGCAATGATTGTTTTCTTGTTTTATGCTTAAGTCTATCATGTAAACATTATTGACTCTATGTCCTACATGCTTTATATTAATGTCATGCTTATGTTCTATAAGACATTTCTGAGAATCAAATGATACTAGATAGCCTTTGTCGCATAATTGACTAACACTAAGCAGGTTGTGCTTAAGGCCTTCAACAAGTAGAACATTTTCAATGGAGTTTGAAGAATTTGTACCTATTTTACCCACTCCAAGGATTCTACCTTTGTTGTTGTCACCATATGTTACATGCCCACTTTTCTTTGGAGTGATATGTGTAAAATTTGATGCATCTCCCGTCATATGTTTTGAGCATCCGCTATCTATGTACAACTTCTTTCTCAAAGATACCTGCATAATCAAGTTTTTGACTTAGGTACCCAAATTTTATTGGTTCCTTGCATGTTAGTATAAACTGAGGATCCTTTTGGGACCCATATCATTTTAATGTTACTGTAATTTTTCTTGAAGTAGCAAGTTGATATGCCATGTCCTCTTCTTCCACAGTAAAAACAAGTGATTGAATTAGAATTACATTTTTGTGTGGAAGTGGAAAAGTTTTTATGAAACTTTTGTTGTTTTTCCGATTTATACCCTAGTCCATTTTTATTAGACACATATCTTTGTTTACTTAATATAACATCTAAATTATTTCTACTATATGAAAATTTTGCAAGTGAATTTTTCAACTCTTTAATTTCTTTTACATATTTATCACAACAACTACAAGAATCTGTTATTTTCTTGTCATTAATAGTGGATATATTAACTTTTTCATTTGTTTTAGAAATTGAGACTTCATTTCTAAGAAGATCTAATTCTTTGTTTAATTTTGAAATTTCATTTTCTAAATTTGAAATTGTTTTCTTTGATGATGAAACTAATTTTGCAAGTTTAATTGATTCTTTATGCAAATCAGCAAATGCATCTTGCAATTCATCAAAAGAAATAGATAAGTTATTTGAAGATGTTACCTCTTCATCACTTTCGTAACTTTTAGCCATAAGGCAGAGATTTATCTCTTCATTTTCAGAATCTTCAGAGGATTCCAAATCATTTTCATCCCATGTGATATATGCTTTCTTCTGTTTCTTTTCACTATGATTTTTCTTTTCAGATTTTTCCATCTTTTTCTTGAAGATGGGACAATCAACTCTCAGATGTCCAGGTTGATTGCATTCAAAGCATTTTAAAGTAGAGGATGAATTTTCAGTCCTTCTCTTTGATTTAAAATTGGGTCGCCTTTGATTTCCTCTTACTTTAAGAAACTTGTTGAATCTTCTTACAAACCAACTTAGATCATCATCATCATCTGGATCATTATCCTGATCACTTTCTTCTTGAATTGAGGATGATGCTTTAAGAGCAATTCCTTTCTTTTTCTTGTCGTTTTCTTCGTGTTGATGTAATCTCAATGGTTCCATCTCGTGTTCCTGCAATTTTCCAAATAAAGTGGCAAGGGACATATTAGACAAATCTCTTGATTCAGAAATGGCCGTTACTTTGGGTTGCCATTCTCTACTTAAACATCTTAACACCTTGTTTATGAGATCCTCATTTTGAAATTCTTTGCCTAAGGCTGCTAGATGATTTACTATATGTGTAAATCTCTTTTGCATGCTTTGAATATTTTCATTTGCATTCATTCTAAATAGTTCATACTCATGAGTTAGTGCATTTATTCTAGATCTTTTAACATCTGTAGTTCCTTCATGTGTTAATCGAAGAGTGTCCCACATCTCCTTAGCACTCTTACAATTTGATACCCTGAAATATTCATCCATTCCCAGGGCAGATGTTATTATGTTTTTGGCTTTTAAGTTGTATTGTACTCGTTTTCTATCCTCTTCAGACCATCTATCTCTAGGTTTTTCTATGGTTATGCTTTCACTTGATGAACTACCATCTATTGAAACTCTTTCTACTATGGTGGGTATATAAGGCCCTATTTCTATGGCTTCCCAGATATTTAGATCTATTGCCTCAATAAAAATTTGCATTCGGGTTTTCCAGTAGTGGTAACCCTCTCCATTAAAGATTGGAGGTCTATTGATAGAATTCCCTTCTGGAAATAAGGAATTTGCTGAGGCCATCTTTTTCTTGAAGCTTCTAAACTTTATACAAGAATGAAGCTCTGATACCACTTGTTAGACAAGTGGCCTCAAATATCTTAAGAAGGGGGGGGGGGTTGAATTTAGATATTCCAAACTACTTCCCCAATTAAAAATCTATTACACTTTTTAATCAAGTTATGAATTCCCTTAATGATAATCTTCTTAAATATTAATTCAAATAAAACAATTTGAATATGAATATAAAACAATAATAAATAAAGGAGATTAAGGGAAGCGAGAATGCAAACTCGGTTTTATACTGGTTCGGCCACACCCTTGTGCCTACGTCCAGTCCCCAAGCAACCCGCTTGAGAGTTCCACTATCTTGTAAATTGCTTTTACAAGTTCTAAACACACAAGGACAATCCTTCCATTGTGTTTAGAATTCCTTTACAACAAGAGACTCACAGTCTCTTAATCCCTTTGAGAATGAGAAGAAGAAGAAGAACAAATCTCTCTAGAAAGAGATGGATTTTCCAGATTGAGCACTCAAATAATTCCTTAATGAATTGCAATTGAATTGGCCAAGGAATTCTTAAGAGGATAAAATGAATTTGCTCTTTGAGAGGATAAACACTTGTTGTTCTGAAAATCTCTAAGCAATTTCGTGTTTAAGTCACATATATATAGACCATTGGTGGTCATGAATAAAGCCTTTGAAAAGTTGTGACTCTTGAAATTATTTTTCTGAAAATCTTGTCTGGTAATCGATTACAGTAATTGTGTAATCGATTACAGCTTTTAAAATTTGAATTAAAACGTTTACTAACTGCTGGTAATCGATTACCAAAATTGTGTAATCGATTACACAGTCTAAAATTTCGAATTCAAATTTTTGTAGCTGTTATAAAACGTATTTGGCCACTGGTAATCGATTACATCCTCTGGTAATCGATTACCAGAGAGTAAAACCTTTGAGAAACACTTTTTTTAATTTAAATCACTTGGCCAAACCTTTGCTAATTCAATTAGGAATTCCCTTCCTAATATTCTAGTGATCATCTTGATGTTGTGACTTGTAATCTTGAAGTATTGTCTTGAATTCAATCTTGAAAAGCCCATTTGTATCAATTGTAACACATCATCATGATCATCATCAAAACATCAAAGACCATTGCATCTACAGTTTTTCAAAAACTCATGTGCTATTCAAAGTTTTGAAAAACCTTTTAATACTTATCTTGATTGAGTCTTCTCTTCATTCTTGAATCTTGAGTCTTGAATCTTGATCTTGATTCTTGAGATCTTGAACCTTGAATCTTGATTCTTGACTCTAGACTTTCTTCTTGAGTCTTGAATTCTTCTTGATTCTTATCTTGAACTCTTGACTTGTTCTTGATTCACTTGAGTTGTTCTTTGATTCACTTGAGTTGTTCTTTGATTGATCTTTGAGCCTTTTGTCATCACCTTTGTCATCATCTGTTGTTATCATCATTGTTATCATCAAAACACCTTTGAATCACCTTTGATTCTCCATGAAGCTTTGCGTCTACAAATGTCATGTCCTCCCCTTGGCCTTTTTCCATGTGGGGGATAGATGTCATAGGTGCCATCGAACCCAAGGCTTTGAACGATCATCGCTTCATTCTCGTGGCAATAGATTATTTCACCAAATGGGTTGAAGCGGCTTCCTACACCAATGTCATGAGGAGTGTAGTGGTCAGATTCATAAAGAGGGAGCTGATTTGTCGGTATGGACTCCCTAGGAAGATCATTACTAACAATGGCACCAATCTGAATAACAAGATGACGTAGGAAATGTGTGCGGATTTCAAAATCCAGCATCACAATTCCACGCCCTACCGACCAAAGATGAACGGAGCCATGGAAGCAGCCAATAAGAATATTAAGAAAATTATTTAGAAGATGACAGTATCATACAAAGATTGGCATGAGATGTTGCCTTTTGCCCTGCATGGATACCGAACTTCGGTACGAACTTCTATCGGGGAAACACCGTATTCCTTGGTTTATGGAACGGAAGCGGTACTCCCATTTGAAGTAGAGATCCCTTCCCAGAGGATACAAGCGGAATCAGGCTTAGAAGAATCGGAGTGGGCTTAAACACGCTATGACCAACTCAATCTTATTGAAGGTAAGCGCTTGACGACCATGAGCCATGGGCGCCTGTATCCACAAAGAATGAAGAATGCGTTCGACAAGAAGGTGCGCTTGTGCAAGTTCCATGAGGGGGACCTTGTGCTGAAAAAGATGTCCCACGTTGTTAAAGATAATTGAGGGAAGTGGGCCCCGAACTACGAAGGACCTTTCGTTGTGAAAAGGGCTTTTTCCGGAGGGGCCCTGGTGCTTACCAACATGGATGGCGATGAGCTACCTTTACCCGTAAACTCTGATGTTGTCAAGCGATACTATGTTTAGAATCTGGGGCAATTGAGGATATCGCTGCATGTTCTTTTACTTTTATGTGTGTTCTTCTTGGTTTCCCCCAGGGATTCCTGTCTGCTGTATATTTCTCGTCACAGTCTTTTAAAAGAAGAGAACATGAGTTTGAGGCTTCAGTCCTCACTTTGTGCTTTAAACCATGTGCAGTTTGTGATAACCTAAGCCTTTTTGCTTAGTCCATGGGATGCCCCAAGCGCTTAATTTAAAACTGAACCTAACCAGCTTTCACTAAAAAATTTGTTGCATTTGAAAACACTCATGCATACGCATGCGCATGCATATTTTGCGATAACAGGGGCAGAGTCGTCTTAGACAGTGGTCAGATGCAGGGACGAACCTGAAGGCAGAAACCAATCAAGGTAAAATGGTAACACGGTCACAGTTTGCCATGCAATATCGTTTCCTACTTTCAGGTACTTAGGGACGAATGCAAGTAGAGGCTAGGGGTCATGACTGATAGATCGTCGTCCCTTGCCCAGCTCTGGACAAACGGAAAGCGGCACTGCAAGGAAACCTAGTATCCTTTAAAATTCCCAGTGACTATTATTGTTGTGTCTTTAAAATATTGGATGTTTAATCTACCCTGAGGGGGTTCGAGTAAGCGAACACCGACCCATAGGAAGCCGCACTTATTTGATACCCAAAAATAAAATAAAAAAAATGCAGGTTAGCTTGCCTGGGCGAGCAACCCCTGCACGAAGAGGGTTAAAAAGGGGGAGGGGGAAGGTTTCTGCACCCAAAAACTCTTCCCCCTCATTCAAAAAACAAAGGCTCATGGGATTTACAAGTTTTGCAGCCCTTAGGTCACCATTTTTCGCGTTTTTGATTCCATTTTGCTCTATTATTCATCTCCAAAAAGTAAGTACCTTATTCTTGGGCTCTCTAGCTTTTCATTGATGTATTTTGGTGCTCTAAGTTGCATGTATTTGCTCAAAAACGTGGGGGATTTATCCTTGGATTGTTACTTGTTTTTGATGAATTAAGGGGTTGTAGGGGATGGCCCTAGGCCTATGGTGCATTATGAGATAATGGGGCATGCCACATTTCCCCCATTCCCTTGATTTTCATGCTTAAACATGCGCCCACCAAGTGTTCGATGAAATGCCTAAATGGCATTTGCGCATGATTTTGTGAAACTTAGCTTGTGAAACAAATTGTGCATATGGCTGCCATTGTGAGTGTGTGGGCAGTTTTGTAGAAGCTAGACTAAAGTGCCGGAAGCATGACTTACACCTAGGAATCTAAGTTTTTCAAGTAAAAGATGCATGAATATTAGAACATGTTTGAGAGGTTGAATTTGCTGCCTCTTGAGGAATACCTTACGCCTAGGTAGCATGAAAAGTACCTTTCAATAGTATGTATGTATGTGAATATATAGCATGAAAAAAAATGCATTGCGAAGTGTGTAAATACATAGCATGAAAATGCCTTGCAAAGTGTGTGAATATATAGCAAAAAAATGCCTTTAAAAAATTTGTATATGTTGGATAGGTAGCAAAAAAATGCCTTTCAAAATATGCATATTTGTGAGTAGGTAGCATAAAGAGCCTTTCAAAAATGTGCATATATGTGGGATGTAGCATGAAAATGCTTGTCAAAAACATACATGGATGTGTATCATAAAATGCCTTTCACCAAAAAAAATTTTGTGTGTGTAAATGCATGTATATAGATATGTGTCATAAGATAGCACATGCCCCAATGTGATTGTTTTGTAAAGTGCATGTTGACACTCGCACCACATAAGTGTTGTTTGGCTTTTGTTCGTAATGATTGGTATTTCCTTGTAAATTTTCCAAATGTTTGTCCTCGCAGGAAATGGCTTGAAAAAGCATTTCGCGAAGAGATCTAGGAGGGACGCCGTGGCTGAACGGACCAATGTCGCTCCCGAGTTTGATAGACACCGTTTCAAGAGCGCCGAGCACCGGCAGCACTTCGAGGCCATCAAAGGATGGTCGTTCCACAGAGAGAGACGCGTCCAGCTTAGGGATGATGAGTACAAAGATTTTCAGGAGGAGATAGCTCGCCGGCATTAGACGTCGCTGGTCACTCCCATGGCTAAGTTTGACCCTGATATAGTCCTGGAGTTTTATGCTAATGCTTGGCCCACAGAAGAGGGAGTGCGAGACATGCGGTCATGGGTGAGGGGTCAGTGGATTCCCTTTGACGCAGATGCTCTCAGCCAGTTCTTGGGTGACCTGTTAGTGTTGGAGGAAGGCCAGGAGTGCGAGTTTAGTCAGAGGAGGAACAGGGCCGATGGGTTCGACGAAGAGGCCATTGCCTAGCTATTATGCATACCAGGTCAGGATTTCGCCCGGACCGCTGCAGGGAGGCGGGTACAGATCATGCGCACCAGCATGACCACCTTGCCTAGTGATCATAACTCCGATCTTCCTCTGCCGAAGTGTCAGCTGGTGTATGCCATCCTGACACGGATAAGCGTTCACGTGGCTCAGTTGATTGCTGACGCCATCTATTTTTTTGCAGGTATGCCACCCACCAGGCACCCTCTAGACCCAGATAAGTCTAACAGGGCCCTGGGGTTTCCGGCATTGATCACGGGCCTCTGCCAGTCATTCGGGGTTCCCGTCACTCCAAGTAAGGTGATCCAACCGCCGATCACCCAGGCCTTCATTGAGAAGTATTGCACGCCTAGGCAGGCGTAGGGTGATGCATCGCAGGCCGCAGACGCACCGCCACCACCTCATCAGGCTGATCCTGCTGGGTCATTAGGCATGGAGCCTTATCTACAACACTTGATTCGCCAGCAGGCGGCCAACCACCGGGGGCAGGTGCAGGTACATGAGTGTCTCTACCAGCTTAGCCTCAGTCAGCAGGGCCAAGGTTTCGTTCCTTTTGCTGGCGTGCCCTACTCCAGATCAATTTAGGGATGAGATCGCATGGCCCGGAGATTGGCCCGAGGCCCAGGCAGGGGAGGCGCCTACAAAAGCTCCCGGCGATGCAGAGGAGGCCCGCATGGATGAGGAGATGACGGACTTGCTCGGTTTCTTGGGAGGAAGCGGAGCTACGTGACCGAGGTCACCCCACTTTTTTGACTTTTTTTCTGTTAGTTAGATATTGACATCTTCTATTATTGTTTATATTGCTATTAACACCATTATTTTCTGTATTGTTCATATTGTTACTAACATTACTATTATTGTTGTTGTTCTTTTCTGTTAGAAATTTTTGGCATTATGACTCTTAGTCATCTAGCTAAAAAAAAAACAACACGCTTGTAAAAAAGAGATAACTTCCAACTTTTCTTTGAAAGAATTCACTGATCATAACCAGTTTTTGAAAAAATGTGTATACACCTGAAGGGTAAATGCTGTGAAAGTTTTTTCAAACACCCAAAATAGACTCGGATGAATGCACAAATTGATAAAAGAACATATTTTGGAAACACTGGGTTGACTAAAGTAGAGAGAATGAATTATGAGCTCTAGCATCACATGACCAAAAAATTTTCGACACTTGAGTGTCCACATAGGTGCATGCATGACTAGTTTTGCATAAAATTTCCAAATCATAATTGTTGCATTTGTGTCATGGAAATAATGTGGGACATCCCTTTTTATCCCTGAACCAGACCAACACCCTGACATATATCAAGTCCATCTGTTCTACAAGCCTTGAGCCAAAGTCCCAACTCTCCATAAACCTTGCCCTCAAAAGAAAACAAAAAAGGAGAAAATTCCCAATCAAAAGAATCGGCAAAATGCAAAAAGAGAAAATTCCCAATCAAGGAAAATGGGAGAAAGCAAAAAAGAAAGAGAATTCTCGATCAAAGATCGGAAGAGAAAAGAAGAAATATGCAAAAAGGTCTTAGGACCAGACAATATCTAAAAAATACAAAATTGTCACCAAGTAAACAAGAAAAGAAAGGAGACCACGACCTAAAGTGGTCCTCTCCCTTCGATTGCCAACCAAAATCCTGTGCGTTGGTGACTTGTTCACCTCACACTAAACAAAAACAGAAAAGGAAAAGGCTAAAAACACTCAAAGCCAAATTTCCCACCAAAAAGCACCATGCCCCAAGAAGAAGTCCTATTGATCCATGATCACACATGTAATCTTTGATTTGATAGGAAATAATTTGCAAAATCAAGTCATGACATATCTATGGTTCAGAATTAGGATGAAACACTTACCTCTGTGAGATTGATACACTTTGAGTGATTTTCTTCTATTTTTGTTGGACCCAATGTTTCCTCTAAATGGTCATTTAGAAGCAAAATGCTAACATCCAAAATCTTATTTATGGTTACGAGAAAATTTCATCAGCATGCTCTCCTTCCCCAGTAGACACATTGTTTTTCATCCAAAAAGCATATGTTGCTCTGATTAGTTGGAAGTTTTGTCTCTTTACTAAAGCGTGTTCGCATTTTAGTGAAGAAAACACCGAGACTATTTTAGTCTCACAAGTTATCCAGAACTACGTAGGTCTGAGTTCCTCATTGAGGATACGTAGGAGCAAGAGCTTAGCTTTTGTCGGCCGCCCCGCAATCTCTGTCATACTGACCCTGCGGTCATGTGACGTCCGGAGACAAATTATGGTCATTCCCCACACCTTTTTCGCCATCCAGAGGCGATCATGTTCGGTGGCACGCAGAGACAAATTATGGTCATTCTGCGCCTCGCCACCCAGGCTCGATCGTGTCCGAAGACACGCAAAGACAAATTATGGTCATTTTGCGCCTTGTGTCAACCAAGAGGAACGAATTCGATAGTATCAGGATGATGTGTCGGTACTGATCACTTTCAAAATTTTTGCAGGTTCCGCTGGCAGGGAGATTCACCGGGCGAATGGTGTTTTGCCCAAACAAAATTAGTGTCTTATCTTTACTTCCCTTTTATCTCCAATAAATGACAAGTAAAGAGGGGCAACTGTCATACCCTAATTTCGTCCGGGGACCGTCTGTTGTTGGGATGTGACCCTCGTTTGACCACTTCGAGGTACTTGGCACCCATCGTTAGGCAATTCGTGAAGTTCCGGGACATGCCAAAAGTCAAAAGAAAGCATTGTAGCACAATCCGTGAAGTTCCGTGACATGCCGGAAGTTAAAAGGAAGTGTTAGTTCGCAATCCGTAAAGTTCCGTAACATTCCGGAAGGCAAAAAAGGGGGTGATTACGCAATCCGCAAGGTTCCATAACATTACGGAAAGAAAACAAGTATCGTTACGTAATTCGTAAGTTTCCGTAACATTATGGAAAAAGAATCAGTAAAAAAAGGCAAGGGGGTGTATTTAGTAAACAGGGGGGTGCAAATAGCAATCAGGCCCACTTGGGCCTTCCAGGAAGTTCTCCAGAAGGCACTGCCTTCTGGAGGAAGCAACCTAGCTCGCCTGGGCGAGCTGGGTGGCAAGCTTCTCCTTCCTTTTCCTATAAATAGGGGTAGGAGGGAAGAACAAAAATATTCAACCCTCTTGGTATCTGAGAATCACTTAAAATTAGTGAGAAAAATTGTTTCCATGAAGAAAATCCAAGCCGAGGCGCTTCCGTAACGCTTCCGAGACGTTTCCGTGGGTGATTTCGCGAAGATTTCAACCGTTCTTCGCCGTTCTTTGTTTGTTCTTCGTCGTTCTTCGGTCTTCAACCGGTAAGTTCCCAAAATCGAACTTTTCAATCCATTCTATGTACCCTTAGTGGTCCCCACTTGTTTCGCATGCTTTTATTTTCATTTCATTTACTTTCCGTACCCCCTTTTGATGTGCTTCAGTCATTTATTTAAGTCATTTTCTCGCCTAATCAAAAATAAAATAAATTTCCACCGATCATTCGTATTATAACATCCTTCAATTTCTGTTAAAATGAATTCCGACCATTCGGTCAAGCCGTAACCACGTTTAAAACAAAAAAAGAGGCAAAATAATAATATAATAATCAAAAAATATCTTTTAGTAAAATAAAAACAAATTAATCGAACGTTTTTTCTTTGGGATTTCCCTTTCTTAATCGAATTGAGTAATAACCAAAGTGAAACTAAGGCTAAAATCAATTCATAAGTGAAGCTTTTGTAATCACCTAAACAAGCCATTTTTAAGGCCCAACGCCTTGAAATGGTCTTTTCTGCTTTTATTGGTTAAACGTAGATTTCTAAAGGCCTAAAATCAACATGTAACTTTATTACCGCTTTCAAAAATAAAGAGATCATTAATGGTTCAATGCCTTAATATTTTCTCTCTTTTTTAAAAAAAAATCGAAAGATTGTTTAATGGTCCAACGCCTTAAATGACCTTTCATTCAAAGAAGAACATATCTTGCAAAAAAGGATGAAAAATAACTTGACCAAACACTTTGTTCTCAAAGAACTACGTAGGTCTAATTTCCTTATCACAATTGAGGAATATGTAGGAGCAAAGGGAAACACCCTTGTCGACCACAAAAAGATAAAAATATAAAAAGACAGAAAAAGACATAAGAACGTAAAAAGGGAAAATAACATAAAATTGAAGTCATGTTTGCACATTTGATTAAGGGCTGTTGTCTCTTGTGACGGACGTGTGGGGTGCTAATACCTCCCCCGTGCGTAAATACAACTCCCGAACCTTTCACTTAAAGTTCGTAGACCATGTCTTTTCCGGTTTTTCTGACGTTTTCCTCAAATAAACATTGGTGGTGACACCGCGCATTTTCCTCTCTTGGAAGACGCACACGCGAGGCCCGCGTCGCCCTCCCGCCGAAGGGTAGGTTGCGACATCATGGAAAGACAATACAAAGGCAATACAAGTTCATCTGATAGCTTTAGATGCAACTAAAAAGTAGTTCCATGAATAAGATGGAGCTACTAGTTCAAAAATTGAGAGTGCAAAAGATGGGGAAAGGTCAAAACCATTGAATATTTCTATTCTTTAATACTATTACTTCAGTACAAATTTTCAAATAAAAGTAATAGAGTTAATTTATTTTTAATTACTATGATATACACAAGAAGAAATGTCATCATCTTTACCAAATTCTCTTCCAAAGCAATTTGCAACTACAAAAGATTTCCAACAAGTCAAACTCCCCCGTAACTAGCTTTAGATGTAACTCGAATTCATCATTAATTCCTCCTCTCAAATGTGTATTACCACAGTCAAATTCTTAACAAGTCAAACTGCCCCACAATATGACTCCACAAACATGGACCAAAATCAAACCCCAAACTAACCACTGCCCCCAAATATTCAAAGTGAAATAAACTCTAACAAGGCCTTGCACAGGCGTGCAAGTCCTTGAGTTTCACAGACTTCCACCCTTATGTAGCTGTTTTTGAATTTCAATATCTTATTACTAGCTTTTTTTCCTTGTCTTTGCGCCCAAGAGAACATATAGAATTAAGAAAACTAATAGAGTGAAATTGATTGAAAATCAGAATGATACAAAAAATGTATGATAAATGCATATAATGTAGGGACTTCATCATCATGATGCATAATATTAAATGTAAAAAACACATAAAGGTATATCCTATTCCTTAAGATTTATAATATGCCTTGACTTAAACATTCATGTACCAAAACAATTCATAATAAAATAAGTGTAACCTGTAGAAGCAAGCTTCATGCTGAATCAAGATTGATTCAAGGAGTTTTGATGATAACAAAGATGATGACAAAAAGTTCAAAAGTCAAGATCACTTCATGATAACAAAGATGATGACATTCAAGATTGAGTTCAAGATTGAGTCAAGAACACTTCAAGGTTCAAGAGGAAATTTGATTTCAAGAATTAAGTTTCAAGATTCAAGTTCCAAGAATCAAGATCAAGTTTCAAGACTCAAGATTCAAGAATCAAGAGAAGACTCAATCAAGATAAGTATTAAAAAGTTTTTTCAAAAACTGAGAAGCACATGAATTTTTCTCAAAACCTTTTACCAAAGAGTTTTTACTCTCTGGTAATCGATTACCAGATTATTGTAATCAATTACCAGTAGCAAAATGATTTTCAAAAGGCTTTCAACTGAATTTACAACGTTCCAATTGATTTCAAAATGTTGTAATCGATTACAATGATTTGGTAATTGATTACTTATATGTTTGAACGTTGGAATTTAAATTTAATTGTGAAGAGTCACATCCTTTCACAAAAAAGCTTTGTGTAATCGATTACACTGATTTGGTAATCGATTACTAGTGATAGTTTCTGAACAAAATCAAAAGATGTAACTCTTCCGATAGTTTTCAAGTTTTTCTAAAAGTTATAACTTTTCCAAATAGTTTTTAAGTTTTCCTAAAGGTTATAACTCTTCTAATGGTTCTCTTGACCAGACATGAAGAGTCTATAAAAGCAAGACTTTGATTTGCATTTCCATATGTTGAACATTCTTTAAAACTTTTCCCATTTGATTTCTGAATCTCTTTGAATTCCTTCTTCTTCACCTTTTACCAAAAGCCTTCAAATGTTTTCTGGTTTTCCAAACCTTGAAAACTGTGCTATTCATCTTTTTCATTCCCTTCTCCCTTTGCCAAAAAGAATTCGCCAAGGACTAACCGCCTGAATTCTTTTTGTGTCTCTCTTCTCCCTTTTCCAAAAGAACGAAGGACTGACCGCCTGAATTCTTTTGTGTCTCCCTTCTCCCTTGTCAAAGAATTCAAAACGACACAGTCTGAGAATTCTTTTGATTCTTCCCTTTCCCATATACAAAATATTTCAAAGGACTAACCGCCTGAGAATTCTTTTGTATCCCCATTCACAAAGTTTCAAAGGTTTAACCACCTGAGAACTTTGTCTTAACACATTGGAGGGTACATCCTTTGTGGTACAAGTAGAGGGTACATCTACTTGGGTTGTTGACTGAGAACAAGAGAGGGTACATCTCTTGTGGATTAGTTCTAGTGGAGGGTACATCCACTAGGTTGTTCAAAGAGAACAAGGGAGGGTACATCCCTTGTGGATCTTTGCTTGTAAAAGGATTTTTACAAGGTTGAAAAGAAATCTCAAGGACCGCAGGTCGCTTGGGGACAAGATGTAGGCACGGGTTGTTGCCGAACCAGTATAAAAACTCTTGTGTGTTTGTCTCCTTCTTCCCTACTCTTTTAATTTCCACTGTGCATTTTAATTCCCGCTTTTACTCTTGGTTAAGTTTCTTTTTTGTTCTTCATTTACTTAACAACATAGTGTTGGATCGAGTGGCCTCAGAATAATTAAGAAGGGGGGTTGAATTAATTATTCCTAAACCTTTACTAATTAAAAAATTTTCTCTTCTAAGGCCTTTACTTATGTTGTTAAGAGAATATGGAGTAGAAGAGAAACTTAACAGAAAGTAAAAGTAGAAATTAAATGCACAGCGGAAATTAAAAGAGTAGGAAAGAAGGAGACAAACACACAAGAGTTTTTATACTGGTTCGGCAACAACCCGTGCCTACATCCAGTCCCCAAGCGACCTGTGGTCCTTGAGATTTCTTTCAACCTTGTAAAAATCCTTTTACAAGCAAAGATCCACAAAGGATGTATCCTCCCTTGTTCTCTTTGAACCTAGTTGATGTACCCTCCACTAGAACTGATCCACAAGAGATGTACCCTCTCTTGTTCTCAGTCAACAACCCAAGTAGATGTACCCTCTACTTGTACCACAAAGGATGTACCCTCCAATGTGTTGAGACAAAGATCTCAGGCGGTTAAACCTTTGATAATTTGTGAATGGGGATACAAAAGAATTCTCAGGCGGTTAGTCCTTTGAACACTTTTGTATATGGGAATGGGAAGAATCAAAATAATTCTCAAACTGTGTCGTTTTGAATTCTTTGACAAGGGAGAAGGGAGACACAAAAGAATTCAGGCGGTTAGTCCTTCGTTCATTTGGAAAAGGGAGAAGAGAGACACAAAAAGAATTCAGGCGGTTAGTCCTTGGCGAATTCTTTTTGGCAAAGGGAGAAGGGAATGAAAAAAATGAATAGCATAAGTTTTCAAGGTTTAGAAAAACCAGAAAACTTTGGAAAGCTTTTGGCAAAAGGAAGAAGAAGAAGAAGTTCAAAGAGACTCAGAAATCAATGTGGAAAACTTGCTTATGTAAAGAATGAATTAGAAAAGATTGATTGATAGAATGAATGAATGAAAATGCAAAACAAAGCCTTGCTTTTATAGACTCTTCATGTCTGGTCAAGAGGATCATTTTGAAGAGTTATAACTTTTAGAAAAACTTAAAACCAATTTGAAAAAGTTAAAAACCATTTGAAGAGTTAAATCTTTTGATTTACTCAGAAACAATCACTGGTAATTGATTTCCAAATCAGTGTAATCGATTACACAAAGCTTTTATTTGAAAGGATGGGACTCTTCACTTTTGAATTTGAATTTCAACATTCAAAGGCACTGGTAATCGATTACCATAACATTGTAATCAATTACAGCTTTTTGAAATTAATTGGAACGTTGTAAATTCAGTTTGAAAACTTTTTCAAATCCATTTTGCTACTGGTAATCGATTACAATAACCTGGTAAGAACTCTACTTAATATCCAGATTGGTACATAATTGACAATCATGCTCATGCGTATAAATCTATAAGCTATATCCACCAAACACCAAAGATTTTCTATATGCTATTTAACAACACTGCCTCTAGTTAAGCATATATTTTAATTAGGAAAGGCACTGTAATAGCTATTTAACAACAAAGCCTCAAAAGTTCAAGTAATACTAAACTCTAAGCATAGCTATCAATCCCAAATAGCAAGCAGTGCAGAAGAGCAGACCCTAAAACAACTATAGTGAGACTGCAAGAAGCAACATGGCCACTATATTGAAGTTATCTTGTACTAATTAATTTTTTTTTAATATAGAAAAACTATGGATATACATTAACCCAATGAATATTATAGCGTATAACTATGGATATACCGATGTTAACTAACTCTACTTATTTACAAAAATGCCATTGAGCTTTTGTTAACATCGGTTTTATGAATAACCGATGTTAACCGTGCGATGTTAAATCTAAAAATTGTAGTAGTGAATCCCTCCAAACAAAAGTAAAATCCACTTGTCAATAAATGATACAAAAGAGTCTACAGAAAATGCACATACTGTGGCGTCCCTAAATTAATGACTGGTTTAATAGTAATAATTTAAATAACAAAAACCATGGTAATTTTTTTTTTCTTTTTCATTTCTTTCTCTTTTCACCATAACTAGGTTTAGAAGGAAAATCCTCACTATAAAGTCCTGAATGGTCAGTTCACAACTCTATTCGGAGTCATTTCTTTCTTACCGCTCATAATTCTCTAAATTATTTTTCTGTTTCAAAAGGAAGAATATACCAGCCATTACTTTAGGTCGTCACGTGAAAATAAAAGGATAAAATACAGTCGATAAACTCTTTTACAAATAAAGTTGCTAATGCTTTCTTTTCAAATAACAAGATTGATCGTAAATGCTTTCATCATTTAAAGCTGTCCAAAATATGGGAGTTTTACAAAATACACAGTGTCATCCAGAGCAAAGGTGTCCATAGTGGTGGCTTTAGCCACATGTATACAATCATCAAATGCCTATACATCAGGTCTACCCATACAAAAACAAAAGAGTAAACCTAACAGTCAATCCTAGATACACCCACCCTCAAAAGTATACAAAACGAATCCAAAGAGCTGTCCACTAGGATGAAGAGCCTCCGCTGATCACCATCTCCCCCGGGCCACTATCCTCCGTAGAGTCTGCCTCGGATGCCGACATGACTTCCTCGGGAGAATTCACCTCAACAAGTGGATCCTCATCACCCTCTAGAAAGTCAAGGGCATCCACAGCAGGCTCAGGAGGTAGCTCCTCCAGATCCTCCTCGGGGTCTTCCTCGGATGACGTTACCTCGATCACTTGGACGGGCTCCACTAGACGATATGGTGTAGGCGTGGGTAGTATCCACTCCACCGTGCGCTGAAGCGTCCGTGCGGGTTCATCTGGATGCACCAAAGAAGTAGCCGTGAATCGAATGGTTCCCCAAAATCGGCACCTCGTGTTGCCTTCGAGGGTCTCCCAAGCTCCCTCTAGGCACTCCATCTCTACTCGATCACGGATTAGCTGCGCCGCCATCACGATCTACAAGAAAGAAAAGAAAGGGGTAGACTCTTTCACAAGAATCTAACTATGCCGCCGCACAATACGTTTCATAACCACTACATGACATTAAAAGGAGTATCTTAAGGCTTTTCATCTCTGGTAATCGATTACACAGCCTTGGTAATCGATTACCAGAGGCTAAACTTGAATTACACAGCCTCAGGACATGAAATATGCAAAAATGCACTGTGTAATCGATTACACATACCTGGTAATCGATTACCAGTGACCCATCCCTCTGTGTAATCGATTACACAGGCTGGTAATCGATTACCAGAGGCTCCCTTAGTTTCCTGACTTCGTTTCTCAAGCCTGGTAATCGATTACACCCCTTGGTAATCGATTACCAGAGACCATCTTAGTTTCCTCACTTCGTTTCTCAAGCCTGGTAATCGATTACACCCCTTGGTAATCGATTACCAGAGACCATCTTAGTCTCCTGTCTTCATTTTTTAAGCCTTGTAATCGATTACCCACCCTTGGTAATCGATTACCAGAGGCCATAACCCACATATCAATCAAAGTTCACAGCTGGCCAGCCACCACAAGCCTCCTTGCTTTGTGGTCTTTATTCCTTTTATCTGTTGACTGCCAGGAGCTCGCCTGCTTAGGTACATCACAGGTTCTCACTGACCGACTATGCCCGGGTTGGGTCGGGATTGGTCAAGCTTGGTTTTGGGCAATAGCACCCCACCTGACGTCCCCAAGGTCTCCTGACCCCCGCGACATATCTCCAGGTACCACTCTGTGGTCAACAATAAAAGCAGGAAGTTTCACCCTTCAACACTTCCTCATCTCCAGCTTGTAGGATTATGGGGTACCCATCACATGTGGTACTAGGTGGCGGTCGGGCGATGGTGCACAACAAATTTTTCCACATCCACAATGCGCGCATAAACCCACCATCCCCTGTTGCCCACCTCCATCTGAGCTCACGTACTCCCACATAGCCCATATCCTCGTTTCTCTCAACACCGGGTCCCCATCAATCCTCCCAAGCTTCCACAACATCCAAGCAAAACAACATTCAAATAGCACAAGCTATCATAGCCAAGCAAAACAGAGCAAAGGCAGAAAACTCTGCCAAAACACCAACCAAAATCACAGCTTTTCTCACTTAAAGACCCCAGTAACAATTCCTTCGTTCCAATTCGTTAACCGTTGGATCGACTCGAAACTTTTAGTGGAAGTCTCTAGTACTTAAGCCTACATTTTGACCGTTGGGATCTACTAGCAAACATCAAGAACTCATCCTACATTACTCTTTCCACAACCAGCAAATACATGGATTTTTCTGCACTTGTGCAAAATTCTGCTGCACAATTTTACAGCAAAATCTGCACAAAGAGCATATTTCGAAAACCACACTTCCCCTCATCCAATCTTGCCCAAATCAAATCCTACAAGTCCCAAATCATGTATCAATCATGTCTAAACCAAAGTCAAGCTTCAAACCACAGCAACACAAAATCTAGGTGTCCAAAACCCCTCATTTTAATAGATTTTCAAGGTTTGAAAAGTGAAATTGAGAATGAGGTAAATTTGAAGCAAACTCTCACCTCACACCAGTCCATAACATCAATCTAAACTTGCCCAAACTGGATTTACACCTAAAATTCCACCGAATCAAAATTTGACTCTTCAACACCCAATTTTGCCCTAGAAATGGCTCTTGGTTCACTTTGGTCATTTGTTTTTCTCTCTAGCTCAGCCTAACCTTTCTCACATGTCCTAAATGACATTTCAAGCTAGGATTAACTCATTTTAACCTCCATTTACCACAGAATTCAGACTTAGCCTTCCAACTCTCAACGCCTCACTCTTTTTCCACTCATAACACCACATTCTCACTTTCCAACCCTAGGTTAACTCTACATTTCATCTCTAACAGTTTTCCATGGGCAATTTCAGCATATAAACATCACAAACATCATCACAAAAACCCTAAAACAGAATGGGTATGTCTAACTCATCCAAACATGGCAATTTCAACAAGCTTTCAACAAATGTCTTCACAAATAATCATCACACAGCAGAAACCTAGCAAGACTACCCATCATATCTCCCCAAACCCCATACCCACGAAAATTAAAGGAGAAAGAAGTCCACCCAAACCTGAATTTTCGAAGTCCCACTCGTAGCCACGCACTTCACGACTCCAAAAATGCTCTCCTTTCGCGATTTGGAGCAGAAATGATGGCCAAAGGTTGAAGCTTTGTGTGGAGCTTCAATGGTGAATGAAGAAGAAGAAAGCTACGTGAGAGAGGGAGAGAAAAGGCTTCTGAATTTCTTTCTTTTGGCTGAGTGAGGAGAGAGAACAACTTTTTGGTTTTTAAATAGAAAGGTTTTTCTCTTTTTCTATTATTTTATTCAAGCTCTGCCACATGTCCCTATTTGAGTGGAGCAAAAGGGCCCACTTTCCCTTTTTACTGTGACCCACACTCAGCCAGAAAAGTGAGAAAAACCTGACCTTTGAAACGCTAAAATCCTGCCTCGGTTTGCGTGCCGTTTCTCTGATTCCAGTTCCTCGCGTTTCTCTGTGTCTGTCGGGGCCAATTTTCGAAAGTAACCAATATATATATCAAAACGCTCAGAATAAAACCCCGAGCGTGGTTCAGAGGTTGGTTTCGTTAAATTCTAAGTCGCACGCAAAACGATGATTTTTTAGACTAATTAATTTAGAATTAACCCATAACCTCCCAGTTATGGATTTCTCTTCCTTAATTAGCCTAACCCGCGTATCTTGCCCCCACTACTCCTATTTCTACCAAGAACATATATGCATATACACTGAATAATACTTATATATATATAATCATTCAAAATACATCGTTTCCAAAAATTCCGGGTAGAAATTTCCAGGATGTTACACATACATACATACAATAATGAAAACCAAATCAATTGTACAAAACATGCAAGAAGTGCACACATTGTGCATATAATGATAAGCAAGAACATAATTAAGAAATATGAAAATTTATTCTTTCTTTCCACACCTTTGAACAATGGTCCAAACAAGAAAACCAAATCAATTATACAAGAAGAGCACAAATAGTGCGTACAATGCTATGCAAGAACATAATTAAGAAATGTGAAAATTTATTCTTCCTTTTCACACCTTTAAACGATAGTCCAAACAAGTTTGATTTCATACCTTAACCTTATTTTTTTTGTTTTTCATCTCATGCATAACACATTAACAATTAATATACTAAAGGTAGCAATAACACTCCTGAACTCATGTTATGAAATTAGAGTCATATTTTTGCTTCTTAGTAATCCCCCAACAAGAATACATAACCCAATGAGCAAACAATTCATTAAATAATGGAGGTACAAGGCGTACCACAACCCTTAAATACTACCAAATGACATAAACCAATATACGTACTCAGTACTCAATACTATTATGACATCATAATCTACATAATAATGCACACACCAAGATCGCGAGTGATTGATTATGCAAACTTGGAGATGAAGATGATGCAACAGGAAACAATTTGATTTATCATCTTTTTATAGCTTGTAATGCTCAAAATTTTTTCTTGTCAACCCAAAAAAGAATATTATTACTAGGTACCATCATGAGTTTACCTTAGGGGTGTAAGTGGTCAGAGTTGGATTGAATTTTGTCTATTTTTTAATCCAATTCAATTGGATTGGGTTGTATTTTATATTTTTACAACACAGTCTAACCCAACCCAACTTTAATTGGATTGAATTGGGTTGAGCCATTAAAAATTTCCCACCTCTTTAAAAGTCTTGAAAAAAAATCCTTTAACTAAAAAATTGTAAGAGATATTTTTAAAAAATCAGTTTTGCAATTACTCTTTGAACAGAAAAAAATAAACCATAAATCATAAACCTGTAATCAATTTAAGAAACTCATTCATAAGGATAAAATATAAAACCCATAATCTATTTAACAACTCGCAATATTCATAAAGCATGACATTGTTTTACAACTAAAAGTCAACAGTAATCGCTAATCATAAATACAAAGAAGTCTTAAATCATATAATAAAGAAAAGATGAACAAAATCTATGTGAGTGCGTACCTTAGGGTTTTCTATATTAGTATTTACTATTTAGTGTACAATTATCATTTTTTTATATGTTTGTTCACTCTATGTGGGTTGGATAAGGTTTGATCGGTTCGAAAACTCCAAACTTGTTATCCAATCCAATTTTAATTAGGTTCACTAATATAAAATCAATCAAATCAAATGAGTTAATCCAATCAACAAAAATCTAATTGAATTGGGTACAATCCGCTTACACCCTTAGTTGGCCTTAATCTAAGTGTCAAGCAAGATAGGAATGAAATCAAGAGTTACAAATTCATTAAGTGATATAGATGATGCTAATGAAAGTTGAAGATAGGGTACATGAAGGCACTTAGTCAAAGTCCAAACATGCAAACCTACCCTCATGTGAGTAACATCATTTTTTTTCACTAAAATGCCTTTTCAATCTTGATTTCATTACCATCCTCCTTTACAATAAGTAAAAGCTAATTGTTGTGCTTCAGACATAATAGGCAAGTAAATATAGTTTAATTGTAGAAAGAAACAACAAGTATTGAGTTATCATTGAAAAAGATAATGGAACTCACCAAACCAAGATGATGCAATCCTACCTCGCAAGGGCATTGGATAAAAGACTCTAAGTAGATTGGGCCAGAGATGCAAGAGAAGGCCCTAAGGTTCTCATGAGCCTTAGGGTAGATTTCAGGCCCATGGGCTAAGTATGAGCCCGCTTATCTTTGTATATATTAGATTAAGGTTTCATTATTTTTGGGCCTTGTATTTAGGGCTCCATAATGTAGGTAGGGTACCCTTGAAATGTAAGATTTTTCAGCCCTTGTATTTTAGGGCACCTAGACTAGTTTTTGTATTAGGGGCAATTTTGTAATTTCACATGCAATGAGTGAATATTTGAAGTGTGTGTTGGGAAATAAATTTAATTGAATTGGGAAAAGCCCAATCCAATTAAATTTTAGAGGGGGAGATGAACATTTGCTTGCTACAGCCCAATCCAATTCATATAGTCACACTTTGTGCATGTCCTTCATGCATTACATGCCTCATGACACCTAAGCACACTTAGTGGAGAATCTTGGACTTGATCTTGGATTAGTGGGCTGAACCATAGCTAAAATTCGCTAATCATAACTAGTGAGATTTTGGCTCCAAAATTTGGCTCCACAAATTCAATTTCAAATTCAAGTAAAATTTGAGTAAAAATTCAAATTTCCCTCTAATTTTGTGTGACACTTAGGCTATAAATAGAGGCCATGTGTGTGCATTTTTTCAACTTTGATAATTTGAGAATTAAACTTCAAAGTTCAGACTTCTTTAGAGGCACTAAATTTGGTGCTCTTCTCTTCCTCTCCCTTCATTCATCTTCCTCTACCATCAAACTCTTATCCATGGCTTCCTATGGTGGTGAGCTTCTTCTAGACTCATCTTCTACCTGAAGTAGCATCTCCATTCATCTTTCTCCTTCTCCATTCCGCTGCAATCAGACCTCAAGAAGCAAAGGAATCCATTGATGAAGAAGATCCAAGGCCTACAAGCTCCACATGGAGCTACATTATGTGGTATCAAGAGCATCTTCATCTAGGTGATGTTCTTTTGCTTCCTCAATCTTTTTGTTTAGTCAATTCACTTTAATTCTTTGTTATTCATCTTATTATCCATGTATATCCTCCATTGTCTTGTGGTTTGGTGCTGTTTAGAGTAGATTAAAAAAATAGACCGATTAAATCTTAGATCTACACTTGTTCTTGCATTTCTATGGTTCAAATTTTATAGATCTACTCTTGAATCATGTTTTTGTGTTGATTTTAGGTTCTATCATTTTTCAGTCATAATATTCTTGTGCTGAACCTTTAGATCTAAATTTTCTTCCAAAATATTGATTAGAAAAAAAAACACAAAAATCTAAGTGTAAGTCACTTAATCCATGTTGTCTTAGAGTCATGTTTAGTCATAGTAACTGTCACATTATGTTCTAAGTTTGTGTTGAATTTTTATTTTGTTGATTGAATTCTAGATCACTTAACACATGGCTTTCGCCTAAGCAGAAGCAAATCGGAGTATATGGAATGTAAGTTCAACAAAAGAAGGAGGGTTTCTAACTCAGAGGTGAAAATAGGAGACCATATTATCCCTCAAGTCACACGGTTTAAATATCTTGGGTCTGTAATACAGGATGATGGGGAAATTGAAGGGGATGTGAATCATCGCATTCAAGCAGGATGGATGAAATGGAGAAAAGCATCGGGGGTGTTATGTGATGCAAAGGTACCGATCAAGCTAAAGGGAAAGTTTTATCGGACTGCGGTAAGACCGGCGATTTTGTACGGAACAGAATGTTGGGCGGTCAAGAGCCAACATGAGAATAAAGTAGGTGTAGCGGAGATGAGGATGTTGCGGTGGATGTGTGGTAAGACTCGACAGGATAAAATTAGAAACGAAGCTATTAGAGAGAGGGTTGGAGTAGCGCCTATTGTAGAGAAGATGGTGGAAAATAGACTTAGGTGGTTTGGGCATGTAGAGAGAAGACCGGTAGACTCTGTAGTGAGGAGAGTAGACCAGATGGAGAGAAAACAAACAATTTGAGGCAGAGGAAGACCCAAAAAGACTATAAGAGAGGTTATCAAAAAGGATCTCGAAATTAATGGTTTGGATAGAAGTATGGTACTTGATAGAACATTATGGCGGAAGTTGATCCATGTAGCCGACCCCACCTAGTGGGATAAGGCATTGTTGTTGTTGTTGTTGTTGATTGAATTCTAGATACATGTGTTCATGTATTCTTGTCATTCTGAGCCTATATCTTGAATTTTGAGTCTAATTCATGCATGTTATTTAGTTCATAACATGTTCTAAATCAATTCCTAGAAGTAATCTTGTTGTTGAACTTTTTTTTTGTTTTCTAAGTTTCCTACATGATTCCTATGATGAAGTTGATTTGTGGCTGGATTTGTGAATCAAAATAAGTCTTAAGCTCCTTGAATTTTTTTATTCAAGATAATTGAGCATAAGCAAACTCAAATTGTAACTATTCAAGCCTTAAGCAACATAAACACTACTCTTGATTTCTAGGCTGAAATCACTGGTGCTGGCAGCTTGAACATACGAACTTGTATAAATTACTGGGAATTGGTCACTTTGAATTTTGAGCTGAAATGTTTACTGAATTTTCTAGACATTTGGTAAAAAAATTATTCAAAAATAACCAAGTGATTTGGATAAAAGGAAAAAATAATAAAAATCACACAAGTTGACAGAAAAATCAGTGTCCAGGAAAAAAAACGTGAAAGGGAAGTGTGCTTGTTGTTTTGGCTCGAAATTTGTTATATAATTGGTGCCTATTTTATACCAATCTTAGTTCTGAAATGTCAATTGAAAATTAGTGTGAAAACAAGTTCTAAAACTAGAGGTTTCTTGAGTATTTTGTTTTTTTTGTACTCTACTTTAGAGTCATTCTAAGTTTCTCTTTGAGTCCTAGCTTGCTTTTATGTGTTTTTCATCGCTTTAATTGTTGAATAATCCTTGAAAATTTGTCTTGTTAAAACTTTATTGGTTTAGCTTTCATTTCATTTTTTTGGTCTTTGGTTATTGCTTGTCTCTTTGTTTCCTTGTTTGTGAGTTGCCATATAGGGAATTGGAAAAGAGGATTGGTGCCATCCCTTGAAGATTTTGAGTCAAGAAGCAAGGGAAAAACCACTTTAAGATCTATTGGACTAAGAAGCACTCCAAATTGAGTGAATCACCAAAGAGAGAACAAGCACCAAAATTGAGGACCTTTTTGTAATTTTGTAATTGACAATTTACTTACTTTCATTGATTTCAAATTTTGTAACCAATAGGCCTCCCTACTTTCATTTATGTGTAATAATTTTAGGCAATTTTGCCTTAGTATTGTGAGTGTTTTGTTGGGAACCTTAAATGTGGTCATCCAAACACTCTTAGGATTCGCCTAGTTTACATTTCTTGCTTACTTTCATAGCTTATTTCCTTTACCTTCCATTGTCAAACCGCCTATATAGGTTACCTTTTACTAATTAGTTTTTACCTTATCTTTCACATCTCTTTTAGTATTTATTTTGGCTAGTTTCAACCATAGTTTCTTTTACCTTTTGTTTTCAAACCCCCAACAAGAAAGAGCCACAACTTAGGAACCAACATGAGTCTTCATTCTTCATCTAGTGTTAATGGTGAGGGTTCTAATCCTAAGGACCCCTTGTATAAGATATTAGATGAGTTGAGATCCCTTAAGTTGTGGAAAGAAAAACAAGAGAGAAAAGAAAAAGGTAAAAAAGAATGAAAGAAATAAGTCAAGATGAAGGAGAGGAAATAAGAGGGGAAGAAAGAAGGAAAATACTAAAAGAGTTAAGGAAAGAAAAGCATGCCTCCTGTAGTAGTCATAACTCTTGCAAGAGCCTAAGTGAAGAAATTTGTGACTATTATGAAGGAAGGCATAGGTCACATCTTAGACCTCACTCCTATAGGAGAGAAAAGGAAAGAAAGCCTCAAGAGGCTAACATTAACCTCCCATACTTCCATGGGAAGGACAATGTAGAGGCTAACTTAGATTGGGAAATAAGGGTAGAGCAACAACTTAAAAGGAAGTCTACTTCAAAATCTTATGGCTCTCACTCTTATCCAAAGAAAGACCAAGGTCAAGGCATCTTAGGGGTAACTCCTTCTAAGCCCAAAGATGATAAGGGGAAGACAATAGAAAAGCAACCCCTTAAGGCTAGTATGCAAGAGAAGACTAGCTCCATGAAGTGCTTTAAATGTCTTGGAAGAGGACACATTACTTCTCAATGCCCCATCAAGAAAACCATGATTATGAGGGGCCAAGACATTTATAGTAGCCAAGATGAGGCTACTACTTCATCTTCCTCTAGTGAAAGTGAAGAAGCAAAAGGGGAAGAATCTAGTGAAGAAATCTACCCCTAAGAAGAAGGACAACCTTTAACGGTTAAGGAGGTAAGTGTCTCCTCGAAGAGGTTAGCGAAGGAGGAAAGACATTTTGAAATAAAGACAAATTTTAAAGAAATTTCCCCTCTTAGACAACCTCTACATTTTCTCCTCTGTAAAAAGACACTTGTTAGCATTGCCACACCTCTTGGGCTTGAGTTTATTCCTCAAGTAAAGGAGTTGTTGGATGAGGGTTTGGTTCGCAAGAGCTTAAATCTTTGTGCTTTGTTGGTGCTCAAAATAGGTATTATTAGGCACCAAATCCTTAAAATAGGTGGTATGATGAATGTTTTGAGTGGTGCAACTCTCTTTTGTAAAATCACTCATGCACCCAACATCTTCATGATTTGTGTACATAGGGACTCATTAGGTAGGTTTGTTCTTATTTTTAGTTTCAATACAAACTTAGGTACTCATATGAGACACCTTAGGTTTGTCATACTTTTTGGTAGGAATAATCAACATGAAAATACAGAAAAATGTATGTTTTATTGCATTACTTTTCTTAATTTTTTAAATAGTGATCAAGGGGTTCTCATGAACTCTAAGAGAATAAAGGTCATTCCTTAGTGGCCCACTCCACCAAGTATAAGGAAAATTTGGGGCTTCCATGACTTAACAAAATTTTACAAAAGGTTTGTCCCATATTTTTCTATACTTGTAGCACCACTCATTGAGTTGGTGAGGAACCATGTTCCTTCATGGGAAGATGCCCAGGAAATGGGTTTCAGACCTTACCTTACTTAACATTCCTAAACATCACTAATATATATGCTTTTGTTCTTTTTACAGGTGTTGAGGAAAAAAGCCCAGAGTTTCAAGAACCTCGAGATTTGAGTTTAAATCCTTTTCAAAGGGGAGGGAATGATGCAATCCTACCCCGCAAGGGCATTGGATAGAAGACTCTAAGTAGATTGGGCCAGAGATACAAGAGAAGGCCCTAGGGTTCTCATGAGCCTTAGGGTAGATTTCAGGCCCATGGGCTAAGTATGAACCCACTTATCTTTGTACATATTAGATTAAGGTTTCATTATTTTTGGGCCTTGTATTTAGGGTTCCGTAATGTAGGTAGGGTACCCTTGAAATGTAGGATTTTTCAGCCCTTGTATTTTAGGGCACCTAGACTAGCTTTTGTATTAGGGGTAGTTTTGTAATTTCACATGCAATGAGTGAATATTTGATGTGTGTGTTGGTAAATAAATTTAATTGAATTGGGAGAAGCACAATCCAATTAAATTTTAGAAGGGGAGATGAGCATTTGCTTGCTACACCTCATTGCCACATCATATAGTCACACTTTGTGCATGTCCTTCATACTTTTCATGTCTCATGACACCTAAGCATACTTAGTGGAGAATCTCGGACTTGATCTTGGATTAGTGGACTGAACCATAGCTAAAGTTCACTAATCATAATTAGTGAAATTTTGGCTCCAAAATTTGGCTCCACAAATTCAATTTCTAATTCAAGTAAAATTTGAATAGAAATTCAAACTTCCCTCTAATTTTGTGTGACACTTAGGCTATAAATAGAGGCCATGTGTTTGCATTTTTTTAAACTTTGATCATTTGAGAATTAAACTTCGAAGTTCAGACTTCTTTAGAGGCACTAAATTTGGTGCTCTTCTCTTCCTCTCCCTTCATTCATCTTCTTCTACCTTCAAGCTCTTATCCATAGCTTCCTATGGTGGTGAGCGTCTTCTAGACTCATCTTCTACTTGAAGTGGCATCTCCATTCATCTTTCTCGTTCTCCATTCCGCTGCAATCAGACCTGAAGAAGCAAAGGAATCCATTGATGAAGAAGATCCAAGGCCTACAAGCTCCACATGGAACTACATCACAAGAGTGGGGTGAATTGGTTTTAAACAAAAAAATGTAAAAGTATAGTAGAGTTTTAAAACCTTTTGCTTCACAAGGATCATATCACAACTTTCTGTTAAAAAAAATAGCGAATCAATCACCCAAACATAATACTCTTTCCTTAAAGCGCATCAATTGAAATATCTTTGAAACTTAGAAATTTAAATTGATAAAGAATGCAATGGAGAGAGATGAGAGTTAAAGAGAAGATAGAGAAAAAGATTTATACTGATTCACTTTTCATTGCTAGAGAAGCTACTCCAGTTATCTAATTCAACCTGGATTAGATTTCCACTATTCAATGTGAGTTTTACAAGCAATCACAAGAAACTTCAAATTCTACCTAGATAATGAAACTTAGGCACCCAACCCTAGGGTCCTTAGTAAATATAAGCCTAAGAGAAACATACTCTTAGTTTCAAACTAGAAACACATATTCTAGCATGTTGTAAAAACTCTTGCACATGCAATAACAATGTGTGAAAACCATATGAAACAAAGTCAAGGAGAGATACAACCTTTATATTCAAATGAAAGAACAAAAGACTTGATTGAATGAACTTCTATTGATCTCAAGAGTGTTTACAACTCACTTTCCTTTTGAAAGCTCCAAGTAGCAAAAATTGAAGTTTGTGAGTTGTAAAGGTTCATTAAAAGATTGGTTTTTCTGATCATTGAAAGTGAGAACATAAGGTGGGTATATATAGAGAAAACAATTATAACCGCCTGTAATTGATTAGATTGGTAATGTAATCGATTATCTTGAGAAGGTAATCGATTAGATTTCTTATTTAATCGATTAAAGTGTTCTTCCCCAATACTAGAAAACATTCAATAATAATGTAATCCATTACAATCTTGATTTAATCGATTAAAGTGTTCTTGATCACTTCTGGGAACACTTTCAAGAATGATGTAATCGATTAAACCAAAGACCCAAGAAAACATACATGATCTCAAAAAGAACCGTGTAATCGATTACGAATATATGGTAATCAATTAAACTAGAGATATGAACTCTTTGCAAGTCTCTCAAAGACTTGTGTAATCGAGTAGACATGAGAAGTAATCGATTAAAGTAGTGAGATATATAACACCAAAGATGTTTCTTATCTAAGAAACTATCTTCTTGCTTCTATATGATGATGCATGATGTACACACAAATAGACTTAGAATAAAGAACAACAAGCAATACAAATGCCACTAAATAAGGAGTTGGGCATGTAAAAGTCAAAACTCTTCCAAGCTCAATCTTCATGTTGTTCCCTCTATCTCTAAAATTTTTTTATACAATTTATTAAAAAAAACAATTATAAACAAAAATTCTAAAGAAAAACAATGATAACTACTCACAAAATAACGTGTGAAAAACAATTATCAAAAACCCCAAACTCAAACAATTGCTTGACCCCAAGCAACAAAAAATCCAACAAATTATGAAGAAAATTATTTGCACAACACAACAATGGTCAAAATCATCAAGCACATGCATCATCACAATGTGATTTCAAATCATGCATGACCAAGGGAATCGCACGTGCAAGAGTATTTACTAGGAATCATCAAAATTATGGAAGCAAATCATAGAGATTCAGTAGCATAGCATCATATGAATGAGAATTCACTACTTTGCATGACCACTCCTAATTTAAGTGTTTCACTCATGACATGATTTTCCAAGGTTATCTCTTTCACTCATTCACAGATTAAAGTACCCCGACTCAACATTTTTTTTCATGCAAAACAAAAAAGACACTAAGAGAAGCTCTAACTTACTAGGAGAAAGACCCAGAAGTCAAGATTACCTTTGAGAAGCTACAAATGAAAAGATTGAGGGATTGTTCTCCGCCGAATCCTTGAGGTGGATTCAGAGGATTTCACTTTGATTAAAATGTTCCTCTCGGTGTGGTAGTATGGCGGCAGGCAATGGTGGCTCGTGGTGGCCACCGGTGGTCGTGGGTGGTGGAGGAGGAGGTGTTAGGGCTTGGGTGGGTGTTTGGAGAGAAATAGAGTGAAAAATCATGTTTTCCATGCTGAAGAATGTATTAATAATCTGCAGCACACTCAACGCAATTCTCTCTCGGGTGGAATTGTGCTTAGTGCGCTTCTCGCGCTAAGTGAATGGTCAAAAATTGTTATTTTGCAAATCACAATGGTCAAACGTGGGGGCATGGATTAGGAACCTACAGTCCAAATTTGTAGATGATCTAACGTATAATGAATTCAAGATCGCGGCTTTACTGGAATAGATTTGTGTAAAATTTGAAATCTCATAATTTCAACTGATGTAGCTCCATGTGGAGCTTGTAGGCCTTGGATCTTCTTCATCAATGGAGTCCATTGCTTCTTGAAGATCAATGGAAGCATAATGGAGAAGGAGGAAAGGTGATTGGAGACACCACTTTAAGGAGAAGATGAGTCAAGAACAAGCTCACCACCATAGGAAGCCATGAATAAGAGCTTGAAGGTATGATAAGATGAATGGAGGGAGAGGGAGAAAAGAGGCACGGAATTTATGCCTCAAATGAGGTCTGAACTTTGAAGTGTAATTTCTCAAATGATCAAATTTGAAAAAATGCACACAATAGGTCAATTTATAGCCTTAGTGTCACACAAAATTGGAGGGAAATTTGAATTTCTATTCAAACTTCACTTGAATTTGAATTTGAATTTATGGAGCCAAAATTTCACTAATTATGATTAGTGAATTTAAGATATGGTTCAACCCACTAATCCAAGATCAAGTCCAAGATTCTCCACTAAGTGTGCTTAGGTGTCATGAGGCATGTAAAACATGAAGGACATGCACAAAGTGTGACTATATGATGTGGCAATGAGGTGTAGCAAGCAAATGCTCACCTCCCCCTTAGGCTGGTCCAAAATTTAATTGGATTGGGCTTCTCCCAATTCAATTAAATTTATCTCCCAACATACACACATCAAATAGTGCACTTAATGCATGTGAAATTACAAAACTACCCCTAATACAACAACTAGTCTATGTGCCCTAAAATACAAAGGCTGAAACATCCTACATTACTAGGGTACCCTCCCTACACTATGGAGCCTTAAATAGAAGACCCAAAAATAATGAAACCCTATTCTAATATGTACAAAGATAAGTGGGCTTATACTTAGCCCATGGGCTCAAAATCTACCTTAAGGCTCATGCAAATCTAGGGCCTTCTCCTGCATCCCTGACCCAATAGAGTCTTTTATCCAATGCTCTTGGGGGGTAGGATTGCATCATCAACTTATGTCAATAAATCTCCACATAACTCAACATCCACATCAAGCAAATCACACATGACTAATTCACACCATATCTCAACTTATTTAAGTCGATCATATAATCAAATAACACAATAAATACAATTAACCATCGATTTATAGTTAGCAAAATTTTAGGGCATTACAACTCTCCCACCCTTTTAGAAATTTTGTCCCTAAAGCTTATCTGACTCAAACGAGGCTGGATAGACTTCTCGTATCTGACTCTCTAGTTCCCATGTGGCGTCTTCTCCTAATGCACCTCCCTAGATCAACTTGACTAATGGATTCTCCTTCTCTCTTAGGTGCTTTGTTCGCATATCCTCGATCCTCAAAGGCAATGTTTGATATGTCAAGTTCTCCTTCACTTGTATGTCATCCAATTTGATCACATGAGATGGATCATGGATATACTTACGAGTTAAGACACAAGAAAGACATTGTGAAGATTAGAAAGAGACGGGGGTAATGCAATTTGGTATGCCATGGGACTGACTCTTTTTGAGAATTTGGAAAGGACCAAGAAAATGAGGTGTGAGTTTTTGGGATTTCAATGCTCGACCAACCCAAGTCCACGGAGTGACTCTAGAGAATACATGATCACCAACCTCGAATTCCAGGTCTTTCCTCCTCTTGTCCTGGTAGCTTTTCTACTTACTCTGAGTAGTCCTCATCCTCTATTGGATCAACTTGACCTTCTCAATGGTTTATTGTACCACTTCAAGTCCTAAGGTGAGGTTCTCTTTAGGCTCTAGCCAACATAAGGGTGTCCTACACCTTTTACCATACAGAGCTTCATAGGGAACCTTACCAATGGTAGAGTGAAAACTATTGTTATAAGTGAACTCTATCAACGACAAAAAACTCTCCCAACTACCCTTTTGTTCTAAGACACACGCCCACAAAAGGTCCTCCAGCGGCTGAATGGTCCATTCAGTTTGGCCATCAATCTAAGGGTGTAAGCTTGGTTTGCAATGCTCTATTCAGACTCTCCCAAAATCTAGAGGTAAACCTAGGATCTCTATTAGACACTATGCTAGACGGCACACCATGTAATATGACAATCTCACTAATATACAGGGAGGTCAACTTCTCCAAGGAAAATATGATATTAATGGGAATAAAGTGAGTAAACTTGGTCAATCTGTTAACGATAACCCAGATAGAATCTAAACCTCTAGGGGTCCTAGGTAGTCCTACAACAAAATCCATGGAAATATTGTCCTAGTTCCACTGGGGTATCTCCAAGGGTTGTAGCTTACCTGAAGGTCTTTGATGTTCTATCTTAGCCTTTTGACGTACTAAAGATGCATACGTAAACTCACTAACCTCTCTCTTCATGTTGGGCCACCAAAACATTATCTTTAGATCTTGATAAATCTTGGTAGCACAGGGTGGATGCTCATGTTACTCCTATGCCCTTCCTCTAAGATCATCTTCATAAGTTTGGGCACATTTGGAACACAAATCCTATCTTAAAGTCTCAAGACTCCATCCGATCCCACATTGAAACTACTATCTCTCCTTGACTCTCTAGCTTCTAACTGAGTCCTTAGAAAATGGTTAGTCTTATGGCCCTCTCTGATATCTCCTAGTAACTAACTGGTGATCCTCAAAACTCCCAATCTCACACTATTAGGGGTAACCTCACACACAAGGCTAAGGTCTCTAAATTGTTCTAGGAGATCTAGCTCTCTAACCATCAAGGCAAATATATGTAGGGATTTTCTACTCAAGGCGTTAGCCACTACATTGGCTTTGCCGAGATGATGACTAAGCTCAAAATCATAATATTTAAGAAACTCTAACCATCTCCTTTGACGCATGTTCAACTCTTTCTGACTAAACAAGTAGTTAAGGCTCTAATGATCACTAAACACCTCAAACTTGAAGCCAAACAGGTAATACCTCTATATCTTAAGAGCAAAAACTACAATAGCCAACTCTAGATCATGGGTGGGATAATTTCTCTTATGATTCATTTTTGTTGACAATAGCCAGCAAAAATTCACTAATTATGATTAGTGAATTTCAGATATGATTCAACCCACTAATCCAAGATCAAGTCCAAGATGCTCCACTAAGTGTGCTTAGGTGTCATGAGGCATGTAAAGCATGAAGGACATTCACAAAGTGTGACTATATGATGTGACAATGGGGTGCAGCAAGCAAATGCTCACCTCCCCCTCTAAAATTTAATTGGATTGGGCTTCTCCCAATTCAATTAAATTTATTTCTCAACACACATCAAATATTCACTTAATGCATGTAAAATTACAAAACTACCCCCAATACAAAAACTAGTCTAGGTGCCCTAAAATACAAGGGTTGGAAAATCCTACATTTCTAGGGTACCTTACCTACATTATGGAGCCCGAAATACAAGGCCCAAAATTATTGAAACCTTAATCTAATATGTACAAAGATAAGTGGGCTCATACTTAGCTCATGGGCCCGAAATCTACCCTAAGGCTCATGTGAACCTTAGGGCCTTCTCTTGCATCTTTGGCCCAATCTTCTTGGAGTCTTCTGTCCAATGCCCCTGGGGGGTAGGATTGCATCACATAGTGTCATACCCAAATTTCATTCGGGGATGATCATTTGCAAACATTTGGTTTCTTGCCAACCGTATTGGGCTGCATAACACCAATTGCTGCACATTCTGTAAGATTTTTGATGTTTCGTAAGGAAATGTGCAAATTACTCAAAAGGAGGGCAAAAGGGTCACTTTAGGGGCATTTTTCAGGCCCTAAGCCACCTAGATAACTTCATGGTGAAGTAACCAGCATCCTGTGATGATAACTCCAATAAGCTTTTCTTGGTAGGTTGGTGCACTCACGTAGGATAGAATGATCACTAGCAGACATATTCTCAATCAATTCAGTTGCCTCTTCAGCGGTTTACAACTTTATCTTCCCTCTTGCTGAAGCATCTAACAACTGCTTGGATTGCAGTCTCAGCCCATCTATAAACATGTTCAACTGAATTGGCTCAGAGAACCCATGAGGGGGAGTCTTTCATAACAAACCACAAAATCTCTCCAATGTTTCACTCAAGGACTCATCAGGGAACTGGTGGAATGATGAAATAGCAGCCTTCCCTTTTGCAGTCTTTGACTTGGGGAAGTATTTCTTCAGAAATTTTTCAACAACTTCCTCCCACGTCTTCAGACTGTTGCCTTTGAATGAATGGAGCCACCTCTTGGCTTCTCCTGCCAAAGAAAATGAAAATAAGCTAAGTCTGATGGCATCGTTCGGTACTCCTATAATCTTTACAATGTTACAAATCTCTATGTATGTTGCTAAGTGTGCGTTGGGGTCCTCGTTCGGTAATTCATGAAATAGCTTCCCCTGTATCAGATGAATCAAAGAATGAGGATAGTTTATATTATGTGCTTGGACTTTTGGCCGCACAATACTTGTAAAGAATTGTGGCACAGAACTACTGGAGTAATCTTCAAGGGTAACCCTATGTTGATGTTCTTGCAACAATTTCCTTCTCCTTTTGACTCTGTTCCTTCTTAAAGTGGTTTCAATTTCCAAATCCAAAGGAACTAGATTACTTGTAGGAGATCTATGCATACAAAAAACTGACAAAAACAGTGGTTATCCAATTCAAGAAGAAAACAAATATAAACAAAAACAAATATTCACAAGTAATAAAAGAGTAACAAATAGACACTTAAAAAATGAACTAAACTTTCCAAATAGAAAGAAGTTCCCCGGCAATGGCGCCAGAAACTTGGTCGAGGGCTGGCAAGTGTATCGGATCGCTCAAGTAGTATAAAATGGTAAGTGAATACTGAGTATTGAACTCTCAGGGAACTTGTTTTACTTGGTAAAGCTGTGGTTCAGCAAATAAGCATCTTGTGATAAAATTTTGGTTTGTGGTATCGACAAGTATGTAAACTAACTATTCAAAAGCAAGTAAAGGTGAGTAGCGGTGTGTGAAGGCAGATAGACAACTTGTTGATCTTCCTACTGGGTGGACTGATGTTACTAAGGATGTTCTCTGCCTAACAATGTTCATGTGTTCTATGTTGTCTCTTGGACATCTTAATCAAGCATCGCCCTCAGATGTCTCTTGTTGGACTAAACTTAACCAGAACTGAATTAGGACATAACATACCAAAAACTAAGTTATCGTACTCCGATGTCTCATGAAAATACGATAAGCTAGCCCCATCCTATCAGGTTCTAAGGATCAAACCATTTCCCAATGTTGAGTGACCCTAACTAAGCATGCAGTTGTGTGCTCAAGGCAAAGGCACACTAGACTTATGTACTGATACCACAGTGAACACATAAAACATCATTAGATAAATATGAAAGTATTTACATCAAGTACCCCATAGGAAGAACCAACTGAGGATTTAGCTCTCCATAGCAGGGAAGCTTATTTTACAACAATGAACAGAGAAAATGAAATACTGAAGAAGTACATGTAGTGGGGGTGTCTCCTCCACCTCTAGAAACCTCACAATCACTCAAAATCTCATCCAAAGCTCCGCAAGATGGCTTCCTCATCAAGCTTAGATATCTCTCAGTCTCTCCACAACCAAAACTAAAAACTAAAAAAAAAACCTAAAAACTCTCTTCCAAATTCGAGATTTAAGCTTAAATAGGCAATTCTGTCGGTGGCCACATGCTTAGTGAGATCATCGCTCGCATAGCATGCATAAGTGGCTTTTGGCTTAGCGCCAATCTTCCCGCTTAGCCTGGAGGATGCAGGCGGTGCGCTTAGCGAGTTGACACTTGCTCAGCGCTTCTGTACAACTCATCCTTCTTCCAGAGTCTTCTATGCACTCAGCCATCGGATGTCGCGCTTAGCGGATTGCTCGCTCAGTGCGTGAAACGACTTAGCGAATCAATAAATTCTGCACTTCACCAATCTTGCCCATTTTACTAAAAATTGAAATGGAATGATCATTAAATACACAAAATTGTGATACTGAGTACTGATTATTGTCATACCCTAATTTCGTCCGGGGACCTTTGCTTGGTGGCATGCAACTTTTGTTTGGTCCTTGTGAGGTGCTTGGCACCCATCATTAGGAAATTTGTGAAGTTCCGGGATATGCCGGAAATCAAAAGAAGGTATTGATGCACAATCCGTAAGGTTCCGTGACACACCGGAAGTCAAAAGGAAGCATCGTTGCACAATTGTTGAGGTTCCGTAACATTCCGTAAGTCAAAAAAGGGGATGATTATGTAATCCGCAAGGTTCCGTAACATTATGGAAAGAAAACAAGTATCGTTGCGAAATCCGTGAGTTTCCATAACTTTACGAAAAAAGAATCACCAAAAAAAAGCCAGGGGGTGTATTTATTAAAAATGGGGGTGCAAATAGCAACCAGGCCCACTTGGGCCCTCTAGAAGATTCCTCCAGCAGGCTGTTGCTTCTGGAGGAAGTAACCTTGCTCGCTTGGGCGAGCTGGGTGGCAAGCTTCTCCCCCAATTTTCTATAAATAGGGGGAGAAGTGAAGTAGAAAAGGGTTCAGCCCCTTAGGCACTTCTCTCTCTTTCGAATTTGCTTAGGAAAATTGTTTCCGTGAAGAAAATCCAAGCCGAGGCGCTTCCGTAACGTTTCCGTAACGTTTCCGTGAGTGATTTCGCGAAGGTTTTCGACCGTTCTTCGACGTTCTTCATCGTTCTTCAGTCTTCAACGGGTAAGTACCTCAAACCAAGCCTTTCAATTCATTCTATGTACCCGTGGTGGTCCACATTTGGTTTCATGTATTTTTATTCTCGTTTTCATTTACTTTTTATACCCCCTTTTGACGTGCTTAAGCCATTTATTTAAGTCATTTCTCGCTTAACCTAAAAATAAAATAAATTTCCACCGATCGTTTGAATTGTACCATCCGTTAACTTTGGTTGAAATGAATTCTGACCGATCGGTCGTGCCGCAACCACATTGGAAATAAAAAAAAGAGGTAAATAATAATATAATAATAAAAAACACCTTTTAGTAAAATAAAGCGAAAAATCAATCGGACGTTTTCTCTTTGGGGATTTCTCATTCTTAATTGAATTGACTAAATAACTAAAGTGAAACTAAGGCTAAAATCGACTCGCCTAGTCAAGCTCGTCCACAAAAATAGGATTTTGAAAGTTTATCATTTCTGTTTCTTACTAAGTAAAATGGATCATTTTCAAGGTCCAACGCCTTAAAATGATCACCTTTCAAGTAAAAAAGAATCACTTGATTCACGCATAAGCAAGAACTACGTAGGTCTGATTTCCCTATCATAATTGAGGAATACGTAGGAGCAAAGGGGAACACCCTTGTCGACCACAAAAAAGAAAAAAATATAAAGGGTATAAAGACATAAAAAGGAATATAAAAAATCAAAGTCATGTTTGCACATTCGATTAAAGGCTGTTGTCCTTTGAGACAAACGTGAGAGGTGCTAATACCTTCCTCAAGCGTAAATACAACTCCCGAACTTAGAATTTTCTTTTTGACCGGTTTTCCTTCGGTTTTTCTGACGTTTTCCTCAAATAAACGTTGGTGGCGACTCCGCGCGTATTCCTTTCGTGGAACACGCATCCCGTGAGTCACGCGTCGCCCGCCCGCAAAATGGCACGTTGCGACAATTACCTATATTAACAAAAAGTAATTACAATACTACAAAAAGAACTATAAATGAGAGGAGTTGTATACAATTTACAACAGTTTCTTATACAAAAGTTAGTCGTATTAACCGACTAATAGTATGCCATTCATTTCATGTGATTGAATTCTTTGGAGCAAACACCTTGTGAATAACCACTGTGATTTTTTCACTTGAGGACAAGTGAGTTGTTCTTTCTTTGCTTGAGGACAAGCGAAACTGTAAATTTTGGAGAGTTTTTTAGTCGTCTTATATGACTAAATTTTGTATAGAAAACTTTTACAAAATGTATATATTTTCCCCAATTTATGGTTCTTTTTGTAGGATTGTAAATAAGTTTTGCTTTGTTTTTATCTATGCTTAGTAGAAGCCTTATGTATGGAATTAATGCCAATTTCTCTTCAATTTCAGGCAAAAAGGAGTTGTTTTGAAGAAGTGCTAAAGTTGATGTCTCGCTAAGCAAGCTCAATGCGCTTAGCGAGTGTCATCCGCTAAGCGAGGCATCAACGCGCTTACCGGATAGGAGGAATCTGGAAGGGAATCTTTCATGCAGGCACGCGCTCAACGCATCATCAGCTCGCTCAGCGAGTCGTTTGTTACCTTCCAGCCTTAGCGCGAGTTTGGCGCTGAGCAAAAATTCACTTACTCGCGCTAAGCCTAGAAGGTGAGAGAGAGTGCTGCCTATGACGTCGAGGTTAGTGAGCCCTTTTTAAGCCTGGAATAGCGGAAAAGTGAGAGAGAGTGCTGAATAGCGGTAAGAGCTTGAAGAGTGAAATACACAGAGGCAAAAAACAGAGCAAAGAAGCCAAGTTTTGCTCTTTTAGGAAGATTTGTGAGTTTTTTAGTGATTGTGAGATTCCTAGAGGTGGAGGAGACATCCCACTCCTTTGTAAGCAAGAAATTTCTCTTAATTCATCTTCTTCATTGTAAAAGGAGCTTCCTTGCTATGGAAGGATAAATCCTCAGTTGGGGATTCTTGCTGAGTAATTGATGTAAACTCGTTCCCTATCTAATTAAGGTTGTTTTATGTGTTCATTGTTTCTATCAGTACTTTATTATTGCATACTTGTGGCTTGATCACCCATATGTGTGTACTGTTAGGGGCTTTAGCATTGAAAGTTGTATTGTCTCCTTAGAACTGGATAGAGCAGGATTAGGTTACCGTATGTCTGGACACGGAGTGCGGTAATTTAGTTTTTATTATGCTATGATCATAAAGCTATTAAAATAAGCCAAGTTTAACAAGAGACACCTACGAACGAAGTTTAATTAGAATTAGGCTAAACTCACGAGATATAGGTGTTTAGTACTTGAGCCTTCAGCATAGAACACAAAAAAATCTTTAATTAGAGAAACATCCTTAATTGCATCAATTTGCTCAGTAAGAGGACCCAACGCCTTTAGATGTCTATTTTCACACTTACTTGCTCACGTTTATTGCTTTGTAATTAGAATAGAACATACTTTTACTTTCATTCACAATCATGATTTCTGTTTGCAAATGCCTGCTTATTGAACATACCTTTACCAAATGAACCAGTTCCCTGAGTTCGATACTCGGTTCACACCTTTTTAATTATTTACTTGACGGCCCAGTACACTTGCCGGTATATTTCTCATCCACACAAACAAGTAGTATCTCGGAGTGCGAATAGGAGGATGACAACATGGCTGATGTGTTGGATTTCTTCACTTGACAAGGCAGCGTTGCATGGCTGAGATCGCCCAAAAAATTGTGATTTTTTCATTATTTTGTTATTGCTTTCAGTTTTTATCTGTTATCTCATTTCAATAAAATTGTACTCTATGTTATCGCTTTCAGTTTTTTGTTATCTCATTGTGATAAACTTTACCGCTTCTAGTTATTGTCGTACTGTTGCGTTGCTATGGTTTGTCTGAATAAAAAAAAAAACTAAGCAGAAAAAAATAGGGCCTTTTTGTATTGTTTTCATTTACACGCCTTTTGTTCCTCAGATTTCAAACTCTTTATATAAAAAGAAAAGAACAAGAAAGAAAACTAAAAAAGGCCAACATGCTTTTGAAAAAGAATGACCACCAGTTTTTCTTTGGAAAAGTCAAGGATCAAAACACAAAAAGGTTTTTGTAAAAGAATGAATATGCGCCTACAGGGTGAACGCACTAAAAGATTTTCCCGAAATGCCTAAATGTACTCGGATGTGTGCGTCATTGGATAAAAGAGAAACTTTCGAAAACACTGGTTTGATTGAGTGGGGAAGCAAACCCTAAGCCCAAGTGTTTACATGGCCACAAAAGCATTACGTTAGAGTGTCCACATGGATGTGTGTGATGATTTACTTTGCATAAATTTATAATTGTCATAATATGTGTTTCATGGAAATGATTGGGGCATTTCCTTGTTCCTGAGCCATTTGCCAAATAGAAACCTGACATAAATCATGTCCCACCATTTGTAAGCCTTTTATGCTGAGTGTCGATTCTTAGCCATAACCTTGACCTAGGATGGAAATTTCCAACCTTACCCTAGGGAGAGAAGACTGGGAGATTTTCCAAGAGAAACTTCTCTTACCTTCGATTAAAGGTGTGCAAAATAAAAAAGACAGAAAAGAAAAAGAAGGACAGGAAGAAAAAAAAAATCAATCAGTCAAGATTGAAGAAAAGGAAATAGAAAAGAAGAAAAAGGTGCTCTTTGAACCAGATAATGTCTGAATAATGTGCATAATTGTCAAAAGAGAAAAGTATAAAAGAAAAGCAATGATAACTCGGTTGGACCCTGGGGTGTAAAGAAATCACCTATTTTAGTTACAAACTGAATCTTTGTATCCTTTATTGTTCCGCACCAAACCAAAGAGAAAAGGAAACAAAAAGGGAAAGGCCAGAATATTCAAAGCCAAATCCTCTACCAAAATCCCACCTTATAAAGCCCTATTGATCCATGATGATTGGGCATATTATGATTCGATGGGAAATGACTTGCAAAGTCAATCTACGACATGTCTATGGTCTGGAATTAGGATGAAACACTTGCCTGTGTGAGATTTTATACACCTTGAGTAGTTTCCCCTATTTGGTTGGACCTAGTGTTTCTTCTAATGCTATTTAAGAAACAAAATGCTAATACCTTAAATCTAATTTTGGTTATGAGAAATTCTATCTACATGTTTTCATTCCCCAATAGTCACATTTGTTTCTCTTCAAAAATATATGTTGTTCTGACCGATTTGGAGGTTGTTTTCTTTGCTAAGTGTGTTCGCATTTTAGTGAAAGATTTTCAAGGACTATCATAGTCTATTGTTTTGTAGAGACAATCATGGTCATCTACACCTTTACTTTCCAAAGACTATCATAGAATGTTGTTTTGCAGAGACAATGATGGTCATCTGCTCTTTTACTTTTCAAAGACTATCATAGTCTGTTGTTTTGCAGAGACAATCAAGGTCAACTGCCTCTTTTTGAAGACTTTAGTGTCTTTCAACTAAGACTATTAATGTCTTCTTTGCCTCAGAGACTATCAAGTTCGTTGGCTTTCAGAGACAATCAAGGTCATCTTCCTCTTTTCGATGACTTCAATGTCTTTCGACCAAGACTATTATAGTCTTCTTTGCCTCAGAGACTATCAAGTCCATTGACTTGTAGAGACAATCAAGGTCATCTGCCCCTTTTTGAAGACTTCAATGTCTTTTGACCAAGACTATTAAAGTCTTTTTTGCCTCAGAGACTATCAAGTCCGTTGTCTTGCAGAGACAATCATGGTCATCTGCTATTCTTTACTTTTCCAAGACTATCAAATTCTGTTGTCATGCGGAGACAATCATGGTCATCCATTTTTCTTTACCTTTCCAAGACTATCAAAGTCTGTCATCATGCAGAGACAATCATGGTCATTCGCTTTTCTTTACTTTTCTAGGACTATCAAAGTTTGTCGTCATGCAGAGACAATCATGGTCATCCACTTTTCTTTACTTTTCCAAGATAATCAAAGTCTGTCATCATGCAGAGACAATCATGGTCATCCGCTTTTTATTACTTTTCCAAGACTATCGAAGTCTATCGTCAAGCGGGGACAATCTTTGTCATCTGCTTTTCTTTACTTTTCCAAGCCTATCAAAGTTTGTTGCTTTGCGGAGACTATCAATGTCTTCCACCTTTTACATTTTCAAATACCATCAGAGTCTTTTGTTTACAAGACCATCAGAGTCTTTTGTTTACAAGACCATTAATGTCATACCCTAATTTCTTTCGGGAATGATCGTTTGCCAACATTTGGATTCTTTCCAACTGAATTGAGCCGCTTAACACTAATTATCGTGCAATCCGTAAGGTTTTGTGACGTTTCGGAAAGAAATGTGCAAACTATTCAAAACAAGGGCAATAGGGTCACTTTTGAGGCATTTTTCAGCCCTTGGGCCCACTAGGAAGCTTAGGGCTGAAGTAACTAGCTCGCTAGGGTGAGCAAGGTTACTTTTTGAGGAAGAAAGCAAGTCGCCTCATTTCCTACAAATAGGCATGAGGGGGCAGAGGAGAAGGGTCCAACTTCTGAAATTGACAGATTTTCACTGAAATTAGTGAGAAGAAGGAGAAAGAAGAAGAAAAAACAAAGCCAAGGTGCTTCCGTAACGTTTTCATAACGTTTCCATGATCGTTCTTCGTCCGTTCTTCACCGTTCTTCGTTGATCGACCGGTTAGTTTTTATTTTTGAAGTTTTGAATTCATTTTATGCACCCTTAGTGGTCCACTCTTGCTTTTCACATCTTCATCTTCATTCTTCTTCCATCAGTAATTTTATTTCATTGTAAAGCAAGTTTTGACTGATTAATTGTACCGTAATCTCCCTTTTATCATTGTAAAGCGAGTTTCCACCGATTAATTGTGTCGTAATCTAACTTAATGAATTTAAAATAAAAATTCAATCAATCGTTTATGCTGTAACCTCGGTTAACCATTGAAAAATAAAGTTTCAACCAGTCATTTACTTTGCAAGTCCTCTTTCAATGAGTTTGAAAATAACCAAATGAAACCAAAGCTAAAATCAACACATAAACAAGCTTTTATCCACAAAAATGGCTTGAATCCGTTTAATGGTCCAACACCTTAAACGATCTCTTATACTTTTATCGGTTAAAATGAACCTTTTGAAAGTTTAAAATCAACCCTATGTGTAACTTTCTTGGTTTCAAAGAACTACGTAGGTCTGAGTTCCTCATCGCAATTGAGGATACGTAGGAGCAAGAGCTCTGCTCTTGTTGACCCCAAAAATATAAAAACATTAAAAAGGGAAAATAAATAAAGATTGAAGTCATGATTTTGCACATTTGGATTAAAGGTTGTCGTCCCATGTGACGGACCTGTGGGGTGCTAATACCTTCTCCACACATAAACAACTCCCGAACCTTTGTTCTTAAATTTCGTAGACCCGCACTTGGTTTTTCTAATGTTTTCCTCAAATAAATGTTGGTGGTGACTCTACGCATTTTCCTTCCTTGGAAGACGCACCCGTGAGTCTCGCGTCGCCCTCCCGCCGAAGGGTAGGTTGCGACAGCCAACTTATATGACTAATCCTCATGAGACCAAGGAGATTGAGTCCCAAGTTAGGGAATTGTTGGAGAAGGGTTGACTCCAAGAGAGCCTAAGTCCTTGTGTTGCGCCTGTGTTGTTGGTGCCCAAGAAGGATGGTAAATGGAGAATGTGTACAGATTGTAGGGCCATCAACAACATAAGTGTGAAGTATAGGCACCCCATTCCTAGGCTTGGTGATATGCTTTGATGAGTTGCATGGTGCAAACATATTTTCCAAAATTGATCTTAAAATTGATTATCACCAAATAAGGATGAGAAAAGGTGATGAGTAGAAAACCACTTTCAAGACCAAGTTTGGGTTGTATGAGTGGCTGGTGATGCCTTTTGGGTTCACTAATGCACCAAGCACCTTCATGAGGCTAATGAATCATGTCCTATAGGAGTTCATAGGTAGTGTCATACCCTAATTTCGTTCGGGGACTATCGTTCATTGATCTTCAGCACTAAGTTTCAACTCGCCTAGGCGAATTCTGTTAGAAGAAAGAAGAGGAAACGAAGCCGAGGCGCTACCGAATCACAACTGTGATCGTCCCTATGACATTTCTTGTTCGGTGTTCTTCGTGTGACTATCAATTGGGTATTTTTTTTAAGATTTGAATGTGATATATGTACCCTTAGGGGTCCCCCTTGTTATTATGTGCACATTCATCTTCTCCATCTATCATCGGCGATCTCGTTTTTCTTTGTAAAGTTCAATCTTAACCAATCACTAGTGTTGTAAAGTTGTCTTTACAAAGATTGAAAGTTAATAAACAACACCAAGATCACTCTGTGATTTCGAGTGTTGGCTCTGATACCAATTGAAATTCTGATACCAGGGGACAGATGTCGTACAGGATGTCACGACATCACGCTTCAGAACATGCAGATTATATGTGTCCGTATGAACAGATTAAACAAGTAAATAACACAAGAGAATTGTTTACCCAGTTCGGTGCTACCTCACCTACATCTGGGGGCTACCAAGCCAGGGAGGAAATCCACTCTCAATAGTGTTAGTTCAAGGTCTAACAGCCCCTGTTTACAACCTTCTCACCTAACCACTACCCGTGCGATCTCTACCTAAGAGCCACTCTTAGATATGAGAACCTCCGCTCACTCCCTCTCACTCACACTCCTGTGTTTACAATTAAGTCAAAGACACACCAGAGATCAACTCTGAACAAAAGAGATCAACTCTACACACTAGAGATCAACTCTAGACACAAGAGATCAACTCTACACACAAGAGATCAACTCTACACACATAGGTCCAACACTTGATGTTAGGGTACCATCAAGGTGGCTCACAAAAGACTCAAGTCCAAAAACTCACAAACTAACTCTTCAATCCCGGACTTGGTACAGAACTCGTGCAGCCTCCATGATTATATAGCAATTTGCGTTTCTGGACTGCAACGGCTTGATGCTGGAGGAGATCTATCTTCTTCTGAAAAATCTGCAGTTAAAGAACTAAAAGATAACTTTTGATCTTTTAGTTTGAATCTTTACTCTTTAATCTTTAATCCCTGAACGAACTCTTCTACTTTGAAATTCGAACTTTAATGATCTTTTAATTCGTTCCTAAAGATAGATCTTCTTATCTCTTGCTAACTGCACAATAATCTGTTAAAGATATAACAGATTTATATGTCCAGTTTTATCGGGCCGGATGTCAGGACATCGTGTCCGACATCGTGGATCCTGCAGCTTCACTTCTGCACTTGACTTTTATCTTGCATTGTACAGCAACTCCAGTATTCTCGGGCAGGATGTCAGGACATTGTATCCGACATCGTGGATCCTGCAACTTCAATTCTTCATTTGCCATTTTATCTTGCCTTGTACATTGTGCAGCCCGATCTTATTCCTTGACATAACGTTGGACATCATGTGCAGCAACTCCAGCTTTCCTTCATTGTCTAAGTGCTTATGTTTTAACAAAATCTTAGCCAATCTTTTAAAGCTCAGTAGAGCTAAACACTAACAAATACCACTTGAGATCGTTTCAAGGTCCAATGCCATAACAATTCTTTATGCTTTTCAAAGATTAAAACATCGTTTCAAGGTCCAACACCTTAAATGACTCTTTGTTCACAATTAAAATAAATCTTTCAAAAAACATAAAATCAATTTAACACACAAACATTCAGACTTAAAGAACTACGTAGGTCTGAATTCCTCATCACACTCGAGGATACGTAGGAGCAAGGGCAACACCCCTTGTCGACCCCAAAAAAATATAAAATATAAAAAGGGAAAATAAGTAATATTGAAGTCATGTTTTTGCACATTCAATTAAAGGCTATCATCCCTTGTAATGGGCGTGTGGGGTGCTAATACCTTCCCCATGCGTAAAGAACTCCCGAACCCTTATTTTCAAAATTTGTAGACCTTATTTTGGTTTTCTAACGTTTTCCTCGAATAAATGTTGGTGGCGACTCCCACGCATTTTCCTTTTTGGAAGACGCTCCTTTGGCTTTTCGCCCGCACTCCTGTCGTAGGGTAGGTTGCGACAGGTAGGTTTGTAGTTGTTTATTTCGATGATATCCTAATCTATAGTAGGGACCTAGATGATCACTTTGGACATCTAAGGCAAGTTCTTTAGGTTCTTAGGAAACACACTCTCTTTGCTAATATAGATAAATGCACCTTTTGTGTCGATAGTGTAGTCTTCTTAGGTTTTGTGGTTAGCAAAAATTGGGTCCCCTATTGCTTACTTGAGTGAGAAAATTCATGGTGCCGCTCTCAACTACCCCACATATGATAAGGAGCTTTATGCCTTAGTTAGAGCCCTCCAAACTTGGGAACATTACCTTGTTTCCCATGAGTTTGTTATTCATAGTGATCATGAATCACTTAAGTACATTAGAGGGCAATGCAAAATGGTAGATTTCCTAAAGCAACTTCCATATGTTATGAAATACAAAAAGGGAAAAACCAATGTGGCTGCAGATGCTCTTTCTAAGAGACACACATTGTTTTCTTCCCTTGGAGCTCAAATTTTAGGATTTGATAACATAAGGGAATTGTATGTTTCTGATGAGTACTTTTCTCCCACTTAAGCTAGATGTGGGCACAAGGCCTAAGATGGATTCTACATTGCTAAGGGGTATTTGTTCAAGGAAGGAAGGCTTTCTATACCCCAAGGATCCATTAGAAAGTTGTTGGTCAAAGAGAGCCATGAGGGTAGGCTAATGGGGCATTTTGGAATTGATAAGACTCTTGTCTTCCTCAAGGAAAAATTCTTTTGGCCCCATATGAAAAAAGATATCCATAGGTATTGCACTTGGTGTGTGGCTTGTTTACAAGCCAACTCTAGGGTGATTCGTCATGAGCTATACACACCCTTACCCATTCCATCTGCACCCTAGGTAAATATTAGTATGGACTTTGTCCTTAGGCTTCCTAGGACCCAGAGGGATGTAGACTCTATCTTTATGGTGGTGGATAGGTTTAGCAAGATGGCATATTTCATACCATGCCACAAGGTAGATGATGTTAGTCACATCTCAAGACTTTTCTTTAGAGAAGTTGTGAGAGGCTTAATGGTTTGCCTAAGACTATTGTGTCTGATAAAGATGCTAAGTTCCTTAGCCATTTTTGGAAACTTTTGGGCTAAGCTAGGAACTAAGCTCCTTTTCTCCACCACTTGTCACCCACTGACTGATGGGTAGGGAGACGTGGTGAATAGATCTCTATCCACATTATTAAGGGCTCTCCTAAAAGGCAATCACAAGTCTTGGGATGAGTACCTTCCTCATGTGGAGTTTGTCTATATGTTCAATCCTCTCACACCTTTGCACCTAATTCCCCTTCCACTTGGCACTTCTTTTATACATAAAGAAGGGGTATCTAGGTCAGAGTTTGTGAAGAAATTACATGAGAGGGTTAGGAACCAAATAGAGAACCAAATAAAAGTGTATGCAGCTAAAGGAAATAGAGGAAGGAATGAGTTGGTGCTTAATGAAGGGGATTGGGTTTGGCTCCATCTTAGGAAGGATAGATTTACTACTAAGAGAAAGTCCAAACTTAGCCCCAGAGGTGATGACCCTTTTCAATTCTTGGAGAGGATCAACAACAACGCTTATAGGCTAGACCTTCCAGAGGAGTATGGAGTTAGCAATACAATTAACATTATTGATTTGGTTCCTTTTTAGGCATAACTGCTTCAAATGATGAGGGGTCTATAGATTTGAGGACAAATCCTCTTCAAGAGGGAGGGGATAATGCAATCCTCCCAAGGAGGGGACCTATCAACAAAACCATGGGTAGGAGACTCCAGGAAGATTGGGCCAGGGATGCATGAGAAGGCCTTATGGTTCCCGTGAGCCTTAGGGTAGATTTTGGGCCCATGGACTAAGTTTGAGCCCATTTATCTTTGTACATATTAGATTAGGGTTTCATTATTTTTTGGGTCTTATAGTTAGGGCTCCATAGTGTAAGGAAGGTACCCCACAAGTTTAGGGTACCCTAGTAATGTAGAATTTTTCAGCCCTTGTATTTTGGGGCACCTACATCACATTAGCAAGCCTTTGAAAATTCAACAATTTCTTGTTTGAGAATTTGGTTAGAAGTCAGTTTAAGCGTGTTGGTGTCAGAATCCTTCAAAATGTTGGAATCACTTGAAATAAACTTGAGTAAAGAGAAAGGATTTTTTGTGATCTCCTGTACTCAAACAGCTGCCGCATTGATTGTGTGAGGAGTATTCAAGGGATCTCCTTTTGTTGGTCTTGATTTTGCTACTGAAGTCGCAGGAATAGGTGCATTTTGTTGAAGATTAGGTGAAGGATTTGATTAGGATTGGAGTTGAGTATCACCTCCTCCACTTGTAGTCTTGTTAGGGGAAGACTCGCTTTGGCTTGCCTTTCGCTCTTCTCCTACAGAAGGAACATGACTTTTTAAGGATTCAGAGGCATTTCTATAAGCTTATTCACATTCTTCAACTTCTTCCTGTATTATTTGTTTCTCATTTTCACAAACATACATCTATTCCTCTTCTTTAGAGATATATCCATTATTTCATTTAAACTTGTAAATACCTCTTTATTGGAATACCCAAACAGAGCATAAGCAGTTACATATTCCTCTATAAATTAGAAATTTCTTCATCCTTCTTCCACTTTTAATTGTCACGCTCAGAGTAACTTTGTGAACTCCCTCTCTTTCTTTTCTCTACCATTCATAAACCCTTTTCTTTATCATAGACTCTATTCATTTTGAAATCCCTTTCAATGGCGCCTCTTTTGCCTCAACTCAAGGAAGCGCTTGACTCAATTGTTTGGCTCACACAAGGGCAAGTGTACTCTATGCAATAGTAATATTAGACTCAAAAGTTTGGATATTGAACCCAAAGGACCAGTTGTATTCCCAATTAGCCAAGTTTATTAAACAAATAGCAGAGATGATTAAAAATAGGATTTAAATATTTCTATGATTTTGGTTTGCATAAGAAAATAAATGAATATAAAGAGAGGTTTTGAATTACAATAAGAGTGATCAAGAGTTATGACTCAATAGTCCTAATTTTCTCTCAATCCTAGTCCTAATGAAATTCCTTCCCTAGTTAATTACTGGTTCCCAAAATCAACTAAAGGCTATGATCTAGGTCTTAAGATGCTCTTTGCCTTAAATCAAGACCCTAATGATCATGTATCTATCAATTTAAGTCAAAGGATGAAATCAATTCCACGGATGATTAATTAAAGATAAACTCATCTATCAAAGATTACCCAAATAGTTTGATCATGCAATTTGGTGAAACATTCTCTACCTAGATCTAACAATTACATGTAGATGATCACTTCTATGCAATCGATTGAGTATTAGAATGGCCGGTTCCAAATAAACATTAAAATAAGGAAGATAAATAATTAACATAAAACAATGAGGACTTCCATTAAGAACAAAGAGAGGAGTGCACTTGGACAGATACATCATAACCCCCGGACTAGGGGGACTATCCACTCATGATGAGAGCAAAACTAGCAATCCTATAAAAAGTAAACATAGACATACCTATTGGCAAGAACAATGATCACAATTTTTCCTAGCAGTGTTGTCCATGCTCTTTAGCTCTCAAAAGCCATTAGAATGAATTTTACAAAGCCTATAGACCTACATATAGCTTCCTAAAGATATCTACAGGAAAAGGCACACCACGACTGTGGTCGAAAGTGACATTGAAGCTTTGAGCCATTATGGATTGACCATGACCCTATTGGTTGAACACAACCCTCACGAGTTGACCATGGCTTTCATGAATTGACTATGGCCCTCACAATTTTGAGCATGCCCGTTGTTGGATTTTGACGTTGTTCTGGAGGGTTGTTATCACTTTATTGTGGTAGTGCTGATTACCACAACTGTGGTCAATGTACCACAGCCATGATAAAATTTAGAGTCTTCAAATCTTCATAAATCAGTATAATTTTTAACTCTTTCACTCAATTGAGAAATTGTACTTCTGCAACACAAAACCTGTGTCCAAACATGAGTTCTGCCAAGATAATGCATGTAAAATGACACAAAATACCACTTGGATAGTGGTTTATCTACATTCTTCCTATAGATGTTTTTGTTAATGAACTCATGGAGTTCAATGGCCAATGCTTTATGCCTTTACTTGGTTTGGAGGCTGAGATTAAAACTTAGGTAATGATCCATTTCTTTTTGCTGAAAGGTAACTAGCTTTTACAAGTCCCATTTATCCTAATCCACTTGCAGAGTCCTTCTATATCTTCCCAAGTACTAAAGATGAAATTCCCCCAATCCATGATGATTCGATTAGAATTGACTTCATGAACGATAGTAAGAAATTTATTCATTCTAACCCTTCATCTGAGTGAAAAAATTACATAGCTTGGTTAGAAAGGCTAGAGACTAAGTACGTTAACCATTGAAAGAAAACAAGGATGTTTTATCTTCTTCAACTCAGCAAATTGGACATCTCAAAGATTGATATTTTGATTGTGATGGCAACTTCACTTTTCTAGCATCAAAACACTTGTGCACTCAAACTACATTGTGGCCCATTTGCCCTAACACTTCTTGATGTTACATCAATCACTAGTTTGAAGCCCATTGGAGAAAAGCATTTGGTTAGATCTTTTCCAAACACCATTGACCCTAAAATCATAAATTGGGAGAAGTAGTCTTATGGAGGCTTTATGGAAAATCATTGAAGTATCAAAACCAAAACTATTATTGCTTCCATTACTGATCGAGAGCACTTAGTGTTTATGCTTTAATGGGTTTAAACCCACATTGTTTGCACCAAGTCCATTCAAGTCCCAACAACTTTCTACAACCTTGCTCTTTTGCTTCACATCAAGGAACCACAACTAAACTCAACCAAATTGCTCTTGGCTAATGTTTTTCAAGCCTTCGTTGATACTATTAACGATCTCTATAAAAAAAGTCTATAACTAGAGTCTCTACGCCTTTTTCGTTCATCTAATTATGGCTCAATTTGATCTTCAAACCACTCTAGCAACATGATACTCAATTTTCCTCTACCCTCGAATTGGAAGGTTCTAGATTAATTTATTACACCCCAATAGGAAAACCTTAAGAAGAAACTCAGAAAATTTATTGAAGTCCTTTTATCAACCAAAAAGTTTATTGAAGAATTGGCCCCTTTCATTCAATCAAACATAACAGGCCCTACTTGTTTGAAGAAGACCTTCCCTGCTAAGACCCTAGATGAACAAGTTGAGTTGATTGAAATATGGACAGGTGTTAGACTGTTGGCAAGCGTGCCAATGTCGTTGTTGGTTACAGATTTTATAAAAGAGATCATCTCCATAGGGATCTGAGTTACTCAGTTTCTCCAGATAAATGTAAATAGTTCAACAGTTATATACAAAAAATTCAATAGAAATATCATGAGTTTAACAAAAATAACAAAAGCAATGGAATAGAGAAAATAACAAAAATAACAAAATTAGTGCATCGAAAATATGTAACATTATGGAAACAAGTAAAATGAATTTAATTAATTCTAGAGAAACGTAGGATTGGATTTCATCATTCATACCCTCAATAACAAAATAATATTAATACATATAAATCATTGTCCAACATCACTGATGCACACATTAAATCATCATAAATTGATCCCTCACATTCGAGAATCCTAAGAATATTTACCGAATATTCATTCCTCACATATTGAATAAATATTTCAACATTAAAATCATAATCTCGTGTTATTTGCAATCAAAAGGTTATGCTCTATTCCTAGCAACATAACGTAAAGAGTAAATTCATTTAGTTCAAATTCTAAAAGTACTTTCCAGTCAAACTTATAATCCAATTTCATGAAACTAGTGATCAAATAGAATCAAGTATTACAAACAAAATGAAATCACCAGTAATGAGTAGAAAAGATTCATATATAGACAAAATATCAAAAGAGATACATAAGGGTATGAAGATTACATCCAATCCTTTGGAAAAACTAGCCAATCATTGTGTAGAGCACAAGATCAACAGAAGAAATGATGATGGATGCGATCCACAGTCACTTCTCTGCACCTCAGCTCCACTTTTTCTCTCTTCTCTCTCCTAGATTCGTGTTGTTCCTCCTATTTCTTTGCAATTCATTCATTTTCTCCTTGTTGTGCATGAATTTTTATACAAAATGATCAATGAGATGTTAGACTAACTTGTCCAGGAAACTGGTTGCTTAAAGCTAAAGAAATTCCACTCGCTTAGGCGATTTGGTTGCTTAAGGTTGAAGAAATTCCACTAGCCTAGGTGAGCTGGTTGCTAGCCCAGGCAAGTGATGCAATCATACCCCCTAAAGGCATTGGATAGAAGACTCCAAGTAGATTGGGCCAGAGATGTAAGGGAAGGCCCTAGGGTTCTCATGAGCCTTAGGGTAGATTTTGAGCCCGTGGGCTAAGTATGAGCCCGCTTATCTTTGTAATTATTAGAATAGGTTTCATTATTTTTGGGCTTTGTATTTAGGGCTCCATAGTGTAGGGAGGGTACCCTAGTAATGTAGGATTTTTCAGCCCTTGTAATTTAGGGCACCTAAACTAGTTTCTGTATTAGGGGTAGTTTTGTAATTTCACATGCATTAAGTGCACTATTGAATGTGTGTGTTGGGAGATAAATTTAATTGAATTGGGAGAAGCCAAATCCAATTAAATTTTGGATCATCTTAAGGGGGAGGTGAGCATTTGCTTACTACACCCCATTGCCACATCATATAGTCACACTTTGTGCATGCCCTTCATGCTTTGCATGCCTCATGACACCTACGCACACTTAGTGGAAAATCTTGGACTTGATGTTGGATTAGTGGGCTAAACCATAGCTGAAATTCACTAATCATAAATAGTGAAATATTGGCTCTAATTTTGTGTGATACTTAGACTATAAATAGAGGTCATGTGTGTGCATTTTTTGAACTTTGATCATTTGAGAATTACACTTCAAAGTTCAAACCTCATTTGAGGCACAAAATTTCATGATCCTTCTCTCCTTCTCCCTCCATTCATCTTCTCCTACCTTAAAGCTCTTATCCATGGCTTCCTATGGTGGTGAGCTTGTTCTTGACTCATCTTCTCCTTGAAGTGGCGTCTCCAATCATCTTTCTTCCATCTCCATTCTACTGCCATTGAACTTCAAGAAGCAAAGGACTCCATTGATGAAGAAGATCCAAGGCCTACAAGCTCCACATGTAGCTACATCATGGGGTATCAAGAGCATCTTCGTCTAGGTGATGTTCTTTTGCTTCCTCTATCCTTTTGTTCGGTCAATTCATTTTTATTCCTTGTTCTTCATGTTATTCTCCATGTATATCCTCCATTGTCTTGTGGTTTGGTGCTGTTTAGAGTAGATTCAAAAAAATAAACCAATTAAATCTTAGATCTACACTTGTTCTTGAATTTCTATGGTTCAAATTTTATAGATCTACTCTTGGATAATGTTTTTGTGTTGATTTTTGGTTCTATCATTTTTCAGCCATAATTTTCTTTTGCTGAACCTTTAGATCTAATTTTTCTTCCAAAATATTGATTAGGAAAAAAAACAAAAAACTCTAGGTGTAAATCACTTAATCCATGTTGTCTTAAAGTCATGTTTAGTCATAATAATTGTCACATTATGTTCTAAGTTTGTGTTGAATTTTGGTTTTGTTGATTGAATTCTATATACATTCGTTCATGTATTCTTGTCATTTTTAGCCTATCTTTTGAATTTTGATTCTAATTCATGCATGTTATTTAGTTCTGTCATACCCTAATTTTGTCCGTGGACCTTTGCTTGATGACATGCGACTTTTATTTGGTCCTTGTAAGGTGCTTGGCACCCATCATTAGGCAATTTGTGAAATTCCGGGACATGCCGAAAAAAAACAAAAGAAAATATTGATGCACAATCCGTAAAGGTTCCGTGACACACCGGAAATCAAATGGAAGCATCGTTGCATAATTAGTGAGGTTCCGTAACATTCCGTAAGTCAAAAAGGGGATGATTATGTAATCCACAAGGTTCCATAACATTACGGAAAGAAAACAAGTATCGTTACGAAATTCGTAAGTTTCCGTAACTTTACGAAAAAAGAATCACCAAAAAAAAGCAGAGGGGGGGTGTGCTTAGTAAAAATGGGGGTGCATGGCTCGCCTGGGCGAGCTGGGCGGCAACCATCTCCCCTATTTTGCTATAAATAGGGGAGGAAGTGAGAAGGAAAAGGTTTCAGCCCCTTAGGCACTTCTCTCTCTTTCGAATTTGCTTGGAAAAATTGTTTCCGTGAAGAAAATCTAAGCCGAGGCGCTTCCGAAACGTTTCCGTAATGTTTTCCATGAAGAATTTCGCAAAGGTTTCGACCGTTCTTCGACGTTCTTCATTCGTTCTTCATCGTTCTTCGATCTTCAACGGGTAAGTACCTCGAACCAAGCTTTTTCGATTTATTCTATGTACCCATGGTGGTCCACATTGTGTTTTGTATATTTGTATTCTCGTTTCATTTACTTTTTATACCCCCTCTTGACGTGCTTAAGCCATTTTACTTAAGTCATTTCTCGCTTAACCAAAATAAAATAAATTTCCACCGATCGTTTGAATTGTATTATCCGTTAACTTCGGTTAAAATGAATTCCGACCGTTCGGTCGTGCCGTAACCACGTTGGAAATAAAAAAGAGTTAAAATAATAATATAATAATAAAAAAAATATCTTTTAGTAAAATAAAGCGGAAAATCAATCGGACGTTTTTCTCTTTGGGATTTCTCATTCTTAATCGAATTGACTAATAACTAAGGTGAAACTAAGGCTAAAATCAACTCGCCTAGTCAAGCTCGTCCACAAAAATAGGTTTTGAATTTTATCATTTAAATTTCTTACTAAGTAAATGGATCATTTTCAAGGTCCAACGCCTTAAAATGATCACCTCTTAAGTAAAAAAGAATCACTTGATAAGAAAGAACTACGTAGGTCTGATTTTCTCATCCCAATTGAGGAATACGTAGGAGCAAAGGGAAACACCCTTGTCGACCACAAAAAGAGAAAAATATAAAAAGGGTATAAAGGATATAAGGACATAAAAGGGAACGTAAAAATCAAAGTCATGTTTGCACATTCGATTAAAGGCTACCGTCCCTTGTGACGGATGTGTGGGGTGCTAATACCTTCCCCGCGCGTAAATACAACTCCCGAGCCTTTCACTTAAAAGTTCGTAGATCGCATCTTTTCCGGTTTTTCCGACGTTTTCCTCAAATAAACGTTGGTGGCGACTCCGCGCGTATTCCTTTCGTGGAACACGCATTCCGCGAGTCATGCGTCGCCCTCCCGCCAAAGGGTAGGTTGCGACAGTTGGAGACTCCACTGGGGAATGTTTTTTGAGAGTTAGGCCATTTAATCTTGTGCAAATGTTTTATCATGACTTTCTCCTTTGTTGGTTTCCCTTTATTTTTTATGGTCTTGTGTATATAAACTCTTTGTTGCTTTTAGTGCGTTTTAAAATGTATGCATGAGGTAAATACTTATTCATTTGATGCACGCAAACACCAACACTATTTGCACACACTGTGAGTTGAAAAAGGGCCGTATACCCGGGTTCGTGGGAACATAAGGAGTGGAGGTGAATCCGTGATCATGCTAGGTCTCCGACTTGCTTGATTACAGTGAACCCTCATCTAGAGTTTTTCTCTTTGAAAACATATTGTTGCTAGTAGTCCCTACTGCTGCAGTATGTTCTTCGAAGGGGATGATACCTCTAGAAACCATCAAGAGAGATATGACTACCTTGGGGGTTATCACTCAAAGCCTAGTTAGCTCTCTCCCTTATAGGTCCCTTAAATAGGGGCACGGAGCAAACACGCTGCGTGCCATTTTTCACACTGCCATGCATAAGTGTCATATACCCTTTTGCTTATATTCAGTGAGTATTGTCATACTATGTACATTCCCGTGTTGTGCCTTTCGCATATGCATCGCACATGGGTTCTGTCTTGATCCTCTCTGTAAACAAACCAACGAAGGGTTCGTGTCACCATTTTTAATACATACGTTGGGGCACTTTGCTACCCCTAGACGTTGTATCTAAGAAGGAGACAGTTTCTCGGGCTCCCATATTCGTAAATTGCATCTGTGTCATGTGCATTTCTTCATGCATTCATCCATTCCACCCATGATAGATGTCGGAGTTTTGATTCGCACTAGATTTTATTTCACTTTAGTAAAACATAGGATCAAGTCAAAAGCCTTCGCTTAAAAAGAGGTTCTATCAATTCAAAATCAAGAGCTTAGAGGTCACTAGTTTACGAGAGTTGGGGCAATTAATGGGTCAACTTCAACGGCAAGCCTTCCACAAAGCCTATGGTAAGATTTGGGACCTAGCTAGGGTAGAAGTCTCCATGGAACCAATTGCATCCCTTTCCCAGTATTATGACCAGCTCCTAAGGTGCTTCACATTTGAGGACTTCCAGCTAGTGCCGACTGTGAAAGAGTTTGAAGAAATCCTGGGATGCCCACTGGGAGGAAGGAAGCCATATCTTTTCTCTGGGTTCTATCCCTCCACGACAAGAGTTGCCAAGGTAGTGAAAATCTCAGCACAAGAGTTGGACCGTGTAAAGCAAAACAGGAATGGGGTAGTCAGAGTACCAAGGAAGTGTTTGGAGGAAAGGGCAAAAGGCCTTGGCAAATCAAGGCGACTGGGCTTTCTTTTATTGACATCTTGGCGCTCTTGATCTTTGGAGTTGTCCTCTTTCCGAATATGGAAGGGTTAGTGGACCTAGCAGCGATTGACGCTTTCCTCGCCTTTCATCATGGCAAGAAAGCCCGGTCGACGCCATTTTGGCCATGTATGACACATTCGACCGGGGAGGTGAAAAGAGTGGCGCAAGAATTGTTTGTTGTGCACTGGCTCTCTATGTGTGGCTGGTTTCACACCTTTTTCTCCAAGAAGGAAGGAAGAATCAGGATTCTATCTTCATACAAAGGATGTCCAAAGGTACCCTTGATGGAACAAGGGGTTGTATTAATTATAATCCCGTCCTCGCCATAAGACAGCTTGGCTACCTCATGAGAGGAGTGCCATCAGACGAAAGCATCACGCCTTTCATCGCACGGGGTTTCAGTGACCACAACGCGAGGGTACTCCAAGGAGTTCGCAAGGCATGGGATGCGGCGTGAAGAAAGGACAGAGAGCTTAGGGGAAGCCGTAATGGGATCATCGGCGGCTATCATAAGTGGCTGAGAGTCCGAACACAAGGATTGGATTGGCTCCCAAATCTAAAGACTGTGAGAGACGATGAGGTTAAAGCTTCGGAAGAAAGTGATGAGGTACAAGCCCTAAAGTCAGAGCTTGAAAGAGCCCGGGTAGTCGAAGAGAAGTTCAAGTCCATAGCCATCAAAGTCTGAAAAGAGTATGATGAACTAAGGGACGTCAATATGGCCACAGCTGAAGCCTTGGAACGAGAAACCAAGAAGGCCCGAAAGGAAGAACACGACCAAAGCAAAGTTTTGAGGGGCTTTATAGGGCAGCAATAGTGAGCTCAAGCTCCGAAGAGGTGAAAGGAATCATCACGGGTCAAAGGCATGATCTTGAAGGACGAGCTAAAGGCTTGCCTTAGGTCGAAAAGAAATTTGTCCCAACAGCTAAGCGAGACTGAAGGGAATATGTGGGCCATCATCGATGAGTGCAAAGAGAAGCTAAATCTAGCAGCGACTCACGAGCAAAGGCTAGAGGATGAGTACGCCAAGATATCAGCAGAAAGGGAAGCAAGGGAAAGGGTAATTGATTCATTGCACCAAGAGGCAACAATGAGGATGGACCGATTTGCTCTTACTTTGAACAGGAGTCAAGAACTTCCCCGATTGCTAGCCAAGGCCAAAGCAGTGGCGGACACCTACTCCGCCCCCGAGGAGATCCACGGACTTCTCAGCTATTGTCAGCATATGATAGACTTAAGGGACCATATGATTAGAAACCACTAGGAAGTTTGTATTGTCGCTCAGATCTTGACTAGTTATAACTTTTTGAATAAGATGAGTTTATCCCACGTTTTTACTCCAAAAATCAGTGCGAATCAAGTCACTCCCGCATTTTATCTCTAGCATGCATTATATGTTGGTCTCGTCCTTTGTCACGGGAAGCCAGAAGGTCCATATCACCTTCTTAATTGTACACATGGGGCACTGCGCCCCCAAATGCGCAAGTAAGAAGAGATAATTTTCCGGGCTCTCGTGTCCGTAAAATGCATTCATATCATGCATCGCATAAGCATCTCTTCATAACATCATAATGAACATATCGTTCCTGCATTTGTCCATTATCATATTCCAGCCTCACATTTTGCATGAGTCATGGCATCATCATGCATATGCGTTCAACAAACTTTTTGATCTGCAAAATTGCATACCATTTGTTTTCATGTTTGCTCATCCTTGCGTTTTCCTCTACAAAACAAAAACAAAAAAAGGGGAAGCGTGAAACTTCACACTACATTCTTAGTTGCATGTGTTAGGCACCATGAGCCAACCATGTTGGGATCATAAACCCATTTCTAAAAAAAAAAAAAACACACAACAACAAAACAAAATAATTGAACATGGTACCTAATGCATGGTTAACTAGGAAATGGTGTTTCTTCGGGCATCTCAATTTCATAATTACATTTTCCGTGCATAAGCTTAAAGTATGCCCGAGTCATTCATCCTTATGAGATGTTGTTGAAGTATTGGAGATCAGAATTGCCATTCCTTGGATTATAGGGTTGAACCAAGCTCATGCTTTTACAAAAAGGTTCATCAAGTCAAGTTGAAATATGGAAGTAACCGTCTTGCAAAATTGGGGCAAAAGATGAATCGAGTCACATCATTGCTTCGTCTACTGCCAAACATATTTAGGATTGTTGATGTCCTTGTTACTTCCAGTTTCACCTTGACAAAGATGTCATGGACCATGTTGAAAATCTAAATTGATTCAACCCTATATCCTGCGTAAAAATTCGCAATACTTCAACTGTACATCATTCGCATGTATCCATGCTTTTCATTGGTTGCATTGCTCATTGCATTCTTTCCTTGAAAAATAAAATAAAATAAAAGAGAACTTAATCATTGTTATCAAAAAGAAAAGGACACGCTTTACGGCGCCCTTACCGAACTCGTGCTAGAGTTAGAGTAATGGGTGAAGCAGAGGAGGTGCAAGAGAAGATGAAGGCCGACATGGAGGCCATGAAAGAGCAAATGGCCACAATGATGGAGGCCATGATGAGCATGAAGAAGATAATGGAAGCCAATGCAGTTATAGTTGCCACTACTAGCGCTGTCGCTAAGGTGAACCCGATGCTCCCATCTGGCCTCAAGCAAATGAATCATCCAACCTCAAATATGGTAGGCAAAGATTTGGGAAGTATGGACGACCCCATGATGTGCAAATTCAAAACAAGCACGCCTTCCCATCATATGGCTTGCCTCCCAACTATACACCACCCAATGTGGCATACACTCTCAATGAAAATCTCAATAACTCCACACCCATACTCATTAAGAGCCAACAACCTCAATCTGATCATGCACATGTCTCTCGACCCATGGAGGAGACAAATGGAATGCCCCACCACAATCTAGCCGACTTCGAGCCTTGCCTCGGATATGCCACTGAAGGGCAAGCAGTTGGTGGTATACCCCTGCAAAACACTTTGGAGGGCCCTCAGTGTCACCCACAACCACAACCCTCACATTCCACAGCGGTTAAAAACCCTCATGCTATGGCAGAAATGGGAAAGAGGAAAGGCTCAGGGCCATTGAAGGAGGTAAAGATTATGCCTTTGCTAACCTAGAAGAGTTGTTCCTAGTACCCAATATCATCACCCCTCCCAAGTTCAAGGTGCTGGACTTTGACAAGTACAAGGGGACTACTTGCCCCAAGAACCATCCAAAAATGTATTGTCGGAAGATAAGGGCATACGCAAAGATGAGGAATTGCTAATACATTTCTTCCAAGAAAGTCTTACTGGGGTAGCTGTTACCTGGTACACTAACTTGGAACCTTCCCGAGTCCATACTTGGAAGGACCTAATGGTTGCCTTCGTTAGGCAGTATCAGTACTATTCTGGTATGGTTCCGGATAGGATGCAAATACAGAACATGTGCAAAAAGGGAGATGATAATCGTGATGGTAGACACATTATCGGTACTCTACTATGAAAAGATGGTGGGCTACGCACCCTCAAAGCTTTGCAGATTTGGTCTTCGCCAGTGAAAGGATCAATGTGGGTCCGAAAAGAGGCAAATTTGATCATCCTACTAGGACGACTGAGAAAACTGGGGCAAATGAAGAGGGTGAGAAAGAGGGAGAAACCCATGCTGTGACTGCCATTCCTATACGGCCAAGTTTCCCACCAAACCCAACAATGTCATTACTCAGTCAATAACAAACCTCCTCCTTATACACCACCCAGTTATCCACAAAGGCCATCCCTAAATCAACCACAAAGCCTGTCTACCGCACTTCCAATGACGAAGACCACCTTTAGCACAAACCAAAAAACACCAACAAAAAGGAATTTTGCAGCAAAAAGCCTGTAGGGTTCACCCCAAATTCCGTTGTCATATGCTAAACTTGATCCCATATCCACTCGATAATTCAATGGTAGCCATAACCCCAACCAAGGTTCCTCAACCTCCATTTTTCTGAGGATACGACTCGAGCGCAACGTGTGCTTATCATGGAGGAGCCCCGGGGCATTCCATTGAGCATTGTATGACCCCGAAGCATAAAGTGTGAAGTCTAATTGATACGGGCTGGCTGAAATTTGAGGAGAATCGCTTGTTGAATCCAAACATTGACAAGCAACACCATACATGGGGCAATTTTGGAAGCTGTTGTTATGACTCATCAGGATTTTGAAGTTTATGCCATAAACCACAGTTACAATGCTAAATGATATGGATAAAATGGACATCCTCTCACGAACACATATTTGCTTATTCAACTTCCACCGGAATGTGAGTGTAAGCCATTGGTCTGTTTGCTCAAGCAACCTGCGCTCCTGAGTGTTGACTTCCAAGACCATTCAATCAGAGATTACTCATCTTGCACGTTGGTGGGGGTGCCGTAAAACAACGAGCAAAGTTCAAAACAAATAAGTTTCAAAATAAAAAATAAGTTTCAAAATAAAAAATAAAAAGGCATTTGATTGACTGTATTTTCAAGTAAAAATATAGACGTTCATGTGACTTCATTTTGTCTTTTTAGAGAGAAGTTAGTTATCAAGAATAGGATGTTGGACAAATGGCCTGAGTTACCTTAAGAAAAAGGGGGGTTGAATTAAGATGCAAAGACTATTCCCAATTGAACTATCACTCTTTCTTTTTGGATTAACAATGCACCCTTAACATGAATTACTCAAAAGACAATTCAAATAAACTTCTTTAAAGCAAAAGATAAATAGCAATAAATAAAAGAAGTTTAAAGGAAGAGAGGAATGCAAACTTGATTTATACTGGTTCGGCCACTTCCCGCGCCTATGTCCAGTCCTCAAGCAACCCACTTGAGATTTTGCACTCTCTTTGTAAAACTCCTTTTACAAAGTCTGAACCACACAGGGACAACCCTTCCCTTGTGTTCAGGAATCCTCTACAACAAGAGACCCACGGTCTCTTAATCCCTTTTCATAAATAAGAAGAAGAAATCTCTCTTAAAAGAGATAGATTGTACAATGAAGATCAATCAAAATTCCTTATTGAATATGCAAGTGCTTGACCAAGGAATCTTTTTGAGAGGATAAAACTTTTGGGCAATGAAAACTCTTTTTAAATTCGTGTTTCCAAGTCACCTTTGGTGGCCATTCATAAACCATTTGAATAGATGTGACTCTTGGAAATTATTTTTTGAAAATCTCCTCTGGTAATCGATTACAAGACTTGTGTAATCGATCACAGGCTTTAAAATTTGAATAAACTGCTGGTAATCAATTACCATCCATGTGTAATCGATTACACATTATAAATTTCGAATTCAAATTTCTAGTGACTATTCTAAACATTTTCAGCTGCTGGTAATTGATTACCAGAGAGTAAATCTCAATTTAAAATGATTTAGATAGAATTCTTTGGCCAAACCTTTTGCTTTTTCAATTTGGAAACTTCTTCCTAAGATTCTAGAGATCAACTTGATCATATATCTTGATTTTCTTGGATTCTTGGATTCTTGTCTTGAATAAAACTTGGAAGCACTTGATCCTTTGGCATCATCAAAACATTAAAACATCTTGCTTCTACATAGGAGTCATTTGACTTAATCCATCAAAAAATCCTTCAACTATTTCTCGTCCTTGGAAAAATTCTTTTTGCAAGAATCAACTGCTTTCATTCTTCCTCACTACGAGGCTATGAAAACAAGACAACGATGGTTACCTCATAGCCCTACACTGGGGCAATGAAAGGCACCATGCATAAACCTCAAGCGAACCTAAGGGCAGATTAGAAGTTCTCACCCAATAGGTTCCCTCCTACAAGGTCATGACAAAAGACAACGATTGGTACCTCAAAGCCTTACACTGGGGCAATGAGGGGCATCGTGCATGAACCTCAAGTGAACCTAGGGGCAAATCAAATGTTCTCACCCGTCGATGTGTTTAAACAAAAAAAGGGGGGGGGGGGGACAAACCCTAGGATTTCAATGGATTGATTAAACATCAAATGGCTCCGTTGCCGTCACTCCAAAATGGTCAAGTGACTAAATAAAAAAGAACATACACTCTGAGGGAATTCCCAGAGAGATTTGCAAAAAGATAGGATGAGGTTGCATGAATTATCACCTTTTTCAAAAGGACAGTCAATTTGTGTTTTCCAAAAAAAAAAAAAATCAAATCAAAATCAAAATCACAAAATAAGGAAAGAATGTCATGAACATTGTACAACTTTCCATTACATTGCATTGTTTCATATGAAGTCTGCATTTACCAAATTTCACGACAAAGGTTGCATGCATTTGCATCCCTAAAAATCATGTTAACTGCATAGATTTCCTACATCTAATGTCCAAATCTTGTGGATTTGGGATGACCGGCCCTCTCGATGAGTCGATCTCTTGCTTTCTCATAACGGGTGGACCCTTGGGTACTTGTACCTATCACCTTTAGAGGACTACACGTCCTCGCCTTGAGAGGACTACACGTCCTCACCTTCGTAGGGCTACACGCCCTCAACTTTAGAGGACTACACGTCCTCGCCAACAGAGGGCTGCACGCCCTCACCTTGAGAGGACTACACGTCCTCGCCAACAGAGGGCTGCACGCCCTCACCTTGAGAGGACTACACGTCCTCGCCAACAGAGGGTTGCACGCCCTCACCTTGAAGAGGACTACACGTCCTCGCCAACAGAGGGCTGCACGTCCTCACCTTTAGAGGGCTACACGCCCTCGCCATCAGAGGACCACACGTCCTCACCTTCGTAGGGCTACACGCCCTCACCTATAGAGGACCACATGTCCTCACCTTCAGAGGGCTACACGCCCTCGCCATCAGAGGACTGCATGTCCTCACCTTCAGAGGGCTACACGCCCTCGCCATCAGAGGACCACACGTCCTCACCTTTAGAGGGCTACACGCCCTCGGTATCAGAGGACTGCATGTCCTCACCTTCAGAGGGCTACACGCCCTCGCCATCAAAGGACTGCATGTCCTCACCTTCGTAGGGCTACACGCCCTCACCTTTAGAGGACTACACGTCCTCGCCAACAGAGGGCTGCACGCCCTCACCTTTAGAGGACTACACGTCCTCGCCAACAGAGGGCTGCACGCCCTCACCTCCAGAGGACTACACATCCTCGCCTTGAGAGGGCTCCACGCCCTCACCTTTAGAGGGCTACGTGTCCTCATTTTCAGTGTGCTCCACATCCGCACCTTAAGAGAGTTTAAGGTCCTCTGTCCTTAAATGCTTAACCGAGACTTGCACTCCCGGTTAAGGGACCAGTAGTTTCCTTTTAACGGTTCCTGGGCCACCCCCTGATATTGGAGGAGGGCCAACTGTGCGAGCACAACCAGAGAGGGAGGCTATCACACGACTACTATGCATAACGGGGCAAGATTTCACCCGTGCCGCTGCAAAGAGACAAGTGCGGATCATGCGCACCAACATAACCACTCTTACACAGATATAGATGACATTGCTACTTAGCAACATTCTGCCCAGCGACCGCAATGCCAATCTCCCCCTGCAAAAGTATCAGTTGGTCTGTGTCGTCCCGACATGGGTAAGTATGCATATGGTTCAACTGATTTCTGATACCATCTATTGCTTGCAGGGATCGCACCCACAAAGACACCCAGTGGACCTGAAGAAGTCCAACAGGCCCTGGGGTTTCCAGCTCTGGTTACGGGTCTCTGTCGGCCCTACAGGGCGCCCGTTCCCCCCAGCAAGTTCATGTCGTCGTGACATAGGTAAGTATGCACCTCCCCTAACTGATTTTTGATGTCATCTATTGTTTGCAGGGATTGTGCCCGTAAGACACCTAGTGGACCCGAAGAAGGCCAACAGGGTCTTGGAGTTGCCAGCTCTAAATACGGGTCTCTGTCAGTTATAGGGAGTGCCTGTCGCCCCCAGCAAGGTCATCAGGCCCCCCCTACTAATCGAGCTTTCATCAAGAAGTACTGCGCCCCCAGGCAGGCCCAGGGCAAAACACCACAGCAGCATTGGGATGGCCGGTAGCAGGCAATAGACACACCGCCACCACCTCTAGATTTCACCTCAGCTCATCCACAAAAAGGTTAGAGCGTTGCCTATGACACATGGCCGACTAATAGGCGACCAAGTCCAAAGCCAAAGGTAAGCAAAGTACTAGGTCCATGACCGACAAATCATTAGGCGTCCAGCTCAAGACGTTAAAGAAGCGCTACTAGGAGGCAACCTAGTAACTTTAAAATTTTTGCTTGCTATTTGATCACCTTTTGTTTCTCAAGTCATATTGGGACACACCTAGTTGCTCATGATCCTAAGAATTTAAATAAAACGAGCACAAGCTCGGAAGGTAGTCATACCTCACAAATATATGTATGCGTGTTTAGGTAGTGAAAAATACGTTAGATATGCATGTATGTAATTTAGGTAGCAAACAACTACCTCACAAAATATATATATATGTATGTTTAGGTAGCAAGATACCTTAGATATGCATGTATGTAGCAAAAAGATACCTCACAAAATATATATATGTATGTTTAGGTAACAAGATACCTTGGATATGCATGTATGTAGCAAAAAGATACCTCACAAAATATATATATGTATGTTTAGGTAGCAAGATACCTTGGATATGCATGTATATAGCAAAAATACCTCACAAAAATATACACATGTTTAGGTAGCAAAATACCTCATGAAAAAAAAGGGGGGGGGGGGGAAACAAAATCAAACGAGAAAAAGAAATGAACAAATGAAAAAAAAAGAAAAATAAGTTGTCTAGCTGAAAAACCAACATGCTTTTGAAAAGAGATGACTTCCAACTTTTCTTTGAAAAAAATTCACTGATCATAACTAGTTTTTGAAAAAATGTGTATACACCTGAGGGGTGAATGCTGTGAAAATTTTCCCGGACTCCCGAAATGGACTTGGATGAATGCACAAATGGATAAAAAGAACATATTTTGGAAACATTGGGTTGACTAAAATAGAGGAAATGAATCCTGAGCCCTAGCATCACATGACCATAAAAATTTGACACTTGAGTGTCCGCATAGGTGCATGCATGACCAGTTTTGCATAAAATTTCCATATCATCATTTTTGCATTTGTGTCATGGAAATAATGTGGCGCATCCCTTTTATCCTTAAACCAAACCAAACCCTGACATGTATCATGTCTAGCCATTCTAAAAGTCTTGAGCCAAAATCCTGACTCACCATAAACCTTGACCCAGGGTGAGAATGTCAATCCTTACCCTCGGAAGCAAAAAAAGAAAAGAAGGAAAATTTCCAATCAAAGAGAAAGCAAAAAGAAAAGAAGGGAAAATTCCCAATCAAAGAGAAAGCAAAAAGAGAAAAGAAGGAAAATTCACAATCAAAGAGTGGGAGAAAGCAAAAAGAAAAGAAAGAAAATTCCCAATCCAAGAATGGGAGAAAGTAAAAAAGGAAGAAGAAGAAGGAAAGAAAGCTCCTGATCAAGGATCGAAAGAAAACAGAAGAAATATGCAGAAACGTCTTTGGACTGGACAATATCTGAGCAATACAGAATTGTCACCAAATGAACAAAAAGAAGGAAAGGAAACCACGACCTAAAATGGTCTTCTCCCTTTAATTGCCAACCAAAATCTTGTGCGCTAGCGACTTTTTCGCCCCGCACTAAACAAAAACAGAAAAGGAAAAAGCCAACAAAAAAGGAAAAAGGCCAAAAACACACAAAAACCGAAAAACCCACCAAAAGAACCCATTCCCTAGGGAAGTCCTATTGATTCATGATCACGCATGTAATTTTTGATTTGATAGGAAGTAATTTGCAAAATCAAGTCATGACATATCTATGGTTCGGAATTAGGATGAAACACTTACCTGTGCGAGATTGATACACTTTGAGTGGATTTCTTCTATTTTTGTCGAACCCAGTGTTTCCTCTAAATGGTCATTTAGAAACAAAATGCTAACATCCAAAATCTCATTTATGGTTATGAGAAAAATTTCATCAGCATACTCTCCTTCCCCGGTAGACGCATTGTTTTTCACTCAAAAAAGCATATGCTGCTCTAATCAGTTGGAATATTTGTCTCTTTACTAAAGCATGTTTGCATTTTAGTGGAGAAAACACCGAGACTTTTTCAAGTCTCACAAGTTATCCAGAACTACGTAGGTCTGAGTTCCTCATTGGAGGATACGTAGGAGCAAGAGCCTCGCTTTTGTCGACCACACCGCTTTTTGTTACCATGACCCAAGAGCTAGTAGCTCGCGGAGACACCATACGGTTATCCGCACCTCGTCATTCAGTGACCCCAAGTGTGATTGATGAGCAAAGGCCAGTACGGTCATTTGCACCCTTTCCGGAGATGTCAGCATCCTCCGGTGGAGACTTTTTCAACTCTCACATGTTATCTAGAACTACGTAGGTCTGAGTTCCTCATTGGAGGATACGTAGGAGCAAGAGCCTTGCTTTTGTCGGCCGCCCCACAAGATCTGTCATACTGACCCTGAGGTCATGTGACATGCAGAGACAAATTTTGGTCATTCCGCACCCCTTTGCCATTCAGACACAGTCGTGTCCGATGGCACGCAAAGACAAAATTTGGTCATTCTGCACCCTTTGTCATCCAGAGGCGGCGGGCCCGATGACATGCGGAGACAAAATTTGGTCATTCTGCACCCCTTTGCCATTCAGACACAGTCGTGTCCGATGGCACGCAGAGACAAAATTTGGTCAGTCAGCACCCTTTGTCATCCAGAGGCGGCAGGCCCGATGACATGCGGAGACAAAATTTGGTCATTCCGCACCCCTTAGCCATTCAGACACAGTCGTGTCCGATGGCACGCAGAGACAAAATTTGGTCATTCTGCACCCTTTGTCATCCAGAGGCGGCGGGCCCGATGACATGCGAAGACAAAATTTGGTCATTCTGCACCCTTTGTCATCCAGAGGCGGCGGGCCCGATGACACACGGAGATTTACATCATATTCCGCACTCACAAGATTTGTCATACTGACTTTTGAGTCACGCTGACGGGCGGAAATACCCGAGTGGTTATCCGTATAAACATTCTTTTGCTATCTGTAAGACAGAACGCTTGATAGCATGCATAGATTGATATTGTCTTTTGCACCTTTTGTTCCCTCGGGAACAACAAGTCATTTGCATGCGGAGATTTTATGATCACCCGCGACTCTCGTCAATCGAGAGGAACGAAATTAGTGTCTTATCTTTACTTTCCTTTTATCTCCAATAAAAGACAAGTAAAGAGGGGCAACTGTCATACCCTAATTTCGTCCGGGGACCTTTGCTTGATGACAAGCGACTTTTATTTGGTCCTTGTAAGGTGCTTGGCACCCATCATTAGGCAATTTGTGAAATTCCGGGACATGCCGAAAAAAAACAAAAGAAAATATTGATGCACAATCCGTAAAGGTTCCGTGACACACCGGAAATCAAATGGAAGCATCGTTGCATAATTAGTGAGGTTCTGTAACATTCCGTAAGTCAAAAAGGGGATGATTATGTAATCCACAAGGTTCCGTAACATTACGGAAAGAAAACAAGTATCGTTACGAAATTCATAAGTTTCCGTAACTTTACGAAAAAAGAATCACCAAAAAAAAGCAAAGGGGGGGGTGTGCTTAGTAAAAATGGGGGTGCAAATAGCAACCAGACCCACTTGGGCCCTCCAGTAGATTTCTCCAGAAGGCTGTTGCTTCTGGAGGAAGCAACCTGGCTCGCCTGGGCGAGCTGGGCGGCAACCATCTCCCCTATTTTGCTATAAATAGGGGAGGAAGTGAGAAGGAAAAGGGTTCAGCCCCTTAGGCACTTCTCTCTCTTTCGAATTTGCTTGGAAAAATTGTTTCCGTGAAGAAAATCTAAGCCGAGGCGCTTCCGAAATGTTTCCGTAACGTTTTCCGTGAAGAATTTCGCAAAGGTTTCGACCGTTCTTCGACGTTCTTCATTCGTTCTTCATCGTTCTTCGATCTTCAACGGGTAAGTACCTCGAACCAAGCTTTTTTGATTCATTCTATGTACCCATGGTGGTCCACATTGTGTTTTGTATATTTCTATTCTCGCGTATTCCTTTCGTGGAACACGCATCCCGCGAGTCACGCGTCGCCCTCCCGCCGAAGGGTAGGTTGCGACAAGTTCATAACATGTTCTAAATCAATTCCTAGAAGTAGTTTTGTTGTTGAACTTTGTTATTTTCTAAGTTTCCTATATGATGCCTATGAAGAAATTGAGTTGTGGTGCTTAGTTGTGTCTGGATTTGTGAATCAAAATAAGTCTTAAGCTCTCTTGAATTGTGTTATTCAAGACATTTAAGCATAAGCAAACACAAATTGTATTTATCCAAGCATTAAGCAACATAAACACTACTCTTGATTTCTAGGTTGAAATCGCTGGTGCTGGCAACTTGAACATACGAACTTGTAAAAATTATTGATAATTGGTCACTGCAAATTTTGAGCTGAAATGTTTACTGAATTTTCTATACATATGGACCAAAATTAGAAGAAGAAAAAAAGAACCAAGTGATTTGGATAAAAGGAAAAAATACAAAAAATCACACAAGTTGGCAGGAAAATCAGTGTCCAGGAAAAAAAAGTGAAATGGAAGTGTGCTTGTTGTTTTGGCTCGAAATTTGTTATAAAATTGGTGCCTATTTTATACAATTCTGAGTTCTGAAATTTCAATTGAAAATTGTGAAAATAAGTGCCAAAACTAGAGGTTTCTTGAGTCTTATTTTTTTAGTGTTTTTTACTCTACTCTATAGCCATTCTAGGTTTCTCTTTGAGTCATAGCTTGCTTTTGTGTGCTTTTCATTGCTTTAATTGTTGAATAATCCTTGAAAACTTGTCTTGTTAAAACTCTATTGATTTAGCTTTCATTTCATTTTTTGGTCTTTGGTTATTACTTGTCACTTTGTTTCCTTGTTTGTGAGTTTCCATATAAGGAATTGGAAAGGAGGATTGGTGTCATCCCTTGAAGAATTTGAGTCAAGAAGCAATGGGCCAACCACCTTAAGAGATATTGGACTAAGAAGCACTCCAGATTGAGTGAATCACCAAAGAGAGCACAACCACCAAAATTAAGGAATGTTTTGTAATTGACAATTTACTTACGTTCATTGCTTTCAAATTTTGTAACAAAAAAGCCTTTCATTGGAAGTGTGTTGGGAGCCTCCAATAGGTCTCCAAACTTCCATTTGTGTGTACTAATTTTAGGCAATTTTCCCTTAGCATAGTGAGCGTTTTGTCGGGAACCTTAAATGTGGTCATCCAAACACTCTTAGGATTCGCCTAGTTTACATTTCTTGCACTTTAATTTCTTGTTTACTTTCATAGCTTATTTTCTTTACTAGTCACGCCTAGTTTATCTTGTAATTACATAATAATTTCTTCTTGCTTATCACGCTTATCTTGAGTTCTTTTGAACCCTGGCTTTTACCTTTTACAAATCCCCAACAAGAAAGAACCACAACTTAGGAACCAACATAAGTAATCATTCATCTAGTGTTAATGGTGAGGGTACTAGTCATAAGGACCTTCTATCTAGAATCTTCGATGAGTTGAGTTCCCTAGAGCTATGGAAAAAAAAAACTAGAAAGAAAAGAAAAAGGAAAAGAGAGGGTAGAAATTAATCAAGATGAGAGAGAACAAATAAGAGAGGAAGAAAGAAGAAAAATAATGAAAGAAATGGAAAAAGAAAAACATGTCTCCTATTGTAGTCATGACTTTTGCAAGAGCCTAAGTGAAGAACTTAGTGACTATTATAGAGGAAGGCATAGGTCACATCCTAGACCTCACTCCCATATGAGAGAAAAGGAAAGAAAACCTCAAGAGGCTAACATTAACCTCCCATACTACCATGGGAAGGATGTGGAAGCAATGTCTTCTAAGGTTATTTTGATGATGCCAAAGAATCAAGAGTTAAGCAAAGATTAAAGAATAATCAAGATCAAGATTCAAGACTCGAGATTCAAGAATCAAGAGAAGACTCAATCAAGATAAGTATTAAAAGTTTTTCAAAACATTGAGTAGCACAAGAAGTTTTCACAAAATCATTACCAAAGAGTTTTACTCTCTCGCAATCGATTACCAGAAGGTAGTAATCGATTACCAATGTTTTAAAACGTTAAGATTTTCAAAATTCAAAATGAAGAGTGTCGCAACATGCCCTTTTGCGGGCGAGCGAAGGCAAGGCTCACGGGTGCGCTTTCCAAAGGAGGAAAGATGCGCGGAGTCGCCACCAACGTTTATTTGTGGAAAACGTCGGAAAAACCAAAGTAAACCGGTCAAAAATTAAAATTCTAAGTTCGGGAGTTGTATTTACGTTTGAGGAAGGTATTAGCACCTCTCACGTTTGTCTCAAAGGACAACAACCTATTTTTCAGAATTGTGAAATTGCATTATCTTACTTTTTATTTCTTTTTATTTCTTGAGGTTGACAAAAGCGGGGCTCTTGCTCCTACGTATCCTCCATCGAAGAGGAAATCAGACCTACGTAGTTCTTTCTTAAGAGTGAATCAAGCGATTCTTTTTACTTGAAAGGTGATTATTTTAAGGCGTTGGACCTTAAAAATGATCCATTTACTTGATAAGGAAAACTGAAATCATAAACTTTCAAAAACACTTTTTAGTGACTTTTTTGTGGACGAGCTTGACTAGGCGAGTTGATTTTAGCCTTAGTTTCACTTTAGTTATTAGTCAATTCGATTAAGAATTAAAAATCCCAAAGAGAAAACGTCCGATTGATTTTTTTTCGATTCATTTTATTAAAAGGCATTTTTTTATTATTATATTATTATTTTACCTCTTTTTTTATTTCCAACGTGGTTACCACACGACCGAACGATCAAAATTTATTTTAACAGAAATTAACGGATATTACAAATCAAACGATCGATGGAAATTTATTTTATTTTTTGATTAGGCGAGAAATGACATAAATAAATGACTGAAGCACGTCAAAAGGGGGTACGGAAAGTAAATGAAAACGAGAATAAAAATACATGAAACAAAATGGGGACCACCACGGGTACATAGAATGAATTGAAAAGCTTGGTTTGGGGTACTTACCAGTTGAAGACCGAAGAAAACGAAGAATGAACGAGGGATGTCGAAGAACGGTTGAAAACAATAATATTTGTACCCCTTTTTTTACTAAATGCACCCCCTTTACCTATTTTGTTAATTCTTTTTTCGTAACGTTACGAAACTTTACGAATTTCGTAACGATACTTATTTTCTTTCCGTAAGGTTACAAATCCTTATGGATCATGTATTTACTCCTTTTTTAGCATTCGAAGAAATTACGGAAACTCACGGATTGCGCGACAACACCTCCTTTTGGTTTCCGCCTCATTACGGAATTTCACGGTTTACGTAAACCTGCTTCCCTTTGATTTCCGGCGTGTCTCGGGACTTACATATCGTGCAACATAGGGTGCCAAGTAATAATCCCCGAACGAAATTAGGGTATGACAGTTGCCCCTCTTTACTTACCTTTTATCGGAGATAAGAGGAAAGCAAAGATAAGACACTGATTTCGTCCTTCTTGCCCTTTCCGTGATTAGCCCATGATGACTCTCGTCTCTACTACTTCTTTTTTCTGCACAACACAAAACAAAATACAAACAACAACAAAAACAACAATAATATAATATACACGTTTGGCAAAGGAATCAATCGGGAAAATAACAAAGGTCACATTTTCCAGTCAAGAGGGTCCGCACTTCACAATGAAGAACACATTGGAGAATGGAGGATTGCACTAGAGGGTCCACACTATGCAATCATGAAGAATGGCTCCAAACTCATTGGTGGAGGATGCATGAACGAAAACGTAATTCATGGGGCTCCGAAAACGGGGTAGAGAATGGAGAATTGCACTAAGCAATCACTACGCATGGCTCCAAACTCGTGGGTGCAGGACGCATGAACGAAAACGCAATTTATGGGGCTCCGAAACAGGGTAGAGAATGGAGAATTGCACTAAGCAATCACTACGCATGGCTCCAAACTCGTGGGTGGAGGATGCATGAACGAAAACGCAATTCATGGGGCTCCGAAAAAGGGGTAGAGAATGGAGAATTGCACTAAGCAATCACTACGCATGGCTCCAAACTCATGGGTGGAGGATGCATGAACGAAAATACAATTCATGGGGCTCCGAAAAAGGGGTAGAGAATGGAGAATTGCACTAAGCAATCACTACGCATGGCTCCAAACTCGTGGGTGGAGGATGCATGAACGAAAACGCAATTCATGGGGCTCCGAAAAAGGGGTAGAGAATGGAGAATTGCACTAAGCAATCACTACGCATGGCTCCAAACTCGTGGGTGGAGGATGCATGAACGAAAATACAATTCATGGGGCTCCGAAAAAGGGGTAGAGAATGGAGAATTGCACTAAGCAATCACTACGCATGGCTCCAAACTCGTGGGTGGAGGATGCATGAACGAAAATACAATTCATGGGGCTCCGAAAAAGGGGTAGAGAATGGAGAATTGCACTAAGCAATCACTACGCATGGCTCCAAACTCGTGGGTGGAGGATGCATGAACGAAAACGCAATTCATGGGGCTCCGAAAAAGGGGTAGCAGGACCGAATGGTCCACCGGGTTTTGTCCACCTAAAAAGGCAAACATGCTTTTTGCAAAGAAAAATAAATCATTCGCGAGAGCACCATGTCTTAGAAAAACAATATACTTATGCCAAGGGTAATCTTTCTTGTACCCGAAAATGAAAGGCAGGATGTCAACTTTTAGCTTTTGAATGAACATTCAGGGGAAACATCAGGTTAAGCTAAAACTGGGAATAAATCACTCAGAGTGTATAAAAACACACACAGGCAAGTGTTTTACCCTAATCCCCAACCATAACTGCACCACGACTTTATTTTGCACACGATTTCCTATCGAATCAAAGATCACACGTACGATCACGGATCAATAGGATTTTCTCGAGGGTAGTGTTTTTTGAGAGGAAAGTGGGTGTTCCGGTCTTTTCCTCTTTGTTTATGTGGGGTGGGATATCGCCAGTCGAGAATGATTTTGAGTGGCAATCTGAAAGGAAGAACCACCAAAAATGGGTTTTCCTTTGCCGGCAGTCACCTACCTTGCCGAAAATTTATCTGGCTTGAAGAATTTCTGTTCCTTTTCTTTCATTGATCGAGAATTACTCTGTTTTCCTTCGATCTTTTCCATTTTCACTTCCTTTCGATCTTCGATCGGGAATCCTTCTTTTTCTTTCTTTTTTATTGTTCTTTTCTTTGTTTTCATCTTTTTCTTTTTTCTTTCTTTCCATTTCTTCCTTTTCTTTCTTTTCACTTCTCTTTCTCCATTCCTTTCTTTGGGAAATCGGGTTTTAGCATTCTATTCGCTCTCCCTCAAGGAGATGAGATTTCGCTGTCCTTTGCTTTGGGGGAAAGGATGAGGATTCTTTTGATAGGCCAAGGTTCAAAAAATTCTAAGGTTGTGTCTCAATGGGGGCTTTTATCGTGGGAGCCCGATCTTGATATCTGGGGTAAAACAAATTTGGGTGTCAAGGTGTCAGTCTCGGGCCGAACTTCCATATTATTCCACAAGGCACGCGCGACAGTGATGATTTGGAAACAACGTGCAAAATTAGTCATGGCCACAGCCAGGTGGGCACTCAAGCATCCCATTTACGGCATTGTGATACTACGGTCGGGAATTTACACAAATAGACCCAACGTTTCCCAATTATGTTCTTTCATCAGTTCAATGAATTCATCCATTCTTATCTCGGTTATTCAGGAAAATAAACTCTTAGCGTCAGTCCCTTGTTTCCAGAAGATATGTTTGCTCTCTACGAATGATTTATTCTTCCTAACCATAACATGTCGACCTTCGAGGTCTTTCTTTCTTTTTCCTTTTTGTTTCATTTTTATATTCACAAAAATATACACCCATTGCTATTTGTGAGAAAGCTTTTCTTTGTACATCTACATTCTTATACATGACAAACTTTTTCTGTACACGCAATGGAACTCTTTCTCTTTACGTCACACGGTCTACATAAAAACTCTATTCTTGTTCAAAGATTTTTTTCGTTTTTCCCAACACACACCTATGGTTCATACAAAAGTTTCTTTATACACACTCGTTGCTCACACACACAAGGATTTCTTTTCACACATTATTTACACACGCAAAAACCCTTCTATACACATTTTCCTTCTACATTCATATATGAGAAACATTTTTCTTTTTCTTTATATACGTAGACATTTATTCACAATGCTTCTTTCTTTATATTGTGATTTTGGTTCATTTTTAATTATTTTGGACGACGTTCCTAAATGAAAAATTCTACGCGATTTCGGAACTTCAACAAACACTATTGACAACAACGAAGTAAATACTAACATAATAGTTCAAACGATATGTATGTACAAAACAAAAGTCAATCAAAATGAAACAAACGTTAGTCCCTTAGTTAAACAAAAATAAAATGATACGTAACAGGAAAAACGGAAACATAAACATAACATAACATAAAATAGAGATACAGATCTAGGGATCTCCCAATCATGTGGCTCCACTCCCTCCCAAGAAATCAAGCAAATCGGTCATCTCCTCGTCCTCGCGGGCCTCATCTGCCTCGTCGGGAGCCTCTGCGGGTGCCTCTGCTGGTGCCACTCCTGCCCGGGCCTCAGGCCAATCTCCGGGCCATGCGACCTCTGCCTTGAACTGATCCGGAGTAGGGCATGGAAAAGAAGTAAAACCCTGGCTCTGCAGGCTAAGTCTCAACTGGTAAAGACAGTCATGGGTCTGTACATGCGCCCGGTGGTTGGCCACCTGCTGGCGAACCAAATGCCGTAAATACTGCTCCGTATCAAATGATCCAGCTGGGCCAGCCTGGTGAGGTGGCGGCGCATCTGCAGCCTGTGGAGCATCACCCTGGGACTGTCTCTGCGTGCAATACTTCTCAATAAAAGCCCGGGTGATGGGCGGCCGAATCACCTTGCTAGGTGCGACGGGAACTCTGAACGACTGGCAGAGTCCTGTGATCAAAGCGGAAAATCCCAGGGCCCTATTGGACTTATCCGGGTCTAGAGGGTGCCTGGTAGGCGCCATACCTGCAAATAGATAGATGGCATCAGCGATCAACTGAGCCACGTGAATGCTCATCCGTGTCAGGATGGCGTACACCAGCTGACACTTCGGCAGGGGGAGGTCGGAATTATGATCGCTGGGCTGGATGTTGCTGAGCAGCAAGGTCATCTAGATCTGGGTCAGGGTGGTCATGTTGGTGCGCATGATCCGCACCCGTCTCCCAGCAGCAGTCCGGGCAAAATCCTGCCCCGGTATACACAGTAACTGGGCGATGGCCTCCTCATCAAACCCATCGGCCTGGTTCCTCCTCTGGCCATACTCGCACTCCTGGCCCTCCTCCAGCACTAAAGGGTATCCCAAGAACTGGCTAAGGGCATCCGCATCGAAAGGGATCCACTGACCCCTCACCCAAGATCGCATATCTCGCACACCCTCCTCTGTAGGCCAAGCATTAGCATAAAACTCGAGGATTACGTCTGGGTCGAACTTGGCCATGGGGGTAACCAGCGATGCCCACCGCTGGCGAACTATCTCTTCCTAGAAGTTAGTATACTTGTCGTCCCTGAGCTGGACATGTCTCTCCCGAAGGAAGGACCATTCTTTGATGGCTTCGAAGCGTTGCTGGTTATCAGCGCTCCTAAAACGATGGCTGTCATATTCGGGAGCGGAACTGGTTCCTTCAACCGCCTTGTCTTTCCTGGATCTCTTTGAGGCAAGCTTTCTTCGGGCCATTTCCTAAAAAGACAAACATTTTGGGAAGTTAGTTTCACCAAGAAATGCTACCTTCAAAGCAAAAACGGCATGCAACCTCCTCCAATAAACACAAACATCAATGTAAATTTAAAGCAAACTCGTGCACATATTTCCTCACGAGCATACATTCGCACAAGATATTCTGCTAACTAAAAATTGCACTCATGCACAATCAAGGCATCTTCGTTACCTAGATCACGTATATGTACTTCCAAGGCGTATTTGCTACCTAAATCACATGCATTTCCTTTGCTAAATTTACATACATGCATACTCAATGTATTTTGGCTACCGAAAATTGCACACATGCACATTCGGGTATTTCTAATACCTATACATACACAAATTTCGTGAGGAATCTTGGCTACCCACACAATAAGGTGCTATATTTCATGCTTTATTCAAGTGTTTTTTGCTACCTAAATCAACATGCAAATTCAAGTATATTTTTTGCTAACTAAAATTGCATTCAAATCAAAAATGTATCTTTGTAAGGTATTTCTTTACATAACATGCAACATATATATTTTCATGAGATATGTACACAAATCCAAGCATCTTGCTACCATATCCAAAGGTGTAAATTGCTAAAGGTATTTTGCTACCTATTCTACACCTACATGTTCATGATGAACAAAATTTCTAAACATCTAGGTGTAAGGAAACTATTTATGGCATAGCCCATAGCTGATTGCTGGCCAAAAAGGGTAGCTTCACCTAATATGCACCCACTCTTGCGTTCTCTTGCATCCAAAAACAAGCTTCGGTTCCTAGGCCTAGGGTGTATGTGGGGCAATCATTCTAGCCTTTATGAAACTGAATACATGCTCCAAAGACAGCAAACACGTGCAAACCAAATTGTCCCATAGGTTGTATCGCTACAAAATCATGCGCAAATGCCATTGAGGCATTTCACCGAACACTTGGTGGGCGCACGTTTAGGAATTAATAGCAAGAGAATGGGGACAATGTGGCATGCCCCATTGCTCCAAAATGCATTATAGGCCTAGGGTCATCTCATACAAATCCTCAATTCAACCCAATCAAGCAAGAAACAAACCAAAATTGCCCCACGTATTTGAGTACATTACCATAATCTAGAGCACCAAAGGAAGATCAAAATACACCAATGGAAAGCTAGAAAGCTTAAGGATGGAATACTTACTTGTTGGTGACGAAATAAAGCGCAAAACGGAATCAAAAATGCGAAAAATGATGACCCTAGGGCTGCAAACTCGTAAATCCCGTGAGTATTGCTTTTGAAATGAGGGGGGAAGCAGTTTTTGAATGCAAAAACGTTCCCCTCCCTCGTTTTTATATTTTTGGTGCAGGGGTTGCTCGCCCAGGCGAGCTAACCTGCTATATTTTTTTTTAGGGGGAAACATAACCATGGCCCCCTCTCTCTACAGGTTAACGTTTTCCTGTTTGAACCTACTTAAGTTAGAATTAGGCATCGATTATTTATTTTAAAACAAACAATAGTAATAATCACTGTGAATTCAAAGGATACTGGGCTGCCTCGCAACGACATTCTCTGCTTGTCCAACGCCGGGAAGGGACGACGATCGGTCAGTCGTGACCCTATCCTCCATTTGCGTCCGTTCCTAAGTACCTACAAGTAGGAAACAAACAATATGCGGCCAAGCGTGACCGGGTCATCATCTTTCCCTGGTTGATTTTTGCCGTCAACTCGTCTTGACTTCTGACCGTGGTCTAAGACAATTTTGTCTCAGTTACCACAAGATATGCATATGTACGTGCATGCATGAATGTTTTTTAATGTAATGATTTTCTTAGTGAAGGTTGGTTAGGTTCAATTTTAATTTAAGCATTTGGGGCACCCCATGAACCAAGCGAATAGGGCTCAGGTGATTATAAACTAACACAAGGTTTAAAACCAAAGGGAGGACTGAAGCCTAACCCATCTCCTCTTCTTTTAAAGAAACGAGACAATTACAGTGAAAGGGAATCCCTGGAGGAAACCAAGAAAAACAAAAATTCGGAAGTAAAAGAACATGCAACGGTCCTCTCAATTGCCCCAGACTTCAAGCGTAATATTGCTTAACGACATCGGAGTTTACGGGCGAGGGTAGCTCCTCGCCATCCATGTTGGTGAGTATCAGAGCACCCCCAGAAAAAGCTCTTTTCACCACGAAAGGTCCTTCATAATTCGGGGCCCACTTGCCTCGATTGTCCTTAACAGCGTGGGACATCTTCTTCAGCACAAGGTCCCCCTCGTTGAACTTGCGCGGGCGCACCTTCTTATCGAACGTGTTCTTTATTCTTCGTTGATATAGGCGCCCATGGCTCATGGCTGTCAAACGTTTCCCTTCAATAAGGTTGAGCTGGTCGTAGCATGCTTGAGCCCATTCTGACTCCTTTAGGCCTGATTCCGCTATTATCCTCTGAGAAGGAACCTCTACCTCAAATGGGAGTATTGCTTCCATCCCATAAACCAAGGAATACGGCGTCGCCCCACTAGAAGTTCGTACTGAGGTTCTATATCCGTGCAGGGCCGATAAGGGGTGGAGTTATGATGTTGGATCTTGAAATCCTCGCACATTTCCTGCATCATCTTGTTGTTCAGATTGGTGCCATTTTCAGTGATGATCTTCCTAGGGAGTCCGTATCGACAAATCAACTCCCTCTTGATGAATCTGACTACCACACTTCTCGTGACATTAGTATAAGAAGCTGCTTTGACCCATTTGGTGAAGTAGTCTATCGCAACAAGAATGAAGCGGTGACCATTCGAAGCCTTGGGTTCGATGGCCCCAATGACATCTATCCCCCACATGGAAAAAGGCCAAGGGGCGAACATAACATTCAGAGGATGTGGCGGAACATTGACATTGTCCGCGTATGCCTGACATTTATGACACTTCCTTACATGGGCGCAACAATCACTCTCCATGGTGAGCCAGTAATAACCGGCCCTAAGGATCTTTCTGGCCATAGCATGCCCATTGGCATGTGTCCCAAATGAACCCTCGTGGATCTCCTCAATCATGAAGTTCGCCTCTTTGGCATCTATGCATCGTAGGAGGGTCATGTCGTGGTTTCGTTTGTATAGGATGGTACCACTTACAAAGAAACCAGTAGCCAATCTCCTCAACATCCTTTTTTCATTGTCAGAAATCCCTGGTGGGTATTCTTTGTTCTCGACATATTGTTTGATGTTGAAATACCACGGTTTCCCATCCTACTCTTCCTCTATTGCGTAACAATACACTGGCCTGCCCTGAGATCTGAATTCGATGTACGGTAGATCCCCGTGTGGGGCAAGTTGAAACATGGATGCCAGGGTAGCTAATGCATCAGCCATTTGATTCTCTTCCCGAGGTATGTGGTGGAAAGAAATGTCGTCAAAGAACTTGGTTAACCTCAAGATATGAGTTTGATAGGGTATCAACTTCGGATCCCTAGTTTCCCATTCTCCTTTCTACTGGCATATCACCAAAGCCGAGTCTCCATACACTTTGAGTAGTTTCACATCGAACTCAATGGCCGCTTGAACCCCGAGGGCGCATGCTTCGTACTCGGCCATATTGTTGGTACAATCAAAACCTAGCCTAGCCGTGAAAGGAATACACTGATCATCCGGGGATACAAGGACTGCCCCTACTCCATGGCCCAAAGCATTGGATGCCCCATTGAAGCAAACAATCCATTTGTCGATGTCCTCGTGCATCTGTTTCTCTTCAAATAGGGCCATGATATCTTTATCTGGGAACTCAGGGCGCATCGGGCGATAATCCTGGAGGGGTTGCTGGGCCAAATAATCTGCCAAGGCGCTTCCCTTTACTGCCTTTTTAGTGACGTAAACGATATCAAATTCAGATAGCAGTACCTGCCACCTAGCGATTTGTCCCGTGAGGGCCGGTTTCTCAAAGATGTATTTCACGGGATCCATTTTGGAAATAAGCCACGTGGTATGGCTGAGCATGTACTGCCTAACCCGATGTGATGCCCATACCAGAGCACAACACGTCCTTTCCAGCATTGAGTAATTCATCTCACATGCGGTAAACTTCTTGCTTAGATAGTAAATGGCTTGCTCCTTTTTCCCCGAATCATCGTGCTGACCCAATACGCACCCCATAGACTCGTCCAACACGGTCATGTACAGGAAAAGAGGTCTTCCTGTTACAGGTGGCATGAGCACCGAGGGGTTTGCGAGACTTTGTTTGATCTTCTCGAAGGCCTCTTGGCAGTCACTGTTCCACAGGACCGCCTGGTTCTTACGTAATAGCTTGAAAATGGGCTCACATGTAGGGGTGAGTTGCGAGATAAATCTTGCGATATAATTCAACCTGCCCAAGAACCCCCGAACCTTCTTCTCCGTGCATGGTTCCGGCATTTCAAGGATGGCCTTCACTTTCTCGGGATCTATCTCTATCCCTTTCTGACTTACTATAAATCCCAGCAACTTCCCCGACTTTACCCCAAAGGTACACTTGGTTGGGTTTAGCTTTAGTTGGTATTTCCGCAACCTTCCGAACAGCTTATGTAGACTGACGAGGTGTTCGACCTCAGTCCGAGATTTGGCAATCATGTCATCTACGTAGACCTCTATTTCCTTATGCATCATGTCATGGAACAATGCCACCATGGCACGCTGATAGGTTGCCCCAGCATTTTTGAGCCCGAAGGCCATCACTTTATAGCAGAACGTCCCCCATAGGGTGACGAAAGTGGTCTTCTCTACATCTTCGGGTGCCATCTTTATTTGATAATACCCCGAAAAACCGTCCATAAACGAGAAAAGGGCGAACTTAGCTGTATTATCTACCAATACATCAATGTGTGGCAGAGGAAAATTGTCTTTAGGACTGGCTCGGTTTAAGTCCCGATAGTCTACACACATTCGCACCTTGCCTTCCTTTTTCGGGACTTGGACAATGTTGGCCACCCACTCCGGGTATCGCGCCACAGCTAAGAAACCCGCATCGAACTGCTTTATTACTTCTTCTTTGATCTTCAAAGACATCTTGGGTCTCATCCTTCGTAGCTTTTGTTTAACTGGGGGAGACCTAGGATTCAACGGCAACTTATGCTGCACAATGTCGGAGTCCAGACCGGGCATGTCTTGGTATGACCACGCAAAGACGTCTTGATATTCTTCAAGAAGGGTTATCAAGCCTTGGTGGATAGGTGCGGTCATATTGGTTCCCACTTTTACTTCTTTCTTTTCCTCCCCGGTCCCTAAGTTCACCAGTTCGATTTCTTCTTGGTGAGGCTTCATTTCGCGTTCTTCCTGAGCGATCAACCTCTCCAACCCTAGTGAAAGGACGTCCTCTTCCTCTTCTTCGTTCATCAATTGGCTTACATCTCGGTCGAAATTGACCGTCAAACCCTCGTTGTTAGGATCCTCAAAGAATTAACCCTCATATCTATACCAAACAAGACAAAAGAAACATGAATCTAAGGTCTCCCCAAGAGACAGCTATAGGCGTGATTTATGTCCATCACCTGAAACGATGCCTTCAAAACCCTTCACTGAGATATCGTGGGCTACATGGGCATCGTTGAGGACTTTTATCAACAGCGCACGATGAGGCTCGGAGTTTATGAGTAGTTCAAGCAACAAGATCCTTGCTGGAGTTTTATTCAGTTGCTCGACTACCTTAAACTCGCTTTGTTGGATGAGGCAAAGGAACTCATGAGCCTCTTCCAGAGTCACTGTCTTTCCTTGAAGACCCTCCTTCTTTTCAGCCCCTTTTACCACCGGAGAATCCACTTCTTTCGAGGAGGTGGCTACGTCTATGGGCTATTGGACCATGGGCGCTTTCCCCTTGGAGGGCAACTCCGCCGAGTGAGGGGAAGCGAACACCCGACCACTGCGGGTTACGCCACTGAGGCCGGTGATGTTGGTCACCTTGGCTGACAGGGAGTCAACTTCGGTTGTAACTCTCTCCCCGAACGCGGGAGGGGTATACTTCCACGGAATGGCCTTATTGCTTTGATATGCAAACGGCGTCGGCTTAGGCGCTGTCCGGGGGTATATGGGTGTGGAGCCGGTCCCTTTCCTAGTAAAACATATTACTAGGGCCTTGGGGGTTAGGGGAACCTTCTTTTCTTCCGACTGCATGCAAATATGTGGTTCCTCCTTCCCTCCTTTGGACACTTCAAGTTGCCCCCAATCCATGAGCCGCTGAAGCAATTCTTCCACCGCGGGACAGGTTTCCATGTCGTGTGACTCCCCGAGGTGAAACAAACATTCGTCCCTTTCGTCTCCACCACAGGAGACCATGCACGCCGCTTGCAGTGATTGGTAGATGAAGCGTCTAGAAGTAGCCACCTCTCCTAATCTCTTTGCCCACGATGGCCCATCCTCTTCGACGGCTTTCACGCTAGCCCCTCTATGTCTAGCTAGTGGGTTGGTTTTAACATTTAGGCCTTCCTCTTGAAACGATAGCCAGCCAGCACTAATCAATTGCTGCACCTTATAATTGAACGGGATGCAGGAGTCAATGTTGTGTCCGGGAGCTCCACTATGGTACGCACACTTGGCACCCGGGTCGTACCACTTGGGGTAGGGTGGCTGGAATACCTTCCCGGGTATGGCCACCACCAAATGATTCTCCAATAATGAAGGCCATAACTTGGAGTATGCCATAGGAATAGGAGAGAAGTTATCTTTCGGGTGTGGGTGCTGTGCATTATTATAGCTCGTGTTGGGGGCTGTATTATTGACTGGTCGGGGCGTGGCTGGAGTTGTGCGTTGGGCCGGCGTTCTTTCTGTCGCAGGTGGTCCTTTCACTTGAGTCGGGAGGGAACTCTTGGCTCGGATTGAAAAGTTCGGGGGGTTAGGCTGGTATGAGCTTTGGATATTTTGGGGTGCTTTCATCCACGTCGGGGCGGTGGTGACCGCGTGGGTATCTCCTTCCTTTTTCCTCGCGCCCACCACTGGGGCTCTTCTGTTGTTGTTGGGGGCCACGTTGAACGCATATTCGAACTTGCCTTTTCTTAGTCCGGATTCAATTCTTTCTCCGGCGAAGACGAGATCCGCAAAGTTAGCTTACATGTAGCCTATCAGCTTTTCATAGTAGAACGTGGGCAACGTATCTACCATAATTGTGATCATCTCTCTCTCCATCATGGGCGGGATGACTTGGGCTGCGAGATCTCTCCATCTTTGAGCATACTCCTTAATAGACTCATGTTCTTGCTTGGTCATACTCTGAAGCTGGTTCCGATCGGGGGCCATATCCGTATTGTATTGGTACTGCCTAATGAAGGCAGTCGCCAAGTCTTTCCATGATCGGATCTGGGAAGCTTCCAGATTGGTATACCATGACACAGCCACTCCGACCAAGCTGTCTTGAAAGAAATGGACCAACAGCTTTTCGTCTGCAGAATACGCCCCCATCTTTCGGCAATACATCCGAAGATGCCCTTTCGGACATGTCGTCCCTTTGTACTTATCGAAATCCGGTACTTTGAACTTGGGAGGGATGACGATGTCAGGCACGAGACATAGGTCCGCTAAATCCGAGAACGGGTAATTGTCGAGGCCCTCTACTACTATTAGCCTCTCTTCAAGCGCATCAATCTTTCCCATATCTTATGTGAAGGGAATGGATTCTTTTACGGGTGCGGGTGAAGATGGGACATGGCGGACTATGTTTGGCTGAGGTAATTCATGGGGGAATGTGTCATACCCTAATTTCGTCCGGGGACCTTTGCTTGATGGCATGCAACTTTTGTTTGGTCCTTGTGAGGTGCTTGGCACCCATCATTAGGCAATTTGTGAAATTCCGGGACATGCCGGAAAACAAAAGAAAATATTGATGCACAATCTGTAAGGTTCCGTGACTCACCGGAAATCAAATGGAAGCATCGTTGCACAATTAGTGAGGTTCCGTAACATTTCGTAAGTCAAAAAGGGGATGATTATGTAATCCGCAAGGTTCCGTAACATTAAGGAAAGAAAACAAGTATCGTTACGAAATTAGTAAGTTTCCGTAACTTTACGAAAAAGAATCACCAAAAAAAAGGGCAGGGGGTGTACTTAGTAAAAATGGGGGTGCAAATAGCAACCAGGCCCACTTGGGCCCTCCAGAAGATTCCTCCAGAAGCAACAAGCAACCATGCTCGCCTGGGCGAGCTGGGTGGCAAGCTTCTCCCACAATTTTCTATAAATAGGGGGAGAAGTGAAGTGAAAAAGGGTTCAGCCCCTTAGGCACTTCTCTCTCTTTCGAATTTGCTTAGAAAAATTGTTTCCGTGAAGAAAATCCAAGCCGAGGCGCTTCCGTAACGTTTCCGTGAGGAATTTCGCGAAGGTTTTCGACCGTTCTTCGACGTTCTTCATTCGTTCTTCATCGTTCTTCAGTCTTCAACGGGTAAGTACCTCAAACCAAGCTTTTCAATTCATTCTATGTACCCGTGGTGGTCCACACTTGGTTTCATGTATTTTTATTCTCGTTTCATTCACTTTTTATACCCCCTTTTGACGTGCTTAAGCCATTTTATTTATGTCATTTCTCGCTTAACCTAAAAATAAAATAAATTTCCACCGATCGTTTGAATTGTATTATCCGTTAACTTCGGTTAAAATGAATTCCGACCGTTCGGTCGTGCCGTAACCACGTTGGAAATCAAAAAAGAGGTAAAATAATAATATAATAATAAAAAAATGTCTTTTAGTAAAATGAAGCGGAAAATCAATCGGACGTTTTCTCTTTGGGATTTCTCATTCTTGATTGAATTGACTAATAACTAAGGTGAAACTAAGGCTAAAATCAAACTCGCCTAGTCAAGCTCGTCCACAAAAATAGGTTTTTGAAAGTTTATCACTTCAATTTCTTATTAAGTAAAATGGGTAATTTTTAAGGTCCAACGCCTTAAAATGATCACCTTTCAAGTAAAAAGAATCACTTGATTCACGCATAAAAAAGAACTACGTAGGTCTGATTTCCTCATCGCAATTGAGGAATACGTAGGAGCAAAGGGAAACACCCTTGTCGACCACAAAAATAGAAAAACTATAAAAAGGGTATAAAGGATATAAGGACATAAAAGGGAACGTAAAAATCAAAGTCATGTTTGCACATTCGATTAAAGGCTGTCGTCCCTTGTGACGGACGTGTGGGGTGCTAATACCTTCCCCGTGCGTAAATACAACTCCCGAGCCTTTCACTTAAAAGTTCGTAGATCGCGTCTTTTCCGGTTTTTCCAACGCTTTCCTCAAATAAACATTGGTGGCGACTCCGCGCGTATTCCTTTCATGGAACACGCATCCCGCGAGTCACGCGTCGCCCTCCCGCCGAAGGGTAGGTTGCGACAGTTGGCGACTCCACTGGGGACTATTTTTAGAGAGTTAGGCCATTTAATCTTGTGCAATGTTTTATCATGACTTTCTCCTTTGATTGGTTTCCATTTATTTGTCTTATGTTCTTGTGTATATAAACTCTTTGTTGCTTTTAGTGCGTTTTAAAATGTATGCATGAGGTAAAAATTTATTCATTTGATGCACACAAACACCAACACTATTTGCACACACTGTGAGTTGAAAAAGGGCCCTATACCCGGGTTCATAGGAACATAAGGAGTGGAGGTGAATCTGTGATCATGCTAGGTCTCGGACTTGCTTGATTACAGTGAACCCTCATCTAGAGTTTTCCTCTTTGAAAACATATTGTTGCTAGTAGTCCCTACTGCTGCTGTATGTTCTTCGAAGGGGATAATACCTCTAGAAACCATCAAGAGAGATATGACTACCTTGGGGGTTATCACTAAATGCCTAGTTAGCTTTCTCCCTTATAGGTCCCTTAAATAGGGGCACGGAGCAAACACGCTGCGTGCCATTTTTCACACTGCCATGCATAAGTATCATATACCCTTTTGCTTATGTTCAGTGAATATTGTCATACTATGTACATTCCCGCATTGCGCCTTCTGCATATGCATCGCATATGGGTTCTGTCTTGATCCCCTCTATAGACAAATCAACGGAGGGTCCGGGTCACCGTCTTAAATACATACGTTGGGGCACTTTGCTACCCCTAGACGTTGTGTCTAAGAAGGAGACAATGTCCCGGGCACCCGCATTCTTAAAATACATCTATGTCATATGCATTCCTTCATGCATTCATCCATTCCACCCATGAGATATCAGAGTTTTGATTTGCATCAGCTTTTTGTCTCACTTTAGTAAGCATGGGGACAAATCCAACCGACAAGAGGTTTTACCAAGTCAAGGTTAAAGGCCTAGATACCACCAGCATCAAGGAGTTAGGACGGTTGATGGAACCTCTCCAAATGCAAGCCTTCCGCAAGACTTACGGAAAGATCTTAGAGTTGACCATAGCAGAGGTATCCATAGAAGCCATTGCATCACTCACCCAATACTACGACCAGCCTTTGAGATGCTTCACGTTCGGAGACTTCCAATTGGTACCAACCATTGAAGAATTTGAGGAAATTCTAGGATGTCCTCTCGGGAGAAGAAAACCATACCTTTCCTCCGGGTGTCTCCCCTCTTTGAGCAGAATTGCGACTGTGGTCAAGGATTCAGCAAGAGGTTTGGACCGCATAAAACAGACTCAAAACGGCATAGCGGGCCTACCACGGAAGTACTTAGAAGACAAGGCGAGGGGTATGGCCAATCAAGGAGATTGGGTCCCGTTTATGGATGTGTTAGCTTTGCTAATTTTTGGGGTCGTCCTCTTTCCAAACGTAGATGGTTTGGTGGACCTAGCAGCAATCGACGCTTTCCTTGCATACCACCATAGCAAGGAAAGTCCGGTGGTAGCTGTCTTGGCAGATTTATTTGACACATTTAACCGAAGGTGTGAAAAGAGTAGCGCACGGATCATCTGTTGCTTGCCCGCCCTCTGTGTTTGGTTGGTTTCACACCTGTTCCAGCAAGACACAAGGCATCCATGTCCGCTCCAGAGCCATCGCTCGTGTACTGAAAAGAGAAGAATAGATTGGGACCAGCTTTTGGCTGGGATAGGAGGTAGAACAATCAATTGGTTCCCCCGATGGAAGGAAGGAAAGGAGGGAGTCCTTTTCTCATGTGGAGGGTACCCAAACATTCCGATGATAGGAACGAGGGGTTGTATTAACTACAATCCCGCGCTCGCTATAAGACAACTAGGGTACCCCATGAGGGGAGCACCGATGGAAGAAAGCATGTCTCATTTCCTTGTGAGGGATTTCGGCGCGCAAAATTTCAAGGCTATACAAAGAATCCATAAGGCATGGGAAACCCCGTTAAGGAAAGATCAAGAACTTAGGGGCATTCGTAATGGCATCATTGGTGGTTACCATGAATGGCTGAAAGTTCATATACGAGGTTTAGATTGGCTCGCCAAGTTAAAAGTCGTCAGCGAAGAGAGTTTTGAAGCACCGGAAGAGGACGAAGAGGTCCAAGCTCTCAAAAGCGAGTTAGGAAAGGCGAAGCTTGCCAAGGAAAAGTTCAAGTTGGCTGCTACACACATCCGGAAGGAGTGTGCCGGATTACGGAAAGAGAATGCAACTACCGCAAGAGCCCTTGAACAAGAGACCAAGAGGGCTCGCAAGGAAGAGTATGGCCGTAACAAATTTCGCGGAGCTCTGTGGGGTAGCAACAATGAACTCAAGCTGTGAAAGGAAGAGAGGGACCAGTCGCGAGCACATAGCATGGTCTTAAAAGAGGAGTTAGTTGCTTGTTCAAGGTCCAAAAGGAGCTTGTCTCAGCGTTTATGCGAGACGGAGACCAACATGCTAGCTATCATCGCCAAGTACCAAGAAGAGTTAGGTCTAGCCACGGCCCACGAGCATAGGGTCGCGGACGAGTATGCCCAAGTATACACGGAAAAAGAGGCTAGAGGAAGGGTGATCGACTCTTTACACCAAGAGGCAACCATGTGGATGGATCGGTTTGCTCTTACCTTGAACGGGAGTCAAGAACTTCCCCGATTGTTAGCCAAGGCCAAGGCAATGGCGGACACTTACTCCGCCCCCGAAGAAATTCATGGGCTTCTCGGCTATTGTCAGCATATGATAGACTTAATGGCCCACATAATTAGAAATCGCTAGGAAACTTGTATGGTCTCTCAGACCTTGACTAGATACGACTTTTTGAAATAAAATGAGTTGGTCCCATGTTTCTACTCCAAAAAAGCTTGTGCGAATCAAATCACTCCCGCATTTTATCTCTAGCATGCATTCTTTCTTTCTTTACCCACTCCTCACGTTTGGTTTTTTAAGGAAAAACACCATAACTAAACGCGCCACAAGGCATCCCTATCGCACCAGATCCAAATCTAGAACGATGGGTGATCAAGAGGAGACACAGGAACAGATGAAAGCCGACATGTCGGCTCTGAAAGAACAGATGGCTTCCATGATGAAGGCCATGTTAGGAATGAGGCAGCTCATGGAGAAAAACGTGGCCACCGCTGCCACTGTCAGTTCGGCTGCCGAAGCAGACCCAACTCTCTTGGCAACTGCGCACCATCCTCCCTCAAACATAGTAGGACGGGGAAGGGACACACTGGGGCATAATGGCAACCCTCATCTGGGATACAACCGAGCGGCTTACCCTTATGGATTGCCGCCCAACTACTCACCACCCGTCCTGCAAGACGATGCGGGCCATATTGCTTCTCCCGTCCTTGAAAGGGAACCTCCTCAACAGCCCGACGAGGTCCACAAAGACCCTCAAGACTATGCTCGAAGGGATGTCGAGTTCTATCCCCCGATCCTCGAAGGGCCGGCACCCAGCACGTTGCCTCAGCCCAACATCACGACACAACCAATAGTTTTGTCCACGGAAGGACTGCCCCCGGCAACTGAAGAAAGGAGGAAGCTCGATCTCCTCGAGGAGAGATTGAGAGCCGTGGAAGGATTTGGGGACTATCCGTTCGCAGACATGACGGATCTTTGCTTAGTACCCGATGTTGTTATCCCCCCGAAGTTCAAGGTACCGGACTTCGACAAGTATAAAGGGACAACTTGTCCCAAAAACCATCTCAAGATGTACTGTCGCAAGATGGGCGCACACTCTAAGGATGAGAAGCTATTAATACACTTTTTTCAAGATAGCTTGGCCGGAGCCGCGGTAGTTTGGTACACTAATCTGGAAGCTTCCCGTATCCGTACTTGGAAGGATCTGATTACTGCCTTCCTAAGGCAATATCAGTACAATTCCGATATGGCTCCCGATCGCACTTAGCTGCAGAATATGTTCAAGAAAGAGGGCGAAACCTTTAAAGAATACGCACAGCGGTGGAGAGATCTTGCGGCACAAGTGGCTCCTCCCATGTGTCATACCCTAATTTCGTCCGGGGACCTTTGCTCGATGACGTGCGACCATTCTTTGGTCCTCGTGAGGTGCTTGGCACCCATCATTAGGCAATTTGTGAAATTCCAGGACATGCCGAAAAACCAAAAAAATATTGATGCACAATCCGTAAGTTTCCGTGACACACCGGAAATCAAATGGAAGCATCGTTGCATAATTAAGTGAGGTTCCGTAACATTCCGTAAGTCAAAAAGGGGATGATTATGTAATCCGCAAGGTTCCGTAACATTACGGAAAGAAAACAAGTATCGTTACGAAATTCGTAAGTTTCCGTAACTTTACGAAAAAAGAATCACCAAAAAACAACAGAGGGGGGTGTACTTAGTAAAAATGGGGGTGCAAATAGCACCCAGGCCCACTTGGGCCCTCTGGAATATTCCTCCAGAAGGCGGTTGCTTCTGGAGGAAGCAACCCTGCTCGCCTGGGCGAGCTGAGCTCGCCTGGGCGAGCTGGGCGGCAACCACCTCCCCTATTTTGCTATAAATAGGGGAGGAAGGCAAGAAGGAAGGGGTTCAGCCCCCTTTGGCACTTCTCTCTCTTTCGAATTTGCTTGGAAAAATCGTTTCCGTGAAGAAAATCTAAGCCGAGGCGCTTCCGAAACGTTTCCGTAACGTTTTCCGTGAGGAATCTCGCAAAGGTTTCGATCGTTCTTCGACCGTTCTTCATTCGTTCTTCATCGTTCTTCGATCTTCAACGGGTAAGTACCTCGAACCAAGGCTTTTCGATTCATTCTATGTACCCGTAGTGGTCCACATTGTGTTTCGTGCATTTTTATTCTCGTTTTGTTTACTTTTTATACCCCCTGTTGACGTGCTTAAGCCATTTTACTTAAGTCATTTCTCGCTTAACTTAAAAATAAAATAAATTTCCACCGAACGTTTGAATTGCATTATCCATTAACTTCGGTCAAAATAAATTCCGACCGTTCGGTCATGCCGTAACCACGTTGGAAATCAAAAAGAGGTAAAAAATAATATAATAATCAAAAAGACATCTTTTAGTAAAATAAAGCGGAAAATCAATCGGACGTTTTCTCTTTGGGATTTCTCATTCTTAATCGAATTGATTAATAACTAAAGTGAAACTAAAGGCTAAAATCAATTCGCCTAGTCAAGCTCGTCCATAAAAATAGGCTTTTGAAGTTTGTCATTTCATTTTCTCACTAAGTAAAATGGATCATTTTTAAGGTCCAACACCTTAAAATGATCACCTCTTAAAGTAAAAAAGAATCACTTGATAAAAAAGAACTACGTAGGTCTGATTTTCTCATCCCAAATTGAGGAGCAAAAGCCCCGCTTTTGTCGACCACCCCGAGAGATCGTTAATGGTCCAATGCCTTAACGTTTCTCTCCTTTCAAAAACAACATAAAAGGGAACATAAAAATCATTAACGTTTCTCTCCTTTCAAAAACAAGAAATCGTTAATGGTCCAACGCCTTAACGTTTCTCCCCTTTCAAAATCAAAAGACCGTTTAATGGTTCAACACCTTAAATGACCTTTTGTTCAATAAAAAACATATTTTTCAAAAAAGGACAAAAACAACTTAACCAAACACTTTGTTCTAAAAGAACTACGTAGGTCTGATTTTCTCATCCCAAATTGAGGAATACGTAGGAGCAAAGGGAAACACCCTTGTCGACCTCCAAAAAAGGAAAAATATAAAAAAGGGTATAAAGGATATAAGAACATAAAAGGGAACATAAAAATCAAAGTCATGTTTGCACATTCGATTAAAGGCTGCCGTCCCTTGAGACGGGCGTGTGGGGTGCTAACACCTTCCCCGTGCGTAAATACAACTCCCGAACCTTTCACTAAAAAGTTCGTAGATCGCGTCTTTTCCGGTTTTTCCGACGTTTTCCTCAAATAAACGTTGGTGGCGACTCCGCGCGTATTCCTTTCGTGGAACACGCATCCCGCGAGTCTCGCGTCGCCCTCCCGCCGAAGGGTAGGTTGCGACAGTTGGCGACTCCACTGGGGACTGTTTTTAGAGAGTTAGGCCATTTAATTTTGTGCAATGTTTTACCGTGACTTACCCCTTTGTTGGTTTCCTTTCATTATGTTCTTGTGTATATAAACTATTTGTTGCTTTTAGTGTGTTTTAGAATGTATGCATGAGGTAAATATTTATTCATTTGATGCACCCAAACACTAACACTATTTGCACACACTGTGAGTGAAAAAGGGCCCTATACCCGGGTTCATGGGAACATAAGGAGTGGAGGTGAATCTGTGATCATGCTAGGTCTCCGACTTGCTTGATTACAGTGAACCCTCATCTAGAGCTTTTCTCTTTGAAAACTTATTGTTGCTAGTAGTCCCTACTGCTGCAATATGTTCTTCAAAGGGGATGATACCTCTAGAAACCATCAAGAGAGATATAACTACCTTGGGGTTTATTGCTAAAAGCCTAGTTAGTTCTCTCCCTTATAGGTCCCTTAAATAGGGGCACGGAGCAAACACGCTGCGTGCCATTTTTCACACTGCCATGCATGGGTATCATATACCCTTTTGCTTATGTTCGGTAAATATTGTCATACTGTGTACATTCCCGCATTGTGTCTTTTGCATAGGCATTGCATATGGGTTCTTCTTGATCCCTACTGTAAACAAACCAACAGAGGGTCCGTGTCGCCTTCTTAAAAACGTGCGTTGGGGCATTTTGCTACCCCTAGACGTCGTATCTAAGAAGGGGACAAATTCCCCGGACCCCCGCATTCCTAGATTGCATCTGTGTCATATGCATTCCATCATGCATTCATCCATCCCACCCATGAGATATCGGAGTTTTGATTTGCACCAGCTTTTGTCTCACTTTAGTAAGCATGGGAACAAATCAAACCGGCAAGAGGTTCTACCAAGTCAAGGTCAAAAGCCTAGATACCACCAGCATCAAGGAATTAGGGCGGTTGATGGAACCCCTCCAAATGCAAGCCTTCCGCAAGACTTACGGAAAGATTTTAGAGTTGACCATAGCAGAGGTGTCCATAGAAGCCATTGCATCACTCACCCAATACTACGACCATCCTTTGAGATGCTTCACATTCGGAGACTTCCAATTAGTACCAACCATTGAAGAATTTGAAGAAATTTTAGGATGTCCTCTCGGGGGAAGAAAACCATATCTTTCCTCCGGATGTCTCCCCTCCTTGAGCAGAATTGCAACTGTGGTCAAGGATTCCGCAAGAGGGTTGGACCGCATAAAACAGACTCGGAACGGCATAGCGGGCCTACCACAGAAGTACCTAGAAGACAAAGCGAGGGGTATGGCCAATCAAGGAGAATGGGTCCCGTTTATGGATGTGTTAGCTTTGCTAATTTTCGGGGTCGTCCTCTTTCCAAACGTGGATGGTTTGGTAGACCTAGCAGCAATCGACGCTTTCCTTGCCTACCACCATAGCAAGGAAAGTCCGGTGGTAGCTGTCTTGGCAGATCTATTTGACACATTTGACCGAAGGTGCGAGAAGAGTAGCGCACGGATCATCTGTTGCTTACCCGCCCTCTGTGTTTGGTTGGTTTCACACTTGTTCCAACAGGACACAAGACATCCATGTCCGCTCCTGAGCCATCGCTCGTGTACTGAAAAGAGGAGAATGGATTGGGACCAGCTCTTGGCCGGGATAGGAAGTAGAACAATCAGTTGGTTCCCCCGATGGAAGGAAGGAAAAGAAGGAGTCCTTTTCTCATGTGGAAGATACCCAAACATTCCGCTGGTAGGAACGAGGGGTTGTATTAATTACAATCCCACGCTCACTATAAGACAACTAGGGTACCCCATGAGGGGAGCACCGACGGAAGAAAGCATGTCTCCTTTCCTTGTGAGGGATCTCGGCGCACAAAATTCCAAGACTATACAAAGAATCCATAAGGCATGGGAAACCCCGTTAAGGAAAGATCAAGAGCTTAGAGGCATTCGTAATGGCATCATTGGTGGGTACCACGAATGGCTGAAAGTTCGCATACGAGGTTTAGATTGGCTCGCCAAGTTAAAAGTCGTCAGCGAAGAGAATTTTGAAGCACCGGAAGAGGACGAGGAAGTCCAAGCTCTCAAAAGCGAGTTAGGAAAGGCAAAACTCGCCAAGGAGAAGTTCAAGTTGGCTGCTACACACGTTCGGAAGGAGTGTGCCGGGTTACGGGAAGAGAATGCAATTACCGCAAGAGCCCTTGAACGAGAGACCAAGAGGGCTCGCAAGGAAGAGTATGACCGGAACAAATTTCGCGGAGCTCTATGGGGTAGCAATAGTGAACTCAAGTTGCGAAGGGAAGAAAGGGACCAGTCGCGAGCACATAGCATGGTTCTGAAAGAGGAGTTGATTGCTTGTTCAAGGTCCAAAAGAAGCTTGTCTCAGCGTTTATGCGAGACAGAGACCAACATGTTAGCTATCATCGCCAAGTACGAAGAAGAGTTAGGTCTAGCCACGGCCCACGAGCATAGAATCGCGGATGAGTATGCTCAAGTATATGCGGAAAAAGAGGCTAGAGGAAGGGTGATCGACTCTTTACACCAAGAGGCAACCATGTGGATGGATCGGTTTGCTCTTACCTTGAACGGGAGTCAAGAACTTCCCCGATTGTTAGCCAAGGCCAAGGCGATGGCAGACACCTACTCCGCCCCCGAAGAGATTCATGGGCTTCTCAGCTATTGTCAGCATATGATAGACTTAATGGCCCACATAATTAGAAATCGTTAGGAAACTTGTATGGTCTCTTAGACCTTGACTAGATATGACTTCCTTTTTGAAATAAAATGAGTTGGTCCCATGTTTCTACTCCAAAAAAACTTGTGCAAATCAAATCACTCCTACATCTCATCTCTAGCATGCATTTTCTTTCTTTACCCACTCCTCACGTTTGGTTTTTTAGGGAAAAACACCATAACTAAACGCGCCGCAAGGGATCCCTATCGCACCAGATCCAAATCTAGAACGATGGGTGATCAAGAGGAGACGCAGGAACAGATGAAAGCCGACATGTCGGCTCTGAAAGAACAAATGGCCTCCATGATGGAGGCCATGTTAGGTATGAAACAGCTCATGGAGAAGAACGCGGCCACTGCCGCCGCTGTCAGTTCGGCTGCCGAAGCAGACCCGACTCTCTTGGCAACTACGCACCATCCTCCCTCAAACATAGTAGGACGGGGAAGGGACACACTGGGGCACGATGGCAGCCCTCACCTGGGATACAACCGAGCGGCTTACCCTTATGGATTGCCGCCCAACTATTCACCACCCATCTTGCAAGAAGATGCGGGCCACATTGCTTCTCCCGTCCATGAAAAAGAGCCTCCTCAGCAGCCCGACGAGGTCCATAAAGACCCTCAAGTTTATGCTCGGAGGGATGTCGAGTTTTATCCCCCGATCCCCGAAGGGCCGGCACCAGGCACGTTGCCCCAACCCAACATCGCAGCATCGCCAATAGTTTTGTCTATGGAAGGGCCGCCCCCGGCAACTGAAGAAAGGAGGAAGCTCGATCTCCTCGAGGAAAGATTGAGGGCTGTAGAAGGATTTGGGGACTATCCGTTTGCAGACATGACGGATCTTTGCTTAGTACCCGATGTTGTTATTCCCCCGAAATTCAAAGTGCCGGACTTCGACAAGTATAAAGGGACGACTTGTCCCAAAAACCATCTCAAGATGTACTGCCGTAAGATGGGCGCTCATTCTAAAGATGAAAAGCTGTTGATACACTTCTTTCAGGATAGCTTGGCCGGAGCTGCGGTAGTGTGGTACACTAATTTGGAAGCTTCCCGTATCCGTACTTGGAAGGATCTGATTACCGCCTTCCTAAGGCAGTATCAGTACAATTCTGATATGGCTCCTGACCGTACTCAACTGCAGAATATGTTTAAGAAAGAGGGTGAAACCTTTAAAGAATATGCGCAGCGATGGAGGGATTTGGCGGCGCAAGTAGCTCCTCCCATGGTTGAGAGAGAGATGATCACCATGATGGTAGACACTCTGCCAGTGTTCTACTATGAGAAGCTAGTGGGTTACATGCCGTCCAGCTTTGCGGATCTGGTGTTTGCCGGGGAAAGAATCGAGGTTGGATTGAAGAGAGGAAAGTTTGATTACGTTTCCTCCACAAGCGTGAACGCCAAAAGAATCGGGGCAACAGGGGCAAAAAGGAAGGAAGGAGATGCCCATGCCGTCTCTTCAACAACCGCATGGGTCAAACCCCAGCAAACACCTCATGGTACCCATCAGTACGCGCAACATCACCCAAGCTTCTCGGCTCATGCTGGGAACGCCTCTAGTTCAACACCCGTGCAGCCTAAGGCACCCACCCAGAGGGAAGCTTCCCAAGTTCCAACTCCGAACACGGCTCGACCGGCCGGTAATTCCAACACGACAAGGAACTTCCCTCCAAGGCCATTGCCGGAATTCACCCCGCTCCCGATGACGTACGAAGATCTTCTACCATCCCTCATCGCCAATCATTTGGCCGTGGTAACTCCCGGAAGGGTCCTCGAACCCCCTTTTCCGAAGTGGTATGACCCTAATGCAACTTGCAAGTACCATGGATGCCGGATGGCTGACTTTCCAAGAGGATCGGCCCAATGTGAGGACCAACCCGCTCGCCAATCATGGAGGGGGAGCAGACTTTCCAAGAGGATCGGCCCAATGTGAGGACCAACCCGCTCGCCAATCATGGAGGGGGAGCAGTTTATGCAGTTGAATCCGATAGGCCCCACAGGTCCAAACCTTTAAGAGATGTGGCAACCCCTAGGAGGTTTATCTTTGAGGCCCTACAAAAGGGAGGTGTAATTCCCCATAGTGGGTGTAAGGAGGATTCCTGTCTGCTACATTCCGGCGAGATGCATGACATGGAGACGTGTTTGGAAGTAGAAGAATTGTTACAGCGGATGATAGACCAAGGTCGACTAGAAGTCGGCATTAAAGGAAAAGAAGAGCAGCATATATGCATGCAATCTACGGAGGGGAGCGGTGTTGCGAAGCCCAAACCCTTGGTGATATACTTCACTAAAAGTGCAGCCTCGCAAAAGCCCGGGCACCCCTTAATGGCCAAACCTGTTCCTTTCCCGTACCAAAATAGTCACGCGGTCCCGTGGAGATATACACCTCCAGGGAAGAAGGAAGAAGAAGTCACTGACGTCAGCTCGCTGTCAGCTAAAGTAACAAATATCACGGGGCTGAGCGGTGTGACCCGTAGTGGTCGTGTGTTCGCACCTCCGGACCTACCAGTCCAACCCGCCGACGTCAAAGGAAAAGGAAAAGGGGTGGAGGAACAAGATGGCGAAGCACCCCACGCTTCGAATAAAGATATGCCAGCAAAGGGGCCCCCAGAGAAAAGGGATGGTAGAAAGGAGGTGTCGCTAGAGGAAGCCAGCGAGTTCCTTCGGATAATTCAGCAGAGTGAATTCAAGGTTATCGAACAGCTCAACAAAACCCCGGCTAGGGTCTCGCTGCTAGAGTTACTTATGAGCTCCGAGCCTCATCGGGCTCTGCTAGTAAAAGTGCTGAACGAGGCTCACGTGGCCCAAGATATTTTGGTAGAAGGTTTCGGAGGGCTGGTCAACAATATCACTGCCAACAACTATCTTGCCTTCGCAGAAGAAGAAATCCCCGCCGAGGGGAGAGGGCATAATAAGGCTTTACACGTATCAGTCAAGTGTATGGACCATATCGTGGCCAAGGTACTCATCGATAATGGTTCCAGTTTAAACGTGACGCCTAAGAGCACTTTGGACAAGTTACCATTCAATGCTTCCCATTTAAAACCAAGTTCAATGGTGGTTCGGGCCTTCGACGGCACTCGCCGAGAGGTTAGGGGAGAGATCGATCTCCCAGTACAAATAGGCCCTCACACCTGTCAAGTCACCTTCCAAATAATGGATATTAACCCCCCCTACAGCTGCCTGTTGGGGCGCCCTTGGATCCACTCAGTGGGAGTTGTGCCTTCTACACTCCACCAAAAGCTGAAATTCGTAGTGGAGGGGCACTTGGTCATCGTGTCAGGCGAGGAAGATATCTTGGTAAGCTGCCCATCCTCCATGCCTTATGTGGAAGCCGCAGAAGAATCGTTAGAAACCGCTTTCCAGTCTTTTGAGGTGGTCAGCATTTCCTCCGTGGACTCCCTCTGTGGGCAACCTTGTCTGTCCGATGCGGCGGTAATGATGGCCCGAGTTATGTTGGGGAACGGTTATGAACCCGGGATGGGTTTAGGCAAAGACAATGGCGGCATAACTAGCCTGATAAAAACCCAAGGAAATCGTGGGAAGTATGGTTTAGGCTATAAGCCCACTCAGGCGGACATGAAAAGAAGCATCGCGGGAAGGAAGAACAGTGGTCAGAGCTCGCGTTGGAGACAAGAAAGTGAAGGAAGCCCGCCCTGCCACATAAGTAGAAGCTTTATAAGTGCGGGTCTGGGAGACGAAGGTCAAGTGTTCGCGATATGTGAAGATGATGTTCCAAGTACTTCGGATTTGGTCCGACCATGCCCTCCTGATTTCCAGCTGGGAAATTGGCGAGTGGAGGAACGCCCCGGCATTTACGCAACAAGCATAATGTAAACCTTTACGGTTTTAAAAGCTCTATAGTTGGGCCTAGGCTTTAGAGTTTCCTTTTTGTTAAGGCTTTGTGTCTTTTGTTTTTGAATTTATAATACAAGGATCTTTCTTCATCTGTTCCTGGTCTCTACCCATTCTCATTCATTTGCATGTTTACTTCTTTTTCTGAAACGGCAGATTCGATGACGAGTCCCCCGAAGGTACTAATACCTGGGACCCGTCTATCAACTTCGAGCAAGAAATGAACCAAACGGAAGATGAAGGAGATGAGGATGTGGGACTTCCTTCGGAACTAGAAAGAATGGTCGCCCATGAGGACCAAGAAATGGAGCCTCATCAAGAAGAAACAGAGCTAGTAGACTTAGGAATTGGCAGTGGAAAGAGGGAAGTAAAGATAGGTACAGGCATTACCGCACCTATTCGTGAAGAATTAATAATCCTGCTAAAAGACTACCAAGACATCTTTGCTTGGTCATACCAAGATATGCCCGGTTTGAGTTCTGACATTGTGCAGCACCGATTGCCTCTAAATCCCGGGTGTTCCCCAGTAAAACAGAAATTGAGGAGGATGAAGCCCGAAACGTCCTTGAAGATAAAAGAAGAAGTGAAGAAGCAGTTTGACGCTGGATTTCTGGCCGTCGCTCGGTATCCAGAATGGGTTGCCAACATCGTACCAGTTCCTAAAAAAGGTGGGAAAGTACGAATGTGTGTAGATTACCGGGACCTGAATCGGGCCAGTCCCAAGGACAATTTTCCGTTACCACACATCGATATCCTCGTAGATAACACGGCCAATTTCGCTTTATTTTCCTTCATGGATGGTTTCTCTGGTTACAATCAGATAAAGATGGCGCCCGAGGATATGGAGAAGACTACTTTCGTCACCCTGTGGGGAACGTTCTGTTACAAGGTGATGTCCTTTGGACTCAAGAATGCCGGGGCAACTTATCAACGGGCCATGGTAGCTTTGTTCCATGACATGATGCATCAAGAGATCGAGGTCTACGTGGACGACATAATTGCTAAATCTAAATCTGAGGAAGAACACCTTGTCAACCTGCGGAAATTGTTCGAAAGGCTTAAGAAATATCAATTAAGGTTGAACCCCGCTAAGTGTACCTTTGGGGTCAAATCAGGGAAATTGCTTGGTTTCGTTGTAAGCCAGAAAGGGATAGAGGTAGACCCCGAAAAAGTGAAGGCTATCCTTGAGATGCCAGAACCCCGTACAGAGAGGCAAGTCCGAGGTTTCCTGGGGCGCTTGAATTATATTGCCAGATTCATATCGCAGCTCACCGCCATTTGTGAGCCGTTGTTTAAACTCTTGCGTAAAAACCAAACTGACCGGTGGAATGAGGATTGCCAAGAGGCTTTTGGAAGGATCAAAAAGTGCCTAATGAATCCTCCCGTGCTTATGCCACCGGTACCTGGAAGGCCTCTCATTTTGTACATGACAATCTTGGACGAGTCAATGGGGTGTATGCTGGGGCAACATGACGAATCTGGGAAGAAAGAGCGCGCTGTTTACTACCTAAGTAAGAAGTTCACGACCTGTGAGATGAATTACTCCTTGATCGAAAGAACGTGTTGTGCTTTAGTATGGGCATCCCATCGCTTAAGGCAGTACATGCTGAGCCATACTACCTGGTTGATATCCAAAATGGACCCGGTCAAGTACATCTTTGAAAAGCCAGCTCTCACAGGACGAATCGCCCGGTGGCAAGTCTTGCTATCTGAGTTTGATATAGTCTACGTCACCCAAAAGGCGATAAAAGGAAGCGCTTTGGCAGATTATTTGGCCCAACAGCCTCTTAACGACTACCAGCCCATGCATCCGGAATTCCCGGATGAGGACATCATGGCCTTGTTCGAGGAAAAGTTGGACGAAGATCGGGACAAATGGACCGTATGGTTTGACGGAACGTCAAACATTCTAGGTCATGGCGTCGGGGCAGTGTTGATCTCTCCGGACAATCAATGTGTACCTTTCACAGCCAGGCTAGGATTCGACTGCACCAACAACATGGCCGAATATGAAGCATGTGCCCTAGCCGTCCAGGCAGCAATTGACTCCGATGTCAAACTACTCAAGGTGTACGGCGACTCAGCGTTGGTAATCCATCAGCTGAGAGGGGAATGGGAAACTAGAGATCCCAAGCTGATACCCTACAAGGCCTACATCAAGGAATTGGCTAAGACTTTCGATGAGATCTCCTTCCATCATATTCCCCGCGAGGAAAATCAAATGGCGGATGCACTTGCTACATTGGCATCTATGTTCCAGCTAACACCGCACGGGGACCTACCCTACATTGAATTTCAGTGTCGTGGCAAACCCGCACATTGTTGCCAAGTGGAAGAGGAACGGGACGGAAAGCCCTGGTATTACGACATCAAGCGATATGTCGTAAGCAAAGAATACCCGCCAGGGATTGCCGACAACGATAAAAGGACATTGAGGAGGTTGGCAGCCAGTTTCTTCATGAGCGGAGGCACACTGTATAAGAGAAATCACGACATGACACTCCTGCGATGTGTGGATGCCAAGGAGGCAAATCACATGATCGAGGAAGTCCATGAGGGCTCGTTTGGAACGCACGCCAACGGACATGCTATGGCCAGGAAGATCCTAAGAGCAGGTTATTACTGGCTTACCATGGAAAGTGATTGCTGTGTCCATGTGAGGAAGTGCCACAAATGTCAAGCATTCGCAGATAATGTCAATGCCCCACCGCATCCCCTGAATGTCATGTCCGCCCCTTGGCCTTTCTCCATGTGGGGAATAGATGTCATTGGGGCCATTGAGCCCAAGGCCTCGAATGGTCATCGCTTCATCCTTGTAGCAATAGATTATTTCACCAAGTGGGTCGAGGCGGCTTCATATACCAATGTTACGAGGAATGTGGTGGTCAGGTTCATTAAGAAGGAGATCATCTGCCGATATGGTTTGCCAAGAAAGATTATCACGGACAACGGCACCAACCTGAATAACAGGATGATGGGGGAAATGTGCGAGGAGTTTAAAATCCAGCATCACAATTCCACACCCTACCGGCCAAAGATGAATGGAGCCGTGGAAGCAGCCAATAAGAATATCAAAAAGATTATCCAAAAGATGACCGTGTCATACAAGGATTGGCACGAGATGCTCCCATTCGCGTTACACGGTTACCGGACTTCAGTGCGAACATCAACTGGGGCAACGCCGTTCTCATTGGTATATGGGATGGAGGCTGTGTTACCGTTTGAGATAGAAGTCCCGTCATTAAGGATCTTGGCAGAATCCGGCTTAAAGGAATCAGAGTGGGCTCAAACACGCTACGATCAGCTCAACCTCATTGAGGGTAAGCGCTTAACGGCCATGAGTCATGGGCGCTTATACCAGCAAAGAATGAAGAGTGCATTCGACAAGAAAGTACGCTTACGCAAGTTCCATGAGGGAGACCTTGTGCTAAAGAAAATGTCCCATGCTGTCAAGGACCATCGAGGGAAATGGGCCCCGAACTACGAAGGGCCTTTTGTTGTGAAGAGGGCTTTTTCCGGAGGAGCCCTGGTGCTTACCAACATGAATGGCGAAGAGCTACCTTCACCCGTGAACTCGGATGTCGTCAAACAATATTATGCTTAGAAGCTGGGGCAATTAAGGATGTCGCTGCATGTTCTCTATCTTTATGTGTTTTCTAGATTTCCCCCCAGGGATTTCCGGTCTGCTGTATCCCTTGTTACGGTCTTTCAAAGAAATGAACATGGATTTGAGGCTTTTAGTCCTCACGTTAGTTTCACACCTTGCGTTAATTTGTGATCACCTGAGCCCTTCCGCTCAGTTCATGGGATCCCCCAAGCGCTTAATTAGAATTGAACCTGAATCAACTTTCCCTAAATTTTCTGCGTTTGAAAACATCCATGCATACGCATACGCATACGCATGTATATTGTTGTGGTAAAACAGGGGCAGGATCACCTTGGGCTACCTTCTGGAGTGGAGACAAAACATGAACGGCAGAAACCAATCAAGGTAGGGTAATGATGCGGTCAAGATTGGCCATACCTGGTCGTTTATTACTTGCAGGTACTTAAGGATGAACGCAAGCGGGGATGGGGTCACGACCGACCGATCGTTGCCCTTCTCTGTGCGAAGCAAGCAGGGAATGTCGCTGCAAGGCAGCCCCGTATCCTTTGTATTTTGCAGCTTTCTTTTACTATTTTTGTATTTTGCAGCTTTCTTTTACTATTTGTTTGTTTTGAAAAGGAAAAGAGTAATAATAAAATAAGTAATCAACGCCTGATTCTGACCTAAGTAAGTTCAAGTTAGGCAAAATGCTAATCCCTGAGAAGGGAGGGGACATGGTTAATGTTCCCCTAAAAGGCGAGCCGGGCTCGCCTGGGCGAGCCACCTCTGCACCAAAATATAAAAGTGACGAAAGGGGGGACGTTTTTCATTCAAAAACTTCTTTTCCCCCCTTTCAAAAGCCATACCCACGGGATTCACGAGTTTGCAGTCTTAGGGTCATCACTTTTCGCATTTGCAGTCTTAGGGTCATCACTTTTCGCATTTTTTGATTCCGTTTCGCGCTTTTGTTCATCACCAACAAGTAAGTATTCCATCCCTAAGCTTTCTAGCTTTTCATTGGTGTATTTTGATCTCCTTTTGGTGCTCTGAATTGTGGTAATGTGCTCAAATATGTGGGGCAATTTTGGTTTGTTTTCTCGCTTGATTAAGTCGAATTGGGGGTTTGTATGAGATGGCCCTAGGCCTATAATGCATTTTGAAGTAATGGGGCATGCCACATTGTCCCCGTTCTCTTGCTATTGATGCCTAAACGCGCGCCCACCAAGTGTTCGGTGAAATGCCTCAACGGCATTAGCGCGTGATTGTTGTAGGGAAACAACCCATGGGGCAATTTGGTTTGCACATATTTTTGGGACATGCATTCATTTTCGAAAGAGCTAGAGTAATTGCCCCGCATATGTCCTAGGCCTAGAAACTAAAATTTTATGCAAAAAGAATACAAAAGGAGGTGCATATTGGGTAAAGTTACCCTTTTTGGCCAGCAATCAGCTATGGGCCACGCTACGATATTTTCCCTATGCCTAGAGGGTTAGGAATGTTGCTCATCATAAATGTGTAGGTTTAGAATAGGTAGCAAAATACCTTTGGCAATTTACACTTTGGGTATGATAGCAAAATACTTGGATGTATGTACATATAATTTTTGGTAGTCAAAATGTCTCACAAAAAAATATATACATAAATATGTTGCATGTTATGTGAAGAAAACATATTACAAAAGATATACCTTTTAATTTGAATACAATTTTAGTCAGCAAAGGAAAATATGCTTGAATTTGCATGCGGCTTTAGGCAGCAAAAACTTGAAAAAAAGAGCATGAAATGTAGCACCTTATTGTGTAGATAGTCAAGATTCATCATGAAGTTTGCGTATGTATAGGTATTAGAAATGCTAAGATGTGCACGTGTGCAATTTTTGGTACCCCAAAATGCTTTGAGTATGCATGTATGTGAATTTAGCCAAGGAGATGTGTGTGATGTAAGTAACAAATACACCTTGGAGGTACGTGTAAATAATCTAGGTAACGAAGCTCCCTTGATTGTATATGGGTGCATTTTTTTTCGGTTAAATGTCTTGTGCAAGAGAACGTTTGTAAGGAAATATGCGCATAAGCTTGCTCTAAATTTACATTGATGTTTGTATTTATGGGAGGAGGTTATATGCCATTTTTGCTTTAAGAGTAATGTCCCACTAAAACTAACTTTCCAAATGTTTGCCTTCGCAGGAATGGCCCCGAGGAAGCTTGCCTCAAAGAGGTCCAGGAAGGACAAGGCGGCCGAAGGAACTAGTTCCGCCCCGGAGTACGACAGTCACCGCTTTAGGAGCGCTGTACACCAGCAGCGCTTCGAAGCCATCAAGGGATGGTCGTTTCTCCGGGAGCGACGCGTCCAGCTCAGGGACGACGAGTATACTGATTTTCAGGAGGAAATAGGGCGCCGGCGGTGGGCACCACTGGTTACTCCTATGGCCAAGTTTGATCCAGAAATAGTCCTTGAGTTTTATGCCAATGCTTGGCCAACAGAGGAGGGCGTGCGTGACATGAGGTCCTGGGTTAGGGGTCAGTGGATCCCGTTCGATGCCGACGCTATCAGCCAGTTCCTGGGATATCCGATGGTGTTGGAAGAGGGCCAGGAATGCGAGTATGGCCAGAGGAGGAACCGGTCTGATGGGTTCGATGAGGAGGCCATCGCCCAGCTGCTGTGTATACCGGGGCAGGATTTTGCCCGGACTGCTGCAGGGAGGCGAGTGCGAATCATGCGCACCAACATGACCACCCTGACCTAGATATGGATGACGTTGCTCCTCAGCAACATCCTGCCCACCGATCATAATTCCGACCTCCCCATGCCTAAGTGCCAGCTGGTGTACGCCATCCTGACACGGATGAGCATCCATGTGGCTCAGTTGATCGCTGATGCCATCTATATCTTTGCAGGTATGACGCCCACTAGGCACCCTTTGGACCCAGATAAGTCCAACAGGGCTCTGGGATTCCCCGCACTGATCACAGGACTCTGCCAGTCGTTCGGAGTCCCCGTTGCACCTACCAAGGTGATTCGGCCGCCCATCACCCGGGCTTTTATTGAGAAGTACTGTACCCAGAGACAGGCTCAGGGTGATGCTCCACAGGCCGCAGGCGCGCCCCCACCACCTCATCAGGCTGGCCAGGCTGGGGCATTTGACATGGAGCAGTATTTACGGCATTTGGTTCGCCAGCAGGCGGCCAACCACCGAGCGCATGTACGGACCCATGACTGTCTGTACCAGATGAGCCTTAGCATGCAGAGCCAGGGCTTCGCTTCTTTTTCATGCCCTACTCCAGACCAGTTCAGGGCAGAGGTAGCATGGCCCGGAGATTGGCCCGAGGCCCAAGCAGGAGAGGCACCCCCAGAAGCTCCCGGCGATGGAGAAGAAGCCCACGAGGATGAGGAGATGGCCGATTTGCTTGACTTCTTGGGAGGGAGTGGAGACACGTGACTGGGAGATCCCCAGATTCATGTTTTCTTTCATGTTTCTTTTGTCATTTTTATTCTATGTTATTGTTTTGACTCGAGAGACTAATGTTTGTTTTTGTTGTTTCGATTGTCATTTGTACAGCGCATACATTTTTGTTTAGATGGTTGCGTTAGTATTTATATATCATTACTACCGATGATGTTGGAAATTCTGGAACCGTGTAGAGTTCTTCGTTTAGGAACATCGTCCAAAAGTATATATGTAAAATAAACAAAAAAATCATGATAAAAATAAAAATAGAAAAGAAAAGAAAATGAAATGGAAAAGAGAGCAAATAAGAAAAAAGAAGAAGGCAAGTAAGGAAAAAGGTGGAAAAAGAGATATATAAGTTGTTAAGCTGAAAAACCAACATGTTTTTGAAAAGAGATGACTTCCAACCTTTCTTTGAAAAATTCATTGATCATAACCAATTTTTTGGGAAATGTGTCTACGCCTGAAGGGTGAATGCTGTGAAATTTCCCGGACGCCCGAAATGGACTCGGATGAATGCACAAATTGATAAAAGAATATATTTTGGAAACATTGGGTTGATTAAATATAGAGGAAATGAATCCTGAGCCCTAGCATCACATGGCCATAAAAAGTTGACATTTGAGTGTCCGCGTAGATGCATGCATGACCAGTTTTGCATAAAGTTTCCAAATCATCATTTTTGCATTTGTGTCATGGAAATAATGTGGGGCATCCCTTTTATCCTTGAGCCAAACCAAACCCCGACATGTATCATGTCTGGCCATTCTACAAACCTTGAGCCAAAATCCTGACTCACCATAATCCTTACCCTCGGAAGCAAAAAGGAAAAGAAGGAAAATTTCCAATCAAAGAGAAAGCTAGAAGGAAAAGAAGGAAAATTTCCAATCAAAGAGAAAGCAAAAAGAAAAGAAGGAAAATTCCCCAATCAAAGAGTGGGAGAAAGCAAAAAGAAAAGAAAGAAAATTCCCAATCAAAGAATGGGAGAAAGAAAAAAGAGAAAAGAAGGAAAGAAAGCTCCTGATCAAGGATCGAAAGAAAACAGAAGAAATGTGCAGAGAGGTCTTTGGACCGGACAATATCTGAACAATACAGAATTGTCACCAAATGAACAAAAAAGGAAGGAAAGGAAACCACGACCTAAAATGGTCTTCTCCCTTTAATTACCAACCAAAATCCCGTGCGCTAGCGACCCTTTTTTTTCTCGCCCCGCACTAAACAAAAAAAAACAGAAAAAGAAAAAGCCAGGAAGATCAAAAGCCAAAAATACACAAAAGCCGAAAGAAGAAACCACCAAAAGAACCCATTCCCAAGGGAAGTCCTATTTGATCCATGATCACGCATGTAATTTTTGATTTGATAGGAAATAATTTGCAAAGTCAAGTCATGACATATCTATGGTTCGGAATTAGGATGAAACACTTACCTGTGCGAGATTGATACACTTTGAGTGGATTTCTTCTATTTTTGTCGAACCCAGTGTTTCCTCTAAATGGTCATTTAGAAATGAAATGCTAACATCCAAAATCTCATTTATGGTTATTGGAGATTTCATCAGCAGACTCTCCTTCCCCGGTAGACGCATTGTTTTTCACTCAAAGAAAGCATATGCTGCTCTAAATCGGTTGGAATATTTGTCTCTTTGCTAAAGCATGTTTGCATTTTAGTGGAGAAAACACCGAGACTTTTTCAAGTCTTACAAGTTATCCAGAACTACGTAGGTCTGAATTCCTCATGGGAGGATACGTAGGAGCAAGAGCCTCGCTTTTGTCGACCACACCGCCTTTTGTTGCCATGACTCAAGAGCTGGTAGCCCGCGGAGATACCTTACGGTTATCCGCACCCTTTTTGTCATCCAGAGGCGGCGGGCCCGATGACAAGCAGAGACCAAGTTTGGTCATTCTGCACCCATGATACGCGGAGATACCTTACGGTTATCCGCACCTTTTTGTCATCCAGAGGCGGCGGGCCCGATGACAAGCAGAGACCAAGTTTGGTCATTCTGCACCCATGATACGCGGAGATACCTTATGGTTATTCGCACCCTTTTGTCATCCAGAGGCGGCGGGCCCGATGACAAGCAGAGACCAAGTTTGGTCATTCTGCACCCATGATACGCGGAGATACCTTACGGTTATCCGCACCCTTTTGTCATCCAGAGGCGGCGGGCCCGATGACAAGCAGAGACCAAGTTTGGTCATTCTGCACCCATGATACGCGGAGATACCTTACGGTTATCCGCACCTTTTTGTCATCCAGAGGCGGCGGGCCCGATGACAAGCAGAGACCAAGTTTGGTCATTCTGCACCCATGATACGCGGAGATACCTTACGGTTATCCGCACCCTTTTGTCATCCAGAGGCGGCGGGCCCGATGACAAGCAGAGACCAAGTTTGGTCATTCTGCACCCATGATACGCGGAGATACCTTACGGTTATCCGCACCCTTTTGTCATCCAGAGGCGGCGGGCCCGATGACAAGCAGAGACCAAGTTTGGTCATTCTGCACCCATGATACGCGGAGATACCTTACGGTTATCCGCACCCTTTTTGTCATCCAGAGGCGGCGGGCCCGATGACAAGCAGAGACCAAGTTTGGTCATTCTGCACCCTTGTATCATCCAGAGGCGGCGGGCCCGATGATACGCGGAAATACCCGAGTGGTTATCCGTATAAACATTCTTTTGCTATCTGTAAGACAGAACGCTTGATAGCATGCAGAGGCTGACATAGTCTTCTGCACCTTTTGTTCCTCCGGGAACAACAAGTCATACATGCGGAAATTTCATGGTCGCCCGCGACTCTCGTCAACCGAGAGGAACGAAATTAGTGTCATACACTGATTTTCGGGGACCTTTGTTGATGACATGCGACCATTCTTTGGTCCTTGTGAGGTGCTTGGCACCCATCATTAGGCAATTTGTGAAATTTTGGGAACAACAAGTCATACATGCGGAAATTTCATGGTCGCCCGCGACTCTCGTCAACCGAGAGGAACGAAATTAGTGTCATACACTGATTTTCGGGGACCTTTGCTTGATGACATGCGACCATTCTTTGGTCCTTGTGAGGTGCTTGGCACCCATCATTAGGCAATTTGTGAAATTTTGGGAACAACAAGTCATTTGCATGTGGAGATTTTATGGTCACCCGCGACTCTCGCCAAATCGAGAGGAACGAAATTAGTGTCTTATCTTTACTTTCCTTTTATCTCCAATAAAAGACAAGTAAAGAGGGGCAACTGTCATACCCTAATTTCGTCCGGGGACCTTTGCTCGATGACGTGCGACCATTCTTTGGTCCTCGTGAGGTGCTTGGCACCCATCATTAGGCAATTTGTGAAATTCCAGGACATGCCGAAAAACCAAAAAAATATTGATGCACAATCCGTAAGTTTCCGTGACACACCGGAAATCAAATGGAAGCATCGTTGCATAATTAAGTGAGGTTCCGTAACATTCCGTAAGTCAAAAAGGGGATGATTATGTAATCCGCAAGGTTCCGTAACATTACGGAAAGAAAACAAGTATCGTTACGAAATTCGTAAGTTTCCGTAACTTTACGAAAAAAGAATCACCAAAAAACAACAGAGGGGGGTGTACTTAGTAAAAATGGGGGTGCAAATAGCACCCAGGCCCACTTGGGCCCTCTGGAATATTCCTCCAGAAGGCGGTTGCTTCTGGAGGAAGCAACCCTGCTCGCCTGGGCGAGCTGGGCGGCAACCACCTCCCCTATTTTGCTATAAATAGGGGAGGAAGGCAAGAAGGAAGGGGTTCAGCCCCCTTTGGCACTTCTCTCTCTTTCGAATTTGCTTGGAAAAATCGTTTCCGTGAAGAAAATCTAAGCCGAGGCGCTTCCGAAACGTTTCCGTAACGTTTTTCGTGAGGAATCTCGCAAAGGTTTCGATCGTTCTTCGACCGTTCTTCATTCGTTCTTCATCGTTCTTCGATCTTCAACGGGTAAGTACCTCGAACCAAGGCTTTTCGATTCATTCTATGTACCCGTAGTGGTCCACATTGTGTTTCGTGCATTTTTATTCTCGTTTTGTTTACTTTTTATACCCCCTGTTGACGTGCTTAAGCCATTTTACTTAAGTCATTTCTCGCTTAACTTAAAAATAAAATAAATTTCCACCGAACGTTTGAATTGCATTATCCATTAACTTCGGTCAAAATAAATTCCGACCGTTCGGTCATGCCGTAACCACGTTGGAAATCAAAAAGAGGTAAAAAATAATATAATAATCAAAAAGACATCTTTTAGTAAAATAAAGCGGAAAATCAATCGGACGTTTTCTCTTTGGGATTTCTCATTCTTAATCGAATTGATTAATAACTAAAGTGAAACTAAAGGCTAAAATCAATTCGCCTAGTCAAGCTCGTCCATAAAAATAGGCTTTTGAAGTTTGTCATTTCATTTTCTCACTAAGTAAAATGGATCATTTTTAAGGTCCAACACCTTAAAATGATCACCTCTTAAAGTAAAAAAGAATCACTTGATAAAAAAGAACTACGTAGGTCTGATTTTCTCATCCCAAATTGAGGAATACGTAGGAGCAAAGGGAAACACCCTTGTCGACCTCCAAAAAAGGAAAAATATAAAAAAGGGTATAAAGGATATAAGAACATAAAAGGGAACATAAAAATCAAAGTCATGTTTGCACATTCGATTAAAGGCTGCCGTCCCTTGAGAC